>NW_011495051.1:7416747-7443631 GCF_000754665.1 Bison bison bison | reverse complement strand
CTTCTTAATATCTTCTGCTTCTGTTAGGTCCATACCATTTCTGTCCTTTATTGAGCCCATCTTTGCATGAAATGTTCCCTTGGTATCTCTAGTTTTCTTGAAGAGATCTCTAGTCTTTCCCAGTCTATTGTTTTCCTCTATTTCTTTGCATTGATCACTGAAGAAGGCTTTCTTATCTCTTCTTGCTATTCTTTGGAACTCTGCATTCAGATGCTTATATCTTTCCTTTTCTCCTTTGGTTTTCGCTTCTCTTCTTTTCACAGCTATTTGTAAGGCCTCCCCAGACACCAGCATATATATATATATATATATATTTACTTAATCGTCACAAGAACCCTGAGTAAGTTACAGTAGAGCATATGGAGGCTCCAAGAAGTAGAGAAATTTAAACAGTGTGACTCCATTCTCAGGGCAATATATGCTTATGTGGCAGGAACAGAAAGTACCTTGAGATTTCTACAGACAGATCAAAGGCAGACCTGGGTAAAACCATCCCAGAATTCTTGCCCAGGCTTGAGACCTCCAGGAATGTTCTTTTCAGGGTTTTTGTAGCCCTTTTCCAGGCCTGTCCCTGTATCTCCATACAACTAGCTCTGAACACATGTTAAATAAGCTAAGTCCTCTCTGGAAGACAGTCTCTTCCTGGTAACCCTTTCCAGGGCTGTTGGGCAGAATAAGTCACCTACCACCAGATGGATCAGAGAAAGCTGAGCTCGCAACAGAAACTGAGTCTGTGAGGTCTTGTAAATTTTCAGAAGGGAAATCAAACCTAGTGCTCCTGCCTTTGAGGGGGGAAAAAGAGGAGCATATGTTAATATGTTATAAGGAATGGAATGGAGGGTGACACATTCATAAATGTTGCAAGTCCCAGAACTTGCCCATCCTTGTCAATTTCTGCAGGTAAGATTATTCATGATTTCATTTTGACCCTGACACTGAACCTGCCAAGTAAGGGAAGTAGGCATTACTTTGCCCCTGGTTTTTATTTTGTCTCCTTCCCCCACCCTGCCCTCTCATCCGCTGCCTTGAG
The DNA here is from genome assembly GCF_000754665.1 of Bison bison bison. Classification (NCBI taxonomy): domain Eukaryota; kingdom Metazoa; phylum Chordata; class Mammalia; order Artiodactyla; family Bovidae; genus Bison; species Bison bison. The sequence goes on along the minus strand of NW_011495051.1, from coordinate 7,442,601 downwards.
GCTTATGGGATCTTACTTCCCTGACCAGGTATGGAACCCACTCCCTCTGCAGTGAAAACATGGTGTCCTAACCACTTGACCACGAGGCAAGTCCCAATGTCCCATTTTTTTAATTGGCAAAGCTAAGTGACTCGCCCAAATTCTGTATGATTCAGAAGCTGGGGCTCTATACTTCCAGACACTGTCTATAAGTTTCTTCTGGATTAATCACTGTTTTTCTTTGTGAGAGTTCAATTATCTCCTCTCTGCCTCTTTTCTGCCTTCTCTCCTGGGTTTCTCCGAAAGTCTGCTGAGAGGTTAGTACGCCTGCTAAGCTCAGTTTGTAAAACCTCAGAGAAATCTGCTTATCCGGAGAGAACCCTTCCAAACTGCCAGACCCTTTGTAGGAGGGCTTTTTGGCAAGGGACCATGGCAAGTTCATGAATCTCCACCAAAGAGACACCCTGATTCTTAAAAGCTGTTCACCATCAGCTCTTGGTGGTTTAGGCATTCAGGTTCAGCTCTGAAATCTCTAGTTTGTTTTGATTTGGCTTTGGGGAGAGGAAGTGGCCACTCTGTTTGTTCAACCCTTTCTCTGAATAAGATAAATCAATATTTATGTCCAGACCCCAGGTATGAGGTCAGTTGATTTCGGAGATGTTTTGGCCCATAATTCATCCAAGTGCTGGATCCCACAAAACAAAATCAGTCTTTGCCTGTACTTTTGTGATGATTTTATTTAAATGCATCACTGATAACTGTTTTATGGGGCAATTTGGAAGAACCCTCTAAAACTATATATGATGAAACAGTTAAAATATATAAACAATTCCTAGAAAGGAGAAGGCAAGTAGAGAAAAGGGGTGGGGCTAAGTTTCCAACATCTCTAGTTTTTGGTTTTGAGTCCGAGGGGAGATGTCATTGGCCAATTAGGCAATTAGGAAGGGCAGATAGAATCTTCTCTGGGCACCAAAGAGAATATAACAATCAAAATTTGAGAGAAATTTAAAGGAGATGTGGGATTTCATTTTGAGGGTGGGCATGGAGGCGGCTCAGCTCTTCCTGCCACAAACCCTGCAGCCTGTCCAAGACCAGCTTTGGAAAGAACTGGAATCTGAGTCAGGGCTTCATGGGTTAAGGAGCCCATGTCACATCGGCCGTTTGAAACTCCTCCTCTCCAAACTCCTCCTCCCACAGTGAGGTGAAGATATTTGAAAATCACCCCACTGCAAACTCCTCCCTCTCAGGGAAACCTCACATAGAAATGCTGCAAATGACTGACGCCCCGCGTGCAGTCGCGTCCGGGCCGCGCGAAGCCCGGGTTTCCAGAGCGGTCACTGCGAGCGGACAGCGGCCTGGGCCGGGGCGTGACAAGCGGAGGCTGGGATCATGAGGCTTGCGGGCTGGGGGCTGCGCTGGGCCATCGCCCTGCTCATCGCTGTGGGGGAGGCTGCAGGTAAGTCTGGCTCCGGAAGCCCGCGCGGGATAGGGGTGAGCTCCTGAATTTGGGGAGCCCCTTGGTATTTTGGGGGGCCGGCGGGAGAGAAAATGAAAAATCATTCAGTCCATGGAAGACGTGGGAAAATGGCACAAAGTCCTTCCCCAATGGCTGCATTGGGAAAAGGGTTTGGGGGATAGGTGTCTGAGGGGTCTGGGAGGGAAACGCGACGCGGCTTTCCCCACAAGTATCCCCCCAATGGGGGACCACTCTCCTTTTCTTAGAGCCGGGTACGCTTTAGGAGGAGGTACTCCCTCCCAGAGTTATTCCAGGGGTGAGACGGGCCCGAAAACGGGCTGCTCAGCCTGGAGGCCCTACGGGCGCTCCCTCACATCGTTTCACCCTCAGGGGTTACGGCGGCGGTCAAGTTGGCTTTGTGCTTCCCAAGGGCGCTGCTGCCCCTCGAAACGGAGCGGGACTCTTCTAACCTTCACCAAGCTTCCGCCCTTAGCCACCTCCTCCAGCCCCGCCTTCAGCCCTGTGGGCCCTCCCCCGAGCTCCCATTGGACGCCATTCGAACAGGCGAGCCTCGAGCCGCACCCCTTGGCCAATGGGAGGCTGTAGTTTTTGAGGCCCGGGCGGCGTGGGGCGGGGCTGGCGCACGCCTCGCGCCTCGCTAGGTCTCCGTGAGGATGTCGAAGGCGATTCCTCGGGTCATTTGGGGCTCCCGTCACAAATGCTGCGCCAAGTCCCGGGCCCCTGGAGAAGCTCTGCAAGCATGCCGGCCGAGCGCTTGAGCCCCGCTCGGCCAAGGCCTGTTTCCTCCTCTGTCTGCAATGATGCAGACACTTTGTCCTCAGGAGCTTCTCCGACCCGCCCGACTGGGACCAGTTCGCAGACGTGACCCCCAGGCCACCTCCAAGGCCTCAGTCCCTTCCCAGTCTGAAACGTTGCCTAGAAACTCCAGTCCTTCCCGGATCGGACGTGAAGGGCACTTAACGGAGACTTTCATCCGTGCCTGGGCAGGGACCGAGAGTTGGGACCGAATGGACCCCTTTGGGATTGCCTTGTCTGTTCATAGGTGCTAAAATGAGTTCAGTTGAACTGCTCTCATGACAACATGACAACCTTTCATTTTAAGGGGCTTGAATTTTAGAATTGGGCAAGAGGCTAGTTGGTGCAACATCCTGAGTTATCCAGTGGCTGAGAGAGACATTTGACCTCGCCCTGGATAATAAGGAAATGGTCCTTTTCCAGCTTAACAACCATCTGGGCCTAGAAAAGTATTGAAATTGTCCCATGAACAGGATGCAGGAAGCTTTTTTTTTTTTAATGGAGGGGAGGGGTGGCTTTGAGCGGAGACCTTTGAACTCTTGGAATCAGACACACACATCACAGTTTCCTCTGGGAGGAAAGGAAGGAGAATTTCAGCCACATGGCAGAGGGTTATTGTAATAATTCAGCCATTGGGTTGTGTGAAGCAGAGGGATGGTGGCTTGGAAAAGAGACAGTTGATGAGCCTGTATTTCACACACAGATCCACTCCTTCCCTACGAGGATATTAATGGCAGTGAAGTTTCATTGAGCAAGATATGTTGCTTCAGTTTCCTTTTTCACTGGGCAGCTTGAGGAAATCATGTATTTTGGTTCTCAAGGAGGCTCTGAGTCTGGGTGTGTTCCCCAGACTCCTGAGAGTGAGTGGACAGCTACTAAATATCTGCCTGCAGTGTGGGAGACCTGAGTTTGATCCCTGGGTCCGGAAGATCCCTGGAGAAGGACATGGCAATCCACTCCAGTATTCTGCTGTGTATTCCACTAAGTATCTACTCTGCTGTTAACTTAATGATAGACATTTGTAGCAGCCCTGGCTACTCCAGTTTGCCCCAAGGGAGCGGGAATTTCTTGTCTGTTTACTTTGGGAATGGTAGTAATTGGAATCTTAGCTGCTTGCTTTCTTTCCTTTAGCCAAATCAAAGTCAATTAATTGACAGTTGTATGTAGGGTATCAAATATGCCAGGGACACACCCAAACTCAGAAAGTAGAGTGTTCCCCTAAGTTGTGTCTGCTTTAACAGAGGATAAGATGGTTAGATAGCATCACTGACTCAACAGACATGAATCTGAGCAAATTCCGGAAGATAGCAGAGGACAGAGGAGTCTGGCATGCTGCAGTCCATGAGATCGGGAAGAGTCAGATACAACCTAGTGATTAAACAACAACTGCTTTAACAACAAGCCCCAGGGGGATTCACTGGTCATTGTCAGGCATACTTATCTTTCAGGGCAACACTCACTAAAGATAGGGAGAATGTTTCTGAGCTGTCTGCCTCATGCTGTCTTTCTAGGGCATTCCTGCTCATATCTGTAGGGTTCCTCCCCTGCTGCTGCTAAGTCACTTCAGTCGTGTCCGACTCTGTGTGACCCCATAGACGGCAGCCCACCAGGCTCCCCCGTCCCTGGGATTCTCCAGACAAGAACACTGGAGTGGGTTGCCATTTCCTTCTCCAAAGCATGAAAGTGAAAAGTGAAAGCGAAGTCGCTCAGTCGTGTCCGACTCCCGGTGACCCCATGGGCTGCGGCCCACCAGGCCCCGCCATCCATGGGATTTTCCAGGCAAAAGTACTGGAGTGGGGTGCCATTGCCTTCTCCAAGGGTTCCTCCCCTAATAAGACCCAATTCTAGATACCTTTTTTGCTCAGTGCTTTGATTGCCTTTCACATTCCACATTCAGTACATTAACAGCATCCACACTCTGCTCCGCTGTCTAGCAAGTAACCATGTGTTGCTAAGACACCATGCACGTAGTCAGCAGTGAACAGAGATAGAAACTGGCTACCCCTCCCTCAAAGGAGCAGACGACAAACTACCACGGAGATCACCTCTGGGGAAAATATCTTGGTGGTCCCTCTTGTGGAAAAGAGCACTGGCAAAAGGATTTTTCATTCATTTTCTGCTAAGTGTCTTAGCTTCAGACATTTTTTTCTTTTTTTTTTTTTAAGATTTTTTTGGTGTGGAACATCTTATTTTGAAAGTCTTTATTGAATTGGTTATGATGTTGCTTCTGTTTTATGTTTTGGTTTTTTGGCTCTGAGGCCTTTGGTATCTTTGCACTGGAAAGCGAGGTCCCAACCACTAGATCGCCAGGGAAGACCCAGGCCATTTCTTTTTCAAGAAAATGATTCCAAGTATTTATTTTTTAATTTTTATTTTGTCCATGCCTCTCGACTTGTAGGATCTTAGTACCCTGGCCAGGGGTTGAACCCAGGCCTTGGCAGTGAAAGCACCGAGTCCTAACCTCGGAACCACCAGGGAATCCCCTCCATGTATTATTTTGGTTTTCTTGAACAACCACTATCTTCAGTATCCGCGGAAGGAAAACCTTGAAAGCATTTACCACCTCATTATGTGTACTGGAGAAAAAGCAGAAATGTATATTCTCCTTTTCTGTTTCGATAACCTTGTTTCTGATTCCTCACCCGTGACAGGAGAGGTCTAAAGGCTAGAGTTTCGATTGCTTTCTTTTTTTGCGGAGGAGGGCGTGTGTTGCGTACGTAATTTTAGGCATCCCCAGTATGAGGAGGCGGAGAAGGCAATGGCACCCCACTCCAGTACTCTTGCCGGGAAAATCCCATGGACAGAGGAGCCTGGTAGGCTGCAGTCCATGGAGTCGCTGAGGGTCAGACACGACTGAGCGACTTCACTTTCTCTTTTCACTTTCATGCATTGGAGAAGGAAATGGCAACCCACTTCAGTGTTCTTGCCTGGAGAATCCCAGGGACGGGGGAGCCTGGTGGGCTGCCATCTATGGGGTCGCACAGAGTCGGACACGACTGAAGTGAGTTAGCAGCAGCAGCAGCAGCAGTATGAGGAGTTATGGGATGTAGTGCTCTGGTTTGCATTTGCTGAAATTCAACTGAAACTGACATACAAAACCCAAACCTTGCTTGTGGAACTGGGAGGAAATAAGAAAGAGCTGTTTGTTTCTTTGGGCTGTGGTGTTTGAAATAGGACTAGTTCTGACTCCTCGCTCAGGTGGGGGTTGCCCACTGCCAGGACACCCATCCTGAGGTGCTCTCCTGGGTGCTCACTGTCCCTTATCCTCGGCCATATAAGCAAGGCCATGAGACATTTCCCAGCTGACTGCTGTCGGTAATGGTGAAATCCATTCACTCTTCATTCAGATGTTACAGCCGATGGCCAGCTGTTGGATGAACAGCTGTTCAGGTAGAAATATGTAGTAGTAGGGTCTTCTTGTTGGTAGGGTCTTCAGCCATCTATGACAAGAAAATATTTGATTAACTGCTGCCCAGGGGAGGGCTCGTTGGTGTCCAGGGAAGGGGGTTGTTATTCTTTCTCTCTTACTTTTGTTATTACTGTAATTTTTATTTTTGGCTATGCTGGATCTTTGTTGCGAGGTGGGGGCTCTCTAGTTTGTGGCACATGGGCCTAGTTGCAGAATGTGGGATCTTAGTTCCCCAACCAGGGATCAGACCCAGCGCCCCTGCATTGGGAGTGCAGAGTGCAGAAGACCACCAGAGAAGATCCGCCCTGGGATTTCTTTGGAAGGAATGATGCTAAAGCTGAAACTCCAGTACTTTGGCCACCTCATGTGAAGAGTTGACTCATTGGAAAAGACTCTGATACTGGGAGGGATTGGGGGCAGGAGGAGAAGGGGACGACAGAGGATGAGATGGCTGGATGGCATCACTGACTCGATGGACATGAGTCTGAGTGAACTCTGGGAGTTGGTGATGGACAGGGAGGCCTGGCATGCTGCGATTCATGGGGTCGCAAAGAGTCGGACATGACTGAGTGACTGAACTGAACCGAACTGAAGATGGTTTAATGTTTCTAGCCTTTCCAGTAGGGTTTCCCTGGTGGCTCAGACGGTAAAGACTCTGGCTGCAATGCAGGAGACCTGGGTTTGATTCCTGGGTCGAGAAGATCCCCTGGAAAAGGAAATGGCAACTCCCTCCAGTATTCTTGCCTGGAGAATCCTATGGATACAGGAGCCTGGTGGGGTACAGTTCACGGCGTTGCAAAAGAGTTGGACACGACTGATCGACTAACACTTTCATTTTTGCACTTTCAAGATGGTTTAATATTTTTAGCCTTTCCAGTAGCACATTCTGCGTGTGAGATGGTTCCTTGGGCAAAGTGGATTAGCGATGATTGAAACTGCCATCTCCTGGCTGGGAGAGCAGATGGCGAAGTTCCTCCTCCAGAATCCTCCTCCTCTGTAGAGAATGCCCCTTGCCTGAACTTCCTTTTTTTTTTTTTTACTTTTTTTTTTCTGAGAGTCCTGGAATTTTGATTGCTTTTTACCCACCCCATGTGGGAAGCCAGAAATGAGTCATTTCCTTTTTCAGGCATAATCATGATTCAGCTGTGAATCAGTGGGTGTGGGGTACATTGCAGAGGCACCTCAGAGGGCGATGTTCTGTCTGGATCAGTAGCTGGGCTACATTATCAGTCTGTCTTCTGATAGTGGCAGGTTCTAGAGCTCAGATCATTTGAATCTCCTGAGCTCTCCACTGGGGTTACCTCCAGCCTGGTCTCTTTGTAAGTTCAGTTACCAAGTTCTGTTGATGCTTCTAAACACTCCTTGTATGTATTTCTCTCTTTATCACCTATAGCCTCCTCCACCCCTCCACTCATCTCTCTCCTAATCTCACCCGACTGTTCCTCTGGGCAGGAACACTGGACAATGAGCTTTGAAGACCCAGAATTTGTTTCTTCTGAATTAAAGGTGCAATTAACATACTATAGAATCGACAGATAAGAGTTCAGTGAGTTGTGATAGACATCTACTTCCATGTAGCCACCTCTCATTAGGACCTAGAGGACTTCTCTCCCCCCAGGAAGTTCCCGGCTCTCTTCAGCTTACTCACCTGCCAGACACAGACCAGAGGCACCTCTAATCTGATTTCTGTCATTGCGAAAAGTGAAAGTGTTAGTCACTCGGTTGTGCCGACTCTTTTCAAGCCCATGGACCCACCAGGCTGCTCTGTCCATGGGATTCTCCGGGCAAGAATACTGGAGTGGGTTGCCAGTTCCTTCTCCAGGGGTTTTCCCGACCCAGGGATCAAACCGTGTCTCCTGCATTGCAGGCAGATTCTTTACTTCTCAGCCACCAGGAAAGCCCAGTTTCTATCATTATCGGTTAGTTGTGCCTGAGCTAGAACGGCACATGAATAGTATGTACTCGAGCAAAAGAAACCGGACAGGGAATTCCCTGACTGTCCAGTGGTTAGGACTCTGAGCTTCCCCTGTAGGGGGCAGAAGCTTGATTCCTGGTCGAGGAATTAAGATCCCACAAACCACACTGCTCAGTGGGGGAAAAAAAGCTTTGGACCTTTTTGAACTTGACATTGTTATACATCTGTGTTAATAATTCTTCTGGGTCCCGGGGACTTTGCACTTTAAAATTTGACAGATTCTGCCCTGTTGCCCTCCGAAGAGATGGAACTAGAAGAGTTCCGCTTTTCCAAAATCTTTGCCCAGTAGTAATATGATGGACCTGTCTCTGACTGGGGCATAACAGCTCAACAAATCTTGTTTTGACTCAGGCCTTGGGCTCTGATGGTTTCACGCTGAAAGGAAGAAAAAGACATTCCTTACTCTCCAGGAGTTTAAATCTAGGCTGGGGGACTCGGTAAACAAATGATTTCCATCTTGTATGTTAGGAGTAAGAAATGGGTGTTTTAAGAGCTCTTGCATGCGTGCGTGCTAAATCACTTCCAGTTGTGTCCAACTCTTTGCGACCCCATGGACTGTAGCCTGCCAGGCTCCTCTGTCCATGGGATTCTCCAGGCAAGAATCCTGTAGTGGGTTGCCATGCTCTCCTGCAGGAGATCTTTTTGACCCAGGGATCGAACAGTGACTCTTACCATCTCCTGCATTGGCAGGTGGGTTCTTTACCACCAGCGCCACCTGGGAAGTCCATGGGCTGCTAAACCCAGTTTTGGGGAAGGTTAGCTTCGAAGCTGAACTGTTAGCCAAGCAAAGAGGAGGGAGTTAGGAGGGGGCGTTGTACCAGAAGGGACTGCAGAGGTTTGGGATCTGAGGTTGTGAAATTTTTTTTACCAGATCCAGCATGTTCTCCTTAATATAATTATTTGTCATATAACTATGCTATCATCTGGTGTACATTAAAAACCATAATTATATAGAAAACCAGATATGTTAAAAAGGTGAGATAAAAATCGAACGCACATTTTAAAATATCTTGTTATTTGCAATGGCTTCCTACTATAGTTAAAAATCTCAAATCATGATGTAGTGAGGGCAAGGTTTTTTTTTCCTTTATATCTCTATATATGAAGTAACATGTGTATATATATATATATATATATATATATAGTAAAGTATATTTGATTTACAATGTTGTGTTAGTTTCAGTGATTCAGATTCTTTTTCAGTTTCTTTTCCCTTACACATTATTACAAGCTAATTGAGTATATAGTTCCCTGTGCTACACAGGAGGTCTTTGTTGGTTATCTATTTTATATATAGTAGCGTGTATGTGTCCATCTCAATTTCCTAATTTATCTGTCCCTCACTTCTTTCCTCTTTGACAACCATAATCTGTTCTCTATGTCTGTGGGTCTAATTTCTGTTTTAAATCAGTTCATTTGTATCTTTTTTTTTTTAAGATTCCACATATAAATGATATTGTATAATATTCATCTTTCTCTACCTGGCTTACTTCACTTAGTATGATAATCTCCAGGTTTATCCATGTTGCTGCAAATTGCATTATTTCGTTTTTTTTTTATTGCCGAGCGTTAAGGGCAAGGCTGATGATTAGCAATTGGACACAGGGAGCCATACTTCAAAGAGTGCCTTTGATCATTCTTATTTTTATGGCTTGACCTTCCACCATATCTAATTAGGTCAGTTTTTATCTTGTACGTTGAGGTTAAGAGGGGCAAAATGCTCACTAGTAGGAATCAACTTGTCAGTGCCACCCTCTAAGGTCGTGAAGTTTGCACATTTACTTTCACTCACAGCTCATTAGCTTAAACTTGGTCCCATGGCCACACCTGGCTGCAAAGGAAGCTGGGAAATTATAGATCCTCCCTTGGGTAATGTGCTCAGTTAAAACTTGAAGGTCTCAAACTTCCCTGGTGCTCCAGTGTTTAAGAATCCACCTTGCAATGCAAGGGACATCGGTTGGAGCCCTGGTCTAGGATGATCCCATATGCCACGGAGCAACTAATCCTGTGCACCACATCTACTGAGTGTTTAAAGAGAATGTACATGCATGCGTGCTCAGCCATGTCCAACTCTTTGCAATCCCATGGACTGTAGCCCACCCAGCTCCTCTGTCCATGGGATTCTCCAGGCAAGAATACTGGAGTCGGTTGCCATTTCCTCCTCCAGGGGATCTTCCTGACCCAGGGATCAAACCCAAGTCTCCTGTGTCTCGTACATTGCAGGCATATATTCTTTACCATCTGAGCCACCCAGAAAGTCCACTTAAAGAGAATATCAAGGGGGAAAAATCTGAATACATAAAAAGACACAAAGCATGTAAGATCTTGAATCTTCTCCCATATGCAGAATGAAGGAAGAAGAGACTTCTTGCATAAGAAGAATCATTCAAGGATCAAGGATCTCTTTGTCTGGAAGTTTCTCCCAGGAATGGACTAATTCTGGAGACACAGTTTCTGCCTTGTGCATGAAGAGTTCATTAATTGCCTTTGTGCAAAATGAGCAAATGAATACATTTTGTGCAAACTATTAAACTATTTTTTTTGTTTGTTTCAGTCAACATTCAAAATAAAGTGATAAAAAAAAAGTTCTTCTTACAAACGTAGTGAAAAATATAATAAACGTAGCCATCAGCCCGAACTTATATTTTACATATCATTTGCCTTCAGAATATCTGACTCATGAGGAAATTTCTGCTAGCTTCTTCCTTCTTGGTCTTATTTCCTTATCCTGAGATAAACTGGATCATAATTTTTATTAACTGTGTTACTTTAGATTATGAAGGGGATCAAAGTCTATATTTAAAGATTAAAGGAGTAATACCAATTTTATTACCAACCAATAAAAGTTTATTGGAAGCTTGGTGTGCTGCAGTCCGTTGGGTCCCTAAGAGTCTGACACAACTGAGTGACTGAAATGACTGACCCACTCCAGTATTCTGGCCTGGAGAATTCCATGGACTGTATAGTCCATGGGGTCACAAAGAGTCGGAAGGAGCAACTTTCACAATAAAAGTTTGCTTTGATCATAGCTCACACGTAACAATGCCCCTGAATCAAAGCATGATACCTAAAACTAAATGCAGTCAGTATTATTTTGCTCTCTTTGTGTGCTTGGTCGCTCAGTCGTGTCTGACTCTTTGCAACCCCATGGACTGTAGCCCGCCAACCTCCTCTGTCCATGGGGATTCTCCAGGCAAGAATACTGGAGTGGGTTGCCTTGCCCTCCTCCTGGGAATCCTCCCCACCCAGGGATCATACCCAGATCTCTCGAATTGCAGGCAGATTCTTTACCATCTGAGCCACAAAGTGTAAAAGTCGTATATTTTAGAGGGGCTTCCCTGGTGGCTCAGGAGTAAAGAATCTGCCTGCCAATGCAGGAGACACAATTTCGATTCCTGGTCCGGGAAGATCTCACATGCCTCGGAGCAACTAAGCCCGTGCAGCACAACTACTGAAGCCTGTGGGCCTGGAGCCTGTGCTCTGCCACAAGAGATGCTCCACAATGAGAAGCCAGAGCACCACAGCTAGAGAGTAGCCCCCACTCCGGGAGACAGTGAAGGACAAGGAAGCCTGGTATGCTGCTGTCCACGGGGTCGAAAAGAGTTGGATACAACTCAGCAACTGAACAGCAACAACCCACTTCTTTAGATCTGAAATTTAGTTATATGATTATCTTCTCTGCTGGATCTCTGCTGTCTGACCTCTACATTAATCATTTCTCATAACTTATATACCCTTTTTGTGGGGGCTGTGCTGGGTCTCAGCTGCATCATGTGGGCTTCTTGGGGTGCACGAGCTTAGTTGCCCAGTGGCAGGTGGGATCTTAGTTCCCCAACTAGGGATCAAATCTGTGTCCCCTGTACTGTAAGGTAGGTTCTTAACCACAGAACCATGAGAGAAGTCCCAATTTTTATCTCTTTAGTTCCTTTCTACCAACTGGAGAAAGCTTTTCAAGTTTTCCTCCAGCTTAATGCTTCTGCAGTCTCAATTTTCCTTGGTACTGTCTCCAGTACAGGTTTGTGACATGCTAATTCATGTCCTTTTCTTTGGTAATGTGCACCCAGGTTCTAATATTTTGTCCCCATCGCCCAGTGGATCCACACTTTGGACTCACCAACCATGATGTCAGAATCTCACACTGGGGATGCATCTCTTTTTAGGAAGTGTCCTTCGCATCCTCCACTACACTTTTGGTTCACTCGGTTTAGTTGTGGTGTGTTTGATTTCCTGGAGACCTGACTGCTGCAGTAGGATTGTATTTCTGGTTCATTCTTCACTTGGCAGGAAAGAGACACAAAGAATTGGGTCATTTTGTGATCCCAGCCTTGATTCTTCCTTCTCCTTTCCTTCTCTTTAGTGGAAGACAACTGTGGGAGAAACGAGTTTCAGTGCCAAGATGGGAAATGCATCTCCTATAAGTGGGTTTGTGATGGGACCGCCGAGTGCCAAGACGGCTCTGATGAATCCCAGGAGACGTGCAGTGAGTTTCTCCCCGCCTTTGGACATGACGTGTGTCCTAACCTTTTCTTTTTAACTCCTTTTTTTTTTTTTTTAATCTAAGTATAGTTGTGTTACACTTAAACATTTTCAATGTTAATTTTCAACGTGTTAATTTCTGTTGGATGGCAAAGTGATTTGATGATAGCAGGTGACAGACGTGGTAGAAATTGACAAGCATACTAATGTATTCTTCTATGAATTAGGAGATGGGCAGAGAAGATATTGGGCTTTCCAGGTGGGTCAGAGGTAAAGAATCCACTTGCAATGCAGGAGATGTAAAAGACTCGGATTTGATCCCTGGGTTGGGAAGATTTCCTGGAGGAGGGTATAGCACTCCACTCCAGTATTCTTGCCTAGTATTCTTCCATGGACAAAGGAGCTTGGCGAGCTATAGACCTTGGGGTCGCAAAGAACTGGACAAGACTGAAATGCTTAGCATGCACACAGAGACGATATTATTGGAACTTTCCTTTAAAGTTTCCTTTCCTCTTTTTTTTTTCATTGAGGTTCATGTTACACAGATTAGCCCTTTTTTAAGATTTTTTTTTTTTTGGTGGACCATTTTTAAAGTCTTGATTGAATTTGTTATAATATTGCTTCTTAATGATTTAGGTTTTTGGCTTCGAGGCATGGGGGTCTTAGCTTCCCAACCAGGATCGAACCTTCACCCCATGTTAGAAGGCAAAGTCTTAACCATTGGACTGCCAGGGAAGTCTCACAAATTAGCCTTTTTGTGTGTTTGTTTTTTGTTTTCTTGGCCACTCCAGGTGGCTTGTGGGATCTTAGCTTCCCAACCAGGGATCGAACCCATAACAGCTGCAGTGGAAGCTTAAGAGTCCTAACCACTGAATTAGGCCATTGGGGGTAGGAATAAAATAGGAATTTGGGATTAACAGATGCATACTACTATATATAAAATAGATAATCAACAAGGACCTACTGTATAGCCCAGGGAACTATATTCAATATCTTGTAATAACCTATAATGGAAAAGAATCTGAAAAAGAAAATATATACATATATATACACACACACACATGTATAACTGAGTCACTTTGCTGTACACCTGAAATTAACACAACATTGTAAATCAATTATGCTTCAATTTTTTAAAAAAGCCACCCCAAAATTTTAAATTAAAAAAAAAGTAACCAGTTTAGTAGCATTAATATATTCCCAGTGCTTTGCAACCACCACTTTTATCTCATTCCAAAATCTTTGCAACACCTGGCATCTAACTTAAAAAAAAAATTATTTTTCTGCACTGGGTCTTAAGTGCAGCATGCAAGACCTTCAGTCTTCCTTGTGGCATGCGGGATCTTTAGCTGTGGTATGTGGTATCTAGTTCCCTGACCAGGGATTGAACCCAGGCCCCCTGCATTGGGAGCATGGAAGTCTTTGCCACTGGACTCCCAGGGAAGTCCTCAGCAACTAATTTTTAATAAGTTCCATTAAATTTCCTTCATTTTGGCCCAGAAAAGTGAGCCTGAATCTCCTATCAGAAAACTCTGGGATCTTCCCTTGCAGAGCTCGGAGTGGCAAGGCATTCTTCCCTCTGCGTTACGGTTCAGCTCTGTTTCTCCCATAGAGTCTGTCACCTGCAAGATGGGGGACTTCAGCTGTGGGGGCCGTGTCAACCGCTGCATTTCGGGGTCCTGGAGATGCGATGGCCAGGTGGACTGCGAGAATGGCTCGGACGAAGAAGGCTGTTGTAAGTGGTGTCCCTTGTCTGGTGGCCCGTGGATCCTAGCCGTGTCCAAGTGATCTGACTGGGTTTGTGGCTGAGGTCAGTTTGTTCCAAACCATAGAGAGTTTCAGACAGGAAGGCACTCTGCAGCAGGTTCTGTCTTGTCTCTTTGATTTTATTCATTATTTATAATTTCTTTTCTAATTGTGTAGATTTTTTAAAAGCAAAGTAAGACTCTTTAAAAAAAAAAAAAAAAAACACCCTGAGGGAAATTTAAATAATTGAGATCACATCAAATCTTCAAGTTGACAAAATATGAAACCCCCCAAGAGAGTATTAAAAAAAAAAAAAACAACCTAAAAAGTGAGTGAGTGCTTAGTGATGCATATCTAACCTTGGTTCTCACTGGGGAACATTTTAAAATAAAAGGGATTGGGCCTCTTTTCCAAGTGTTTTATTTTTTCTTCCAGCTTTATTGAGAAATAGTTGACATGTAACATGGTGTGAGTTTAGTCTCCAGTGTGATGATTTTATATATATTGTGAAATGATTACCACAATAGGGTTATTTAACACCTTCATCATTTCACATAATTACTGTTTCTGTTGACTCTCTAATAATACCAGCATAAACAACAAGGTCCTATTGTATAGGGCTGCTGCTGCTGCTGCTAAGTCGCTTCAGTCGTGTCCGACTCTGTGCGACCCCATAGATGGAAGCCCACCAGGCTCCCCTGTCCCTGGGATTCTCCAGGCAAGAACACTGTAGTGGGTTGCCATTTCCTTCTCCAATGCATGAAAGTGAAAAGTGAAAGGGAATTTGCTCAGTCGTGTCCGATTCTTAGCGACCCCATGGACTACAGCCTACCAGGCTGCTCCATCCATGGGATTTTCCAGGCAAGAGTACTGGAGTGGGGTGCCATTGCCTTCTCCAATTGTATAGGGCAGGGAAACTATAGTCGATATTCTGTGATAAACTACAATGGAAAGGGATATGAAAAAGAATACATTTACGTATAACTGAGTCACTTTGCTGTAGAGCAGAAATTAACACACCATTGGAAATCAACTATACTTCAATCCAACTTTAAAAAAAAATTATTAAACTCCGTCCACAATGGGAAAAAAAAAGATTGACATGTATGTACAATAAAACTGAAGAAGTTAAAAAAAGAAATAATAGTACCATCAAACCCAGGAGGTGGGAGGATGAGTAAAATAGAGGAGGGAGATTAATAGGAACCAACTTCCTCCTGTAAACTAAATAATTCACAGTGATGTGATGCACAGCGTGGTAAATGTAGTCAGTAAGATGGTGATAACCTTGTAGGGTGGCACGCAGTAAGTGGACTTAGCTTGGTGATCGTTTTGTGCTATCTAAAGTCACTGAGCCGCTGTGGCATACCTGGAAACTGGCACAGCTTTGTAAGTCAACTATACTTCAACTTCAAAAGTCCAATATGGGCTTCCCTGATATCTCGGTTGGTAAAGAATCTGCCTGCAATGCAGGAGACCTAGGTTCAATCCCTGGGTTGGGAAGATCCCCTGGAGAAGGGAAAGGCTACCCACTCCAGTATTCTGGCCTGGAGAATTCCATGGACTGCATAGTCCATGGGGTCCCAAAGAGTGGGACACGACTGAGCGACTTTCACTTTCAAAAAGTCCCATGTCATTGTAAATAAAAACAAGCAAATAATAATAATAAGGGCAACAGTTTTTTATTTTTATTTTTGGCTACTCTGAGTGGCTTTCGGGATCTTAGTTCCTCCACCAGGAATGAAACTTGGGCCCTTGGCAGTGAGAGCCTGGAGCCCTAACCACTGGACCGTCAGGGAAGTCCCCAGCCATTTTTTGGTTTTGTTTTGTTTTTTAAAGCCGAAATTACCTCCTTTTCATTTTATAAGTACTACAATGTGACATTTAAAGTGCCATCTCTAAGCTTCCTCTGAACCTGAATGCATTATTTTCAGGGAGATATTTGAGCTGAAGGTCAAAGGAGGATGATCACATTTACTATCTAGTATTTCAAAGTCTCCAGTCGGATCAAAATATTCTACTTTACCTTCCTTCAACACCCAATTTCCAAACGTTCAGAGCTGCTCAAGGACCACTAATAAAATGAAGGATAATAAAATTTGAATAGTAAAATGGGGTCACAAAGAGTCAGACATGACTCTTTGTGACCCCATGGTCTATACAGTCCATGGAATTCTCCAGGCCAGAATACTGGAGTGGGTAGCCTTTCCCTTCTCCAGGGAATCTTCCCAACCCAGGGAACAAACCCAGGTCTCCCGCATTGCAGGCAGATTCTTCACCAGCTAAGCCACAAGGGAAGCCTTTTAATAGTAAAGGAACACTTAATTATAAGTGCTGAATTCCCTCAGTTGTGTCCGATTCTTTGCAACCCCATGGATTGTAGTCTGCCAGGCTCCTGTGTCCATGGGATTCTCCAGGCAAGAATACTGGAGTGGGTTGCCATTTCCTACTCCACTCATCCTTTTTTTTTTAAACTAAAGTATATTTAATTTACAGTTTTGGGTTAGTTTTAGGTGTAGAGCAAAGTGATTCAGTTACACACACATATATTCTTTTTCTTCTTCTTTCCTACTATATTTATTATAAGATACCGACTATAGTTCCCTGCATAAACTCTTAAATACAGGTTCCCGTGTACCTTTACATCCCAGTCCTCCAGTAACACTTTGAGACAGGAACAGATGAGGAAACTGAGGCCCAGAGGGGCCCAGGAACTGGGTGGTTGTCGGCCAGGTCCCCTGACCACTGCCTGGAGTCCACTCACTGCGCTCTGGCCTCTCCTCACCTCAGTGTCCCCATCTGTGCAATGAGTTGGTGTCGGGATTGGGGAGTGGTTTCCCCGGTGACCAGGCTGTCCTCTCCCGTCCGTCCCCGCAGCCCCCAAGACGTGCTCCCAGGATGAGTTCCGCTGCAATGACGGCAAGTGCATTGCCCCGAAGTTCGTCTGTGACTTGGACCTGGACTGCTTAGATGGCTCGGATGAGGCGTCCTGCCCCATGCCCACCTGCGGCCCTGCCAACTTCCAGTGCAACAGCTCCATGTGCATCCCCCAGCTCTGGGCCTGCGATGGCGACCCCGACTGTGACGATGGCTCAGACGAGTGGCCAAAGCACTGCGGGACCCCCCACCCATCAGGCCCCCTGCAGGACAACAACCCCTGCTCGGCCCTCGAGTTCCACTGCGGCAGTGGCGAGTGCATCCACTCCAGCTGGCATTGCGACCATGACCCTGACTGCAAGGACAAGTCTGACGAGGAGAACTGCGGTAGGGGCGCCTCGGAAATCCCCTCACCCAGGCTGGGGGCTCCCCCGGCAGGGGACAGGGGTGGGGCGGTGCCTTTAGGTGCTTAAATGATTCCGCATCACACAATAAGAAAGTCAGTCCTGGACTTCCTTGGTCCAGTGGTTAAGACTCTGCTCTTCCAGTGCAGGGGTGAGGGTTGGATCCCTGGTCAGGGAACTAAGATCCCATATACCTTAGCTCCGTCAAAAAAAGAAAAAGGAACACTGCTTCCAAAGGTCTTATCTTCAGCTATAATAAATCCTTGATGGAGTGATTCAGATACAAGAAAAGAAAGAGCTAATATCCTGCATAAAGAATATGATATCCAAAGATATCTTCAGATTATATTCAAGGCAACATGGTGTCAATAAAGCATTGACCTAAAAAAAATACCAAAAGTCGGTCCCATTTCATGTTCCTTTCAGTCTTTCTGATCACATAGAGGACACTGTCTTCCAAAGGAGTTCCCTTTTGAACACCTGTTTATTTATTTTTAACATTTATTATTATTTTAATTCAGTTACTTACTTTTTGGTTGTGTTGGGTCTTCACCGTTGCATGAGGGCCTTCTCTAGTTGTGGTCTGTGGGCTTCTCCTGTTGCAGAGCACAGGCTCTAGGCACACAGGTTCAGTATTTGCAGCACACCGGTTTAGTTGTTGGGTGCTGCGGAAGACCGTCCCAGACCAGGGATGAGACCCATGTCCCCTGTATTGGGTGGTGGATTCTTATCTACTATACCACCAGGGAAGCCCCTGGAGCCCCTATTTAATTTTTCTCTTGCCAAGAGGAGCAGACTGTAGCACGCTGTATTATTTTGGTCCAGAAAGGATCCAGGCCTGACTGGTGATGTCCAAGCTGTGTGACCCTTGGCCGGGGACGTAGCGTTACTGTGCTTTGATCTCCTCCCCTGTAGATGGAGCAACAGCGTCGGCCTCGGTGGACCTGGGTTACGACATAAAAGCACACACACACACAAATGAGTTCCAAACATTTGCATACTTATTTATCATCTTTTTTTTTTTCTCCACTGACCTCTTGAAATTGAATTTGCACATTGTCAGCATTTTCATAGTGAAATATAACCCACGGGAAAGTGCAGAAAGCATAAGCTTAGAGCTTAATGAATTAGGGTTAAGTGAAAACCTGTTTCAGGTCAAGGTCTAGTCAGAAACATTTTTCACGTTCACAGTCTGAGTCATTGAAAGGGCTGTGTGATACTCAGTAGTAATGACTTTTTTGGGGGGGGAGGTGGGCAGCGGGCTTCACTGGTGGCTCAGTGGTAAAGAATCCACCTGCTAATGCAGGAAACTTGGGATCAATCCCTAGGTCAGGAAGATATTAATTCCCTGGAGTAGGAAATGACAACCCACTCCAGTGTTCCTGCCTGGGAAATCCCACGGACAGAGGAGCCTGGTGGGTTACAGCACATGGGGTCGCAAAGAGTCAGACACAGCTTAGGGACTAACCAACAACATCATAACGTACCTGGCCAGGCTTCTATCTAGACTGGGACCACATCATTGCTTTTCTGCCAAGAATGGCCTACTAGCTCTGCCAGCTTTTTTTTTTTTTTTTTTTAATATTTATTCATTTACTTCTGCCAGGTCTTAGCTGTGGCATGAGGGACTTAGCTTACTGCCCGGGGATCGAACCTGGGCCCCCTGTATTGGGAGCACAGAGTCTTAGCCACTGATTGGGAATTCCCCGATCTGCCAACTTTTTAATGAATTTCCTGCACGCAAGGACAGACTGGAGAGAAATCTATGAAAATGTAATGGTTGTGTTGGGTGCTTTCCCTTTCTTAATTCTCCACACTTGGCTCTTTGTTTCCCAGCTGTGGCCACGTGCCGGCCTGATGAATTCCAGTGCTCGGATGGGACCTGCATCCATGGTAGCCGGCAGTGCGACAGGGAACCTGACTGTAAGGATCTGAGTGACGAGCTGGGCTGCGTCAACGGTGAGCCCCACCCCTCCAGGACCCCGGGCTGTGGGGAGATGTGGGGGGAGGAGCACAGTGCCTCCCAGACAAGGGAGGAGCCTCCTGTGTGTCCTCAAGCAAGTTACTTGAGCTCTCTGAGCCTCTTTCTCTAATCTGCAAAATGAAAACATCTACTTCAGGACTGTGAGATTTAATGAGGTTGGAGTGTACATAGCTCATGAACCTGAGCTCACAGAGTTACGTGTACAGTACAATTCCACTTTGCTGAGTTTATAGTGTAGCAGTTCCGCTCGTGGGAAACTTGTATCTGTGCACTGGGAGATAGGCTCTAGAATGAGCAGAGTAGCACTGTCCTAACAGCAAAGCAGTAGAAGCAACCAGAATGTTCATCAGCAGTAGAATTAGTGTATATATATATATATATATATATATAAATATGCCATGTTGCATGACATGTGGGATCTTAGTTCCCTGACCAGGGATCAAACCCACGTACCTTGCATTGGAAGCTCAGAGCCTTAACCACTGAACCACCAAGGAAGTCCCAGCAGTAGAATTAATGTAAAAAAAATTTTTTTTTTAATTGTAGTGAAATAGAGGCTTCCCTGGTGGCTCAGATGGTAAAGAATCTGCCTGTAATGCAGGAGATGTGGGTTTGATCTCTGGATCGAGAAGATCCCTTGGAAAAGAGAATGGCAACCCACTCCAGTATTCTTACCTGGAGAATTTGGTGGGCTACAGTCCATGGAGTCTGGAAGAGTTGGACAGGACTGAGTGGCTAACACAACAAAAAAAACACATGTAACAAAATTTATTGTCTTAACCATTCTTAAGAGTATAGTCCAGTGGTGCTAAGTCACCATCCGCATGATCCATTGCCAGAACTCTTTCATCTTCCCGTATTGAAACTCTGTCCCCATTATACACTCGCTATTCTCCTTCCTCAAGCCCCTGGTGCCCACCATTCTACTGTCTCTACCAATTCCACTCCTCTAGTATTTGACCTTATGTAACTGGAATCACAAATTTGTGTGACGGGTTTATTTCACTAAGCGTCGTTTCCTCAACGTGCATCCATGTTATAGAAGGTGTCAGAAATTCCTTCCTTTTTAAGGCAAAATAATATTCTGCTGTATGGATGGACCACATGTTGTTTATCCAGTCACCCGTGGATGAACACTTGGGTTGCTTCCATGCCTTGGTTGTTGTGAATAGTACTGCTGTGAACAGGGCTGCCTGGAAATAATTTTAAATGGCAGTGTCATCACAGAGTGGAATATCATGCAGCTGAGAAAAATGAGGCTACAGCCCCTGTCTGCAGCCCAGGCGAACTTCATAACCTTGGGGTTGCAAACAAGAAGGCAATTGCAGGAATTTAACTGGATACAGTTATTAAGACTCAGAAGCAAGCAAAATTCAACAGTAGATTGTTCATTCATACATGTTTGATAGAATTATTAATGAAAAAATAAAGAAGTAGTAATCAAAATTCAAAATTATCATTACCTCTGGGGGTAGTAGAATGGGATGGCTTAGACCACTATAATAGTTTAGGTCGGGGGCTGGAGAGTAGGAATTTTCAGCTCTGCAGGCCATAGTCTCAGTTACATCTGCTTGAGTCTGCTGTTATAGCATGAAATCTGCCACTGACTGTATGTAAACCAATGGGCAGTGCTGGGTGCTAATAAAACTTCTATTTAAACAAACAGGCATCAGGCCAGAGTTTACCAGCCCCTGCTATTGGTGATATTCTAATTCTTAAGCTGAGTGGAGGCTTCATGTATGATCAGTAACTGTTCTGTTTTACCACCAAATACATTTGTATCTATTCTTGCATAAATAATCATATTAATAAGAAGCACTAAGCCACCTCCTGTCTCCTGGAAACACCTGACCCTACTCTGTGCTTATAGTGACTCTTTGCGAGGGGCCCAACAAGTTCAAGTGCCAAAGCGGTGAGTGCATCTCCCTGGACAAAGTGTGCAACTCCGTCAGGGACTGCCGGGACTGGTCGGACGAGCCCCTCAAGGACTGTGGTGAGCCCTGGGGTGTGGGCAGCTGGTAGTGTTGAGGGTGGGGTCCACCGCATTGAGACGTGGGTGCTGTGGTGCTGTGAGGGGCCAGCCCTGCCGAAGCCCACAAGTGCTGTGACTCTGGGGCTGGACAGATGTTAGAGGGGAGCCTGGGGATAAGTGGATTGGCTTCTAAGCCTCAGTTTTCCCATCTGTAAGATGGGGCAGTAACTTCCCAGACATCCTAGGGCTGCTGGGGATCAGGTGTTGCAAGTGTTTTCAGCAGCACTTTGACCCATGATTTGGACTTTCCAGTCCATAGGGTCTCTGTCGCAGCTCTTCTACTTGGCCTTTGTAGCAGGAGAGCACCCACCCAAGCCCATACACGTGCATTTGAATGCCTAGGGCCATGTTCCAATATTCTATTATGGATACAGACACTCAAATTTCATAGAACTTTTGAAATATTTTGCTTTTGATTCTTATTTTCTTCTCAACTATTTTAAAATGTAAAAACCATTCTTAGCTGTCAAAGAGCAGGTTGAGGGCTGGCTTTGGCCCACGCTTGGTATAGAGGGTAAGAGCATGGATTAGGAGCCCAGTGCCCTAGGTTTGCGTCAAGCCGTGTGATCTTAAACAAACTGTTTAACCTGGCCATGCCTCGATTTCCCCAGCTATAAGTCTCATGCCTTTAAGGTCATAGGGAGGATTTTGTGTGTGTTAGTCACTCAGTCCTGTCCGACTCTTTGCACAGAGTCCATGAGCTCCTCTGTGCATGGGATTCTCCAGGCAAGAATACTGGAGTGGGTTGCCATTTCCTATGGGGAGGATTAAGTGAGTTAATACATGTAACTGTAGTAAGTGGTATGTGGCTTTTATTTTTTATAATTAAAAATTTTTTTAAATTATGGTTAAAAAAACCCACAAAATTTATGGTTTTACCATTTTTAGGTGTTCAGGCATGTTTTAAGTACAGTCGCAGTGTTGTGTCACCATCACCACCATCCATCTCCAGAACTATTTCATCTTGCAGAAATGAGTCTCTGTCTCCACTGAATACTAACTCCCCCTCCCCCAACCTCTGCACCCACCCTCCTACCTTCTTTCTCTATAAATATGACCCCATTAGGGGCCTCACGTGGAATAGTATTTGTCCTTCCGTACCTGGCTTATAATTCACTCACTGTAACACCCTCATAGGGCTTCCCTAGTGGCTCAGCTTGCCATTGCAGGAGACTCAGGTTCCATCCCTGGGTTGGGAAGATCCCCTGGAGGAGGAAATGGTAGCCTACCCCAGTATTCTTGCCTGGGAAATCCCATGGACAGAGGGGCCTGGTGGGCTACAGTCTATGGGGTTGCAAAGAGTGGGACAAGAATTAGCGACTAAACATCGACAACATCCTCGTGGTTCATTCATGGTGTCACGTGTGACAGTGGCCCTAAGACCTCTTAGGAATCATGGCAACTTCACCAGCAGTCATCATGTTGGTTATGATGAGGTAGAAACAGTTGCAGGATGTTGGACGAGGGGTGGCTGGCGGCCAGAGTGTGACCGGTGCCCCTCCTGCATCTGGCACAGGGACCAACGAGTGTCTGGACAACAAGGGCGGCTGCTCTCACATTTGCAATGACCTCAAGATTGGCTACGAGTGCCTGTGTCCTGAAGGCTTCCAGCTAGTGGGCAAGCACAGATGTGAAGGTAATTCCCAAGCCCCTGGCTCTTTCCTTGGAAGAAGAGGGGGGTCAAAGCCTCAGCCTCAGTTTTCCCATCTGTTAAGTGGGTGAAGGTACCCTCCTCACAGGGCTGGTGGGAGGCCAGGTGCTTGAACCAGCTGTTGCCAGCTTGGCCCTTGGGGAGCACTTGCTTTTGGCCTTTGGGGATTAATAATTAAGAAAGAAATCTCAGCTGATGCAACTTCACCCAGTTGACTATGCCCTAAAGTGAATGGTGAGGTTGGGGTTAGAGATCATGCTTGGCCATTTTCAAGATTTTGGTGATCAGGAACTTCCAGTGGCTCAGACTTCACGCTCCCAAAGCAGGGGGCCTGGGTTTGATTCCTGGTCAAGGAACTAGATCCCACATGCTGCAGTTAAGAGTTCATATGCTACAGTTAAAGATTCCACGTGCTGCAACTAAGATCTGGTGCAGCCAAATCAATAAATTAAAAAAAAAAAATTGGTCAGAGCATCCTGTCCTGGAGGTTTTCCCGAGAGGGGATGGGTTGTCCTCCATTTGCCACAGGGAGGCATGGCTCTTGGTCAGAGCCCATGGTTCCATCTGCGCCCTGCTGGAAAGATGCTCCAGTTCTCTCTGTGTCCCAACTCTCAGATATCGATGAGTGTCAGAACCCTGACACCTGCAGCCAGCTCTGCGTGAACCTCGAGGGCAGCTACAAATGCGAGTGCGAAGAGGGCTTCCGGCTGGAGCCCCTCACCAAGGCCTGCAAGGCCGTGGGTAAGTGCAGGGAGGTGGCGGTGGGGGGAGGCCATGTGGTGGGACTTTCATCATCCTGTGGACAGAGGAGCATGGCAGTCTACAGTCCATGGGGTCAAAAAGAGGACTAAATCAACTTAGCATGCAATGAAACAAATAGACATCACTGTTTCTTTTACCTGAAGTTAGGTTAGAACTGCAACCATGCAGTGATTCTTAGAAGCACCTAAATCAGGGGATCCCATGTTTCTGGAGGTCGGGGTCCCTTCCACTCTGCTGAACCGCCCCCTTCCCGGATCCCCAGGCACCATCCCCTACCCCTTCTTTACCAACCGCCACGAAGTCAGGAAGATGACTCTGGACCGAAGCGAGTACACCAGCCTTATCCCCAACCTTAAGAACGTGGTCGCCCTGGACACGGAGGTGGCCAGTAACAGGATCTACTGGTCTGACCTGTCCCAGAGGAAGATCTACAGGTGAGCCTGCCTGTTCCCCTAGCCGCACGCAGCCCCAGTCCCTGAGTGGACGGAGGGCCCCCGGAGCCTACACTCTCCTCTTCCTTCTCCTTTCCCCTCAGTGCCCAGATCGACGGAGCCCCCGGCTTCTCCTCCTACGACACCGTCATTGGCGAGGATCTCCAGGCCCCCGATGGGCTGGCAGTGGATTGGATCCACAGCAACATCTACTGGACCGACTCCATCCTGGGTACCGTCTCCGTGGCTGACACCAAAGGTGTGAAGAGGAAGACGCTCTTCCAGGAGGAAGGCTCCAAACCACGGGCCATTGTGGTCGATCCTGTACATGGGTGGGTATTCCTAGGGCTGGGGTTCACAAATGGATTAGAGGTCCAGATGGGGGGAGGTTTGGGCTTAGGTAGACCAGATGACCAGACCAGACCAGATTAGCTTTTTGTTTGTTTTTTGTTTGTGGGGTTTTTTGGGGGGGCGGGGCACAGGTTTTTCTTTATGTCTTTATTTTTTTTCGGATGCCTGGCTCTTCATTGTTTTGCACAGGCTTTCTCTAGTTGTGGGGCACAGGCTTCTCACTGTGGTGGTTTCTCTTGTTTTGAAGCACAGGCCGTGTGGGCTTCAGTAGTTGTGGTTCCTGGGCTCTAGAGCTCAGGCTCAGTAGTTGTGGCACAAGGGTTTAGTTAACTCCGAAGCATGTGGGGTCTTCCCACGTCCCCTACACTCTCAGTGGGAGGGGGTTCCGTCATGGTGGGAATTTTATCATCTGAACTTTGCACAGGATGGGGGGTGTAGAACATCTTGGGAATGTTCGCTACATCCCCAAGACCTCTCCCAAATGAACACACAGCCCAGTTAGCATAAAAACAAGAGAGACAATGTCCTTAAGAAATACTGAACACTTAAAAAAAAACACAAACCCGTACACACTTCAGCATTAGCCAAACAACAATTTTTGCAAACATAGTGAAGGTCGCCACCCGTGGCACGCCCCCTGCAGGTGGGACCATGGCTGAATCAGCAGCTCCAGTGTCCACAGGGACCCCTGTGAAAGCATGGTCTCGTCCCAAGTACCATGCCCTGCAGAGGACACCTGCTCCAGCACATTACATGTGTGTCTGGGAGGGTCTCTGGGGCTGGGAAGTTCACAGCCCCAGGATGGGCAGCCTGTTCTGGCTGCAGTCATTGGGGGAGAGGGAGCGATGGGCCTGAGAGAGAAAAGGTTGGCGAAGCCACACTTGGCTGTGCTAGCACGGTGTCCATGGCTCAGATTGGAGGGACCCTGGGATGAAGGTGGGCCCAGCAGGCCTTCCTCCAACAAGACTAATGCCCTCATTTGGTGGAGGGTCATCTGGTCTATCCAGATGCCAGGAGAGAGAGACCCTCCCAGACACACACTCCACTTAGACTTGTATCACTTGCTCTGCTCTTATATTTCTCCCCCTAAACAGCAGGCACCACCACCTGGCTCTTCCATTTGGTCTATGAGTTTCCTTTCCTTCAGGCTGATGGGCCATGATTTATTTAAACTGCTCTCAAAAAATATATATATATAAATAAATAAATAAAAATAAACTGCTCTCCAGCACATGGAAATTTAAGTTTTTCTCCCCTGCCTTATACAAAGGAGCCATGAATAGCTTTGAATGCCTTTGAACATGAGTCCTTGCAATTTATCTGCAGGATAACATACACTTAACCTGGCCGTCCAGTGTTGATACTCTGTGCTCCCAATGCAAGGGGCATGGGTTCAATCCCTAGTCGGAGAACTTAGATCCCACATGCCACACAGCCTTAAAAAAAATAAGAAGAATAAATAAATTCATACTTTACCAAAACAAATTTCTTTTTTTTTTTTTTTT
>NW_011495051.1:7404318-7416336 GCF_000754665.1 Bison bison bison | reverse complement strand
TCTTTCTAAATTCCATATACATGCGTTAGTATACTGTATTTATGTTTTTCCTTCTGGCTTACTTCACTCTGTATAATAGTCTCCAGTTTCATCCACCTCATTAGAACTGATTCAAATGTATATAAAAGCCCTTAGGCTCAGAAAGCAGTGTTCAGAGAGCAGATTCCAGGGCCCCAGTCCCAACACTGGAATGAAAACCTCCCTTTGTTCTCCAAAGTCCCCGAATCTTGCCAGGTCTCACCAGGTTGCAGGTCCTGGAACTGGCAAGGTTGGTGGGGTTTAGTCCCTAAGTCGAGTCTGACTCTACGACCCCCTGGACTGTAGCCTGCCAAGCTCCTGACTGTCCATGGATTTCTCCAGGCAAGAATACTGGAGTGGGTTGCCATTTCCTTCTCCAGGGGATCTTCCCCACCCATGGATCAAACCCAGGTCTCCTGCACTGCAGGCAGATTCTTTACCAACTGAGCCACCAGGAAGCAGCAAGGTTAAGTTAGGGGACCAGAAAGAACCCATCCAGGGCCTCCCGCAGTAGGGACTGTGGGGGCGGGGGGTAGTTCCTGGCCTGGCTGATGCCAGGGAGAGAGCAGCTCTTCCGGGTGGTCACAGCTTCCCTCCTTGATGTCCCCCTGTCTGTCCTTCCCGCTGCTCCCCCAGCTTCATGTATTGGACTGACTGGGGCACTCCTGCCGAGATCAAGAAGGGGGGCCTCAACGGCGTGGACGTTTACTCGCTGGTGACCGAGGACATCCAGTGGCCCAACGGCATCACTCTAGGTACACTGGGGGGACAGTAGTCCTCGGTGTCAGGCAGGGTCTGGAGGAGAGATGACCAGGGGGCTCCGTGAGAGTGTCGAACTGGAAACTCACCTCCCCTCTCCCCACACCACACCTGCATGCGGTTCGGGTGGGAGGCGGGTGTGGATCTGAATGGCTTTCCCAGGCGCTAAGTCCGGTTGGGTGGGGGGTTGGTTCCCTCCTGTGAAGAGCAGGATGCCCAAGCCCCACGGCCCAGGCATTGCCTGTGACCTCTCCTTGCCACCATTGTGGGTTCTAGATCTTTCTGGCGGCCGCCTCTACTGGGTCGACTCCAAACTGCACTCCATCTCCAGCATCGATGTCAACGGGGGGAACCGGAAGACCGTGCTGGAGGACAAGAAGAAGCTGGCGCACCCCTTCTCCTTGGCCATCTTTGAGGTGGGGGCTGGGGGCACGCAATCACTCCTTATTTTAAATTAAGAAATTTTTAAAGAAAAAAGGCTCTGGAAGAGAGAGATGGCCAGGCAGCTCTGTGAGAGTTTATAACCCAAAACTCAGTTTTCTTCCCCTGACACACCTGCATGCAGTTCAGGCTTGCAAGTCAGGGCAGGAGCTCGGGGGAGCCGATGATTTTCCCCTGTGCTGGGTCCTCAGGGTGGGGCCCTTCCTCCTTCGGGGAGCAGAATGCCCAAGTCCTAAAGCCCCCAACATCACCTATGACCTCTCCTTTCTCCCTCGCCCTACCAGCCGCACTCCCGTGGACCCATTTGGAGGGGTGTGGAACCAGTGGTCGTGTCCCCTGTGGCTGATGGGGATATGTCATTCCTTATGCCCCTGTAGGATAAAGTATTTTGGACGGATGTTATCAACGAAGCCATTTTTAGTGCCAACCGCCTCACAGGTTCAGACATCAGCCTGATGGCAGAAAACCTGTTATCGCCGGAGGACATTGTCCTTTTCCACAACCTCACGCAGCCGAGAGGTAAAGATGGGGTGGCCTCCCTCACTACCTCCGCTTCTCTGCCTGTGCTCTGGAATGTTCCAGAATTTTTCTGACCTCATTCTCATCCTGCCTCCCTGCCTTTTCCTGCCGCAGGGGTGAACTGGTGTGAGAGGACTGCCCTCCGCAATGGTGGCTGCCAGTACCTGTGTCTGCCGGCCCCACAGATCAACCCCCGCTCACCCAAGTTCACGTGTGCCTGCCCCGACGGCATGCTGCTGGCCAAGGACATGAGAAGCTGCCTCACAGGTGGGGATCGGCCTTCTGCCACCCTTGAGGGTCGGCCCTGCAGCCTTTCTTTGCTCATCTGTCAAATGGGAGAGCAAGGCCCCTGGAGGCTGTTGTAAGGCTTTTCTCAAATGCTGGGTACATCAGCACTGACTAGCAGGGAGACGGACTCAGGTCCAGTTCTCTCTTTCCCAGCCCTCTTTGGCGGGGAGGCCCTGATTTTAGCTGCAGACATTAAGGGAGAATGCGGCCCCTCTTTCGGTCTCTGCATCCTCAGAGAAAGTCCCTGCTGGGGGTCAGTGTGTCTGTAGCACTTACGAATCTCCCTTTTGAAAGACGTGTAATATAATAACATAGACACTAGTGGGTTTGTATTTTCACTGCATTTGTCTTCAGTTTTTTCTGTGGCCCATGGCACTCGCTTCTTACCTGTTTTCAGCAGCAGCACAACTCTCACTGGCTCTCAGGCCACAGGACACTCAGGAAATGTTTATTCTTTCAGAGTCTGAATCTGCAGTGACCACCCGAGGACCCTCCACGGTCAGCTCGACAGCTGTGGGGCCGAAGCTCACGGCCAGCCCTGAGCTCACCACAGCCGAGTCGGTGACAATGTCCCAACAAGGTAAAGCCTGAGGCCACCTACCCTCTGCTTCCTGCACCAATTCATTGATAACCAGCATCTCTGTGAAGAGACAGAGTGGATTTAGTCTTGGTTCTTTGGCTGACTGTCTCTGGCATGGCTTGTGCCTGTCTGAAGCCTCAGTTTCCCTACCTGGAGCTAATAACAGTGCCTGCCCACCTCCCTGGAAAAGTGGGGATCACATGAGCGTGGGAAGAACCTGAAGTTTAAGGTGTCTGCCCAGCAAGGCCAGGACTAGTGTGAGGCAGATCAGGTACTCCCTGGGGTAGCGCCTAAAGGGGGCACCAGAAAATCAAGGACTCAGATAATAGTTTAATGCAATTTTTTTTTCAGTTTTTAGGTTTTCTTTTACACTTTAAAAATTAATTTATTTCTAATGCATTATTATTTTTAAATCAAATAATCAAATTGTAGCCTGTGGGGACAGTCCTGATAAATAAAGTTTGCTTGGTCCCAATGAGGCAGGTTTTGCAAAGTGTATCATCAGATCCTGTTTTCCTAAAAATTTTGCTCTTTTGTTCTTCATGAGATACTGGCATTAATTTTTGTTTTCTTTTCTTTTTCTTTTTTTTCTTGGCCATGCCATGTGGCTTGTGAGATCTTGGTTCCCCAACCAAGGATTGAACCCAGACCCTCAGCAATGAGGGTGGAATCCTAACCACTGGACCATCAGCCAGGGAGTTTCCATTGGCATTAATTTTGATATTTTAAAAAATGCATTATAATGTTACTGGTTTACTGAGTTTGGGGGGGAATCCCTTCAAATTTTGTGACTGAGGCGAGTCCCCAGTTCCCTTCTTAGCCTGCCCTCAAGGTCTTAACTCTACCACCTCCCCAGCTTGATTGATTGGAAACCCGCCGTTCACTGATTTGTCCAGCAGAGGGCGCCCGGCCCTGTTTTTGAGCAGTCCGGAAACAGCACAGGCTTTTCTGGCCAGGAAAAACAAAAAAAAAGCACATTAGCAAGTTTCAGACATTTTTTTTTCCCCTTTCAAAGTAACTGAATCCTTTGTTCCACCATAAAGGGGATACAACAGGAACTGTATGGTAGAGAGAGGCCCAGAACCGTTTTCGATTGAAGTGCCACTGCTTGAAATACCATTTCACAGACGGGTCCATCTGGGGCTTCTCGAATTTGGCAAAGGAGCTCTTTTAAAAGAAAAATTTCTCAAGGACACTGCTGCTACTGCCCTAAATTATTTTTGTGGTGAGGTTTCTTAAATAAGCCCAAATGTAAAACTGGGTACAAACTCTGTCCAAAGCATGTATGACAGCTGGTCGATACGGATTTGAATATAAACGGTGATGGTCATTACTGCTCACTGGCTTATCGTGTGGCTCGGATGTGACTCGTGTGGTCTTCGCAGAGCATTGGCCTCTTTGGAGGCCTTTATATTTTCACTCACACGGGCCCTCACGTTGTCTGGCCCAGGTGCACACATGTGATTATATAACGATGTCACCTCCAATATCTTTTTTTGTTTGTTAGTTTTTTTTGATGTGGACCATTTTTTTTTAAGTCTTTATTGAATTTCTTACAATATTGTTTCTGTTTCATGTTTTGGTTTCTTGGTGGTGAGGCATGTGGGATCTTAACTTCCCAACCAAGGATCAAACCCACACTCCCTGCATTGGAAGATGAAGTCCTACCCACTGGCCCACTAGGGAAGTCCCTTTCCCAAATATTTATTAGCTGGGGCCAGCTGGCACAGGACTATGGGTCTTTGGTGCGATCCAACCCAAGCACTGAAATTGCTGAGAATTACGGGGACAGAAGGTGACCCCTGCCCTCATCCACAATAGGCTCCTTGTCATCAAATGCAGGGGCTTCCCAGGTGGCTCATCTGCCGATGCAGGAGATGTGAGTTCAATTCCTAATCAGGAAGATCTGGAGAAGGACATGGTAATCCACTCCAGTATTTTTGCCTGGGAAATCCCATGGGCAGAGGAGCCTGGGGGACATGACTTAGCAACTAAACAACAACATCAATGCAAAAGCAGGTTGAAAAATTCCATCAGTGACCTCTCCAGCCCTGGGAATGTATCCACAAGTTTTGGTCTCAGAGGCCGGCATCTGCCTTCCCTAGTGCCTCATAACATGAGCCTACAGGACCCTCTTAAATTCGGGCCATACTCCCAATTGCCCACAGGCGAGGCCTGGACAGAAGCCAGTCTGCACTGTTCAAGCCTGGGAGATACTCCAACTTCCTTTGGACGTTTGAAGACACTGGGAAGTGTCGGGTGTTCTCCTCTGCATGTTGACATCATATACCTGTGTTTCCCGCCCTTTCACGGTGCATCTGGGCCTCACTTTCTCCCTTGTCTACTACAGGCCAGGGTGACGTTGCCAGCCAAGCAGACACGGAGAGACCCGGGAGCGTGGGTGCCCTATACATCGTCCTCCCCATCGGTAAGCCTGTGGCCGGTCCTCCCCTGGCTCCTTGCTTCCTGCAAAATGACTTCAGCTCCCGGCAAGCTGTTCTGGTCCACCTTCCCTCCAGTAATCGGCTGGCCCCATTGTGTGTCCTGTTTATCACTGAGCAACCCCCTTCCTAGCTTCATTCACTAAACAAGTATAGTTGAGCGACTACTGTATACCAAGGCCATTTCTGAGCACTGGGGACAGAGCCCAGAGAGAAACAAACATCCGCCCCCTTGGAGCTGAGAGCAGAGTGGGACATCTGAGATGTCACAGGGGAGGAAGGGGAACTAGGCCAGGGTTCCCGCTGTGATTGATAGGCACTTTCATCAACACCCAAAGGATGGGAAAGCACCAGCAGGGGTACCTCCCGATGAGTTGTTCTGTTTCAGGGGGCAGTTTGGAGATTTCTACTTTCCTGTCCTCATCTGTCAATCATGACTTGGTTTGCATTATACCCACTTTCCTTTTTGAAAAAAAAAAAAAAATCCTTTCATGGTGTCCTTTCACAGAGACCAGAGATCTAAGTCCCCACCAGTTGTCCAGCTGTGGGTTGATACATTTGCCCAGGGAGGCCCTCACCTCCCTTGGGGCTGCCCCAGGGTGATGCCCACCTGGCATCTTCCCACCATCTGGGCACCAGCCAGGATCTTTTCAGGAAACAGCACCCCAAGACCCACCATCAATGATGCAAAGAGGGATCCCACGTTATCCACATTCTTGCAGAAGCAGAGTGTGCCATGGTGGCCCCGAATATTGAGAACAATCCCATTTGTGAAACAAAGTAACTGATGTGTGACTAATACACAAGAAACATGGAAGATTGACAATAGCCTTCTTGTCATCAAATGCAGAAGCAGGTTAAAGAATTCCACCAGTGACCTCCCGGGTCACTGGGAATGTGTCCTAAACCTTTGATCTCAAGAGACGGGCAGCCCCTGACCCAGTGCCTCATAATGCAAGCCTGCTATATACCCAACAATAGGTTTGGGGGGGTGAGGCAGTCACAGTGGTCTTCAAGCTAGAGATTTCTTATACTCACTGATGGATTTTTTTTTTTTTAAACACTGGGCAAGTATTGTCTTTTTTTTATGTTTTGTGGGGCATTTGGGAAGATCTTAGTTCACCTGCTAGGGTTGGAACCCACTTCCCCTGCAGTGGGTCTTAACTGCTGGACCACCAGAAAAGTCCCAAGTATTAGGAAGATTGGAAAAATACAAATAATAAATTGGGAACAAAAACATTTCCCCGTGAAAGGGCCTGGCGTCTGAAGGCGGCACCCCTCCTCTCTCCCCTCAGCACTGCTCATCCTCCTGGCCTTCGGAACCTTCCTCCTCTGGAAGAACTGGCGGCTGAAGAGCATCAACAGCATCAACTTCGACAACCCCGTGTACCAGAAGACCACGGAGGACGAGGTCCACATCTTCCGCAGCCAGGACGGCTACACCTACCCCTCGGTGAGCCGCCCCGCTGGGGACCTCGCCGGCACCCGGCTGGCTGGCTGAGTGTTCCTCATGCCTCCTAAAGGCCAGGCCCTCCTCTAGAGCGGACGATCTCACGGAGTGGCGGGTGGCGGGTTGGGGCGCGGCAGGGCCAGAGGATAAGCCAAGGGAACATAGGTCCAAGGGTGAAAGCCGGAAGGGGGGCTGAGTTTTTTTGTGGGAGGGCTGGGAAGGAGGGGAGGCGACTTCAGATAAGGTGGCCCGGAAGGCTTTCTTGAATAGGGAGTGTACGCAGTGCAGCAGGCACCACCTGTGCAAACGCCATGTGGCTGAACCCTGCCTGTGTGTGCGAGGGGCGGAGAGTGGGAGGGGAAGGGGCAGATGGAGCAGGACGCTGGGGGCCTATGAGAGCACCATTGCTGGGAGTGAGATGGGCTCCACGGAGCCACATGATCAGACTCGGGTGCTCACGGGCGCCCCTGGTGGTTGTGTGAGGAATAGGCCTGGGCCAAGTCCCAGAGCCCCGAGACGAGGGTGGAGGCCTTTGTGCGGGTCCAGCGATAATGAGGGGGGTGGCCTGGGGGACCAGGAGAGAGTCAGGCGTGGGTGGCTTGTGGCCATGTTTACTAGATGTTGGGCTGATCGTTTCCGGCGTTTACTGCTTTGTTGACAGAGACAGATGGTCAGCTTGGAGGATGACGTGGCGTGAGCTGCTGCCTTGAGTCCTCTCCCTCCCCCGAACCTGCTGCCAGTCACTCAAAGGCAGCAAGAACACTTTCTCCCCTGACCCTTGACCTGCTCCCAACCCTTCCTGAGACTTCCGCTCCAAAAGCGCTGTTGGGGACTGCCGCCCAGGCACTGTCTGCCCGTCTGCCAGAGCTTTGTTTTATATATTTATTTTTCTGGGAGGCAGAACAGGCTTCAGACGGTGCCCACGGGCGGCAGTTGGGTTGCTTTTTTTTCTTCCTTTCTTCACACGTGAAGGAGAAAGGCAGAACAGCTGGGGAATCTGTCCTCTCCGGGAATCTCTGAGCTGCTGTCTTCTAGACACACTCCTCCCTGGAGGGAATGACGGAGGGACGTGGAGCCGGAAAGCTAGTGGCTTTGAATGCACGAGAGCAGGTGCTACCCACAGGGTCCCAGGTGGCTGCTGTTGCCACCCACCCTCTAGCCCAGGCCCCACACTCAGGACTGAACGTGTTTACTTCTGCCAGGCAAGCCTGCGGGATGGCCAGAGTTGGTCTGCCACCCCCTGGTCAGGATCAAACTAGGGTTTTCCAAGCTGGGTTTGTCCTCCACTTAAGCCAGGAGGGGACCCTGGGTCCAACCTTCCAGGAGTGGCGCCCGCTGAACCCTATTCATTCACCAAAACCCCGATCATCCCCAGAGAAAACAAATGAGAGCCACCAGTCGCCCTTAACGTTCATGTATTAAGTGCCTGAGACCCCCTTACTTTGTGCGTGAAGATGAGCAGCTCCCACCTCTAACTGTATCCTTCTGTCCGGGAGTGGGTGTCTGGACCCCAGCCCCGCCCCTTGCACTTTTCCAGTTCAGGGTCGAACACTGCGTAAAGTCGACATTCTATTATTATTTTGCACTACTTTCCGTTCTGGTTCCCTTCTGGCTGCAAAGAGTCTGGATTGATGACTGGTACCAACCCGGCCCTTCTCCCAGACCCGGCCCCTCTCCCAGCACCTAGGGAGACGTGTGCACGGTGGCTTCATCATGACTTCAAAGCCAAAATTACGACTAGACGATCTGCCTACTGTTTCCACTTCTAGGCAGAGGCCACTGAGCCATTCATATCCCCGACAAGCCCGTCATGGTTGGCTGGTGTCCATCTGAAACATGCATGGCAGGTCTGCCCTGTAAGATGTGCTCTGGGCTCGGGAATTTTATGGGATTCATTAAACAAGAATGCTTTCTGAAATTGCCACACATATCATATTTATGACCACTGGGGGGTGGGGGTTGGATGGGGAGCAGCCTCCCATGGAAACATCTGAGTGGGTTGACTACCGTACAACCACAGAACACGGGCACCCCTGCCGGAGACTGTGAACACCTTTTCTCTTTCTGAAGCATGTAAATAACACCCCCACCACCGCCGTGCAGACAGTGGGGACTTTTTGTTATGTTTGCACTTTGTATATTTGTTGAAACATTTCTCACTTATGTGTATATATATAAAAGAAAGATCTATTTATTTTTGCAAATCCTGGTTGCTGCAAAGATGCCTCGTCTTTCTGTACAAAGCTTATTTGAGCGTGCCGTGCACAGCCCTCTTCAAGAGAATCAGGTTCTGTGTTGTATATATGGGTTGCTTTTTGAGGATGGGTGTCGCTTTTTAAACCACTGTATAGAATGTTTTTATAGCCTGAATGCCTTACTGTGATCGATTACATTTCTTAAATAAAGTATTTGACTAAATC
The DNA here is from genome assembly GCF_000754665.1 of Bison bison bison. NCBI lineage: Eukaryota > Metazoa > Chordata > Mammalia > Artiodactyla > Bovidae > Bison > Bison bison. The sequence continues at coordinate 7,407,420 of NW_011495051.1, read as the reverse complement.
GGAAGTGCTTTCTTCTGCCTTTCTCTGGCTCCCTCCATCTGTTGATGGACAAGACTACCCCCAGGGAGAAGGATCTGGAAAGGGAACATTTTCCGACAGCGTCAACACAGGCCGCAGCCTCTAAGGGGATATTGTGCTCAGCTGGGGAGCAGCTCTGCTGGGTGCTGAATTGAAGTTTTGCTAAATTTCCTGCTCATTCAGTCATTCAACAAATATTGGCCACCCGTTGCGTGCCAGGTCATGTTCAAGGAGTGTGGGACACTGCCGTAAGAGCCTATGCCCTCAAGGAGATGACATTTTAGAAGAGGAAACAGATACAAAAAAGTATTTTAAAAGATTATTCTAGAAGAATATTTAAAAAGATAATGAGACAGAACTGACTGGCAAGAGGCTGTTTTATATAAGGGGGGGGGAGGTGTCAGGGAAGGATTCTCCTTAATTTTTTAATTTTAAGAATCTGCCTCCAATGCAGGTTCTATCCCTGGGTTGGGAAGATCCCTTGGAGAAGGGAATGGCTACCCACTCTAGTGTGCTTGCCTGGAGAATTCTATGGACAGGAGCTTGAAGGGCTACAGTCCATGGGGTCACAAAGAGTTGGACATGACTGAGCGACTAACACTTTCACTTTTAAATTTTATATTGGAGTATAGCTGATTAACAATGTTGTAATAGGAACATGTTGAAATGTTGTTTCAGGTGGACAGCAAAGGGACTCAGCCATACACATATATGTATCCATTCTCCCCCAAACTCCCCTCCCATCTAGGCTGTCACATAATATTGAACAGAGTTCCCTAAGCTATATGATAGGTCCTTGTTGGTTGGTTATTCATCTTAAATATAGCAGTGTGTACATGTCCATTCCAAACTCTCTAACTATTCCTCCTCCCCATCCTTCTCCTTTTAAAAAAACCCTTTTTTCTGAATTAATTCTATTAAATTCATTGTTAAGATAGAAATAAATTGAGAGGTTTCACATCACAAATCTGGCTTCATTGTGATAACATTTGTCCAGAGCCATAGACATCGGGGTACGTGGCACTGCACTCTCCTCAGTCCCCGGCACCCCTATTCTCTTGTGCATCCCAGCTTTACCTGAGTCTGACCTCAAGGGCATTTCAGACCCTTATCTTCGGGCGTGGCAGTCAAGCCACAGATAGTCCTGGTGTTTCAAGTGGGAAACAGGAATACGGCAGGTCATTGGATAGGAAAAAAAATACAAGGAACTAAGCATAAAAAACTAAATGGGACAAACCATAATGAGATGCCACCTACATGCCATTTGTATGGCTGTAATTAAAAACAAAAAACAAAAGACTTCCCTGATGGTCCAGTGGTTAAGATCCTGTGGTTCCAAGGTAGGAGATGCAGTTCGATCCCTGATCAGGGAACTAAGATCCCACACACCTCGACTAAAGATCCTTCATGCCGCAACTAAGACCAGGCACAGCCAAAATTTTAAAAAATAAATAAAACTACCATGTGATCCAGCAATTGAAATCAGGGATTTTGATATTTGCACACTCGTGTTCATAGTATTATTTACAAGAGCCGAAAAGTGGAACAAACACAAGTGTCCATCTGTAGGTGAATGCATAAATAAAATGTATATATACACAGTGGAATATTATCCAGCCTGAAGAAGGAAGAAAGTTCTGAAACATGCTCTAAATGGATGAATCTCCAGGACATTGTCTAAAGGAAATCGGCCAGATCCAAAAAGATAACTACTGCATAATTCCACTTATATGAAGTCCCTTGTTGTTCATCGCTCAGTCATGTCCAACTCTTTGCGACCCCATGGACTGCAGCACGCCAGGCTTCCTTGTCCTTCACTGTCTCCCAGAGTTTGCTCAAACTCATGTCCATTGAATCAGTGATGCCATCAAATCATCTCATCCTCTGTTGCCTGCCTCCTTCTCCTCTTGCCCTCAATCTTTCCCAGCATCAGGGTCTTTTCCAATGAGTCAGCTCTTCGCATCAAGACTGGAGCTCCAGCTTCAAGCAACAGTCCTTCCAATGAATACTCAGGGTTGACTTCCTTTAGGATTGACTGGTTTGATCTTCTTGCTGTCCTTGAAGTTCCCAGTGCAGTCAAATTCCTAGAAACAGAAAGTAGGATAGAAAGTGGGTGCCTGGGGCTGGGGGAGGAGGAGGGGGAGTTGGCGTTTAATGGGTACAGGCTTTCAGTTTTGCAGGAGCAAAGAGCTGGATGGTGAGCAAGGTTGCACAACAAAGCGAATGTGCTGAATGCCGCTGAACTGCACACCTCAGTGTGGTTAAGATGGTAAACTTCAGGGCTGCCTTGGTGGTCCAGAGGCTAAGACCCCGTGCTCCCACACAGGGAGCCTGGGTATCATGCCTGGTCAGGGAACGAGATTCCACATGCTTCAACTAAAGATCCGGCTCAGCCAAATGGGACTTCCCTTGAGGATCCAGTGATTAGGAACTCAGAGCTTTCACTACACCGGGCACAGGTGAATCCCTGTTCGGGGAACTAAGATCCCGCGTGCTGCACAGCACAGGCAAAAAAAAAAAAAAAGACCAAATGCGGGGACAATGAGGCATCCAGAAATAACAGCAGAAGGGGTGGCATTACTGGAGCCCAGGAATTGTGGGAGCTGGGAGGAGACCCGTCCACGGCACAGAGAGAGGAGATTCTAGCCTCTCCCCGCCTCCAGGCCCCGCCTCCCGCCAGCATCCCCCTCCCGCTAGCGCCCCTTTGTGCTGAGCCCAGTAGGACGTGGGAAACGGGGTTCCCTGCAGGACCCGGCCCAAGGGCAGAGGACCCGGAGTATGGAGGCAGTGGGTGGGAAAGGGTGCAGACTGGCTGGAGTTGGGTGACTTTGGACCCATCCGAGCCTCCGTTTCCCCACCTGCAAAGGGGGCGATGCTGATCCCCGCCTCCCGGGCTCCGCGGGTGGCGGGTGTAGCGGTGGCGGAGGGAAGCGCCGGGAGCCGCCGGGACTGCGATCTTTTCTGTGTCCACAGGGTGGCACTTCCTTCCTTCCTTCCACCTTTTGTCTTGGGTAGGTTCCAAACTGCCTCTGGGGGCGAGAGCTGAGCGGACCGCACAGGAAGCGTCCGGGGCCTGCAGGCGGG
>NW_011495051.1:7394323-7404142 GCF_000754665.1 Bison bison bison | reverse complement strand
GTCTCCGGCAGCCTGGGAGAGACTGGAGGTGATGGAAGTTTCTGATCCCTGGCCTGGGCAGTTTTCTGTTAACGGAGGGAGTAGTAACCGAAATCCTTCCTCGGCGCCCCCAGCGTGCCAGTGAGTGTGACACAGACACAGGTTTAGAGTGTCAGGAAAAATAAGAGCAGACCCTTCTTGGGGATTAACTGTCTGCAGCCTCTCTGTGGCTGCCCAAGCAGGGGCCCAGAGCCCATTTTACAGATGGGAAAGGGGAGGCTGGGGTCACTGGGCTTGGGTCCCAAGCTCCTGGCGAGACCTGGATGCCCTGCCTTATCCGTCAACAGCGGCAGCCTAAAGGCAAGGCCGTGGTGGTGAACCTCTCTGGGCTCACAGGGGGTCCCCTGGGGAAAGGCGTGGTTGTCACTCAGGTAAGATGAGGGGCAGCTGGCCGGCTGCTTGGAGTTGGTCTGTGGGCTCCCCCAAAGGGGTGGGGAGCAGACTGGAGCTTGGGAGCTGCTGTCCCTGAGGACAGGGTGTGGGCAGGTGATTCTGAACTCCGGCCTCTCCAAGAGGCTAGACAGCTCCGACCAACACCAGCCGGGTAGTGGGAGGAATTTGCTCCCCCAAGCCTGACACCCCAGTTGACATCCTCTGCTGCCTCCACCCCCAACCCCCAGCCCCCACAGGCATCTGAAACCACAGCTGCCTGTGGTGAGTCAGGCTGGAGCCTGCGGGGCTGAGCCCAGGTCCGTGGGAGGAAAGAGGGGAAGGAAGGGAGGGGGAAGAGCTGTCCGCATGCTGGCCCCTCCCCCATGGTGGGGGGCAGCGCCCCCCTTCCTCTAGGCAGTGAATTCCCTCAGTGATGAGGAGATGAGAGCGGCTGAAAGTTGGAATTTGAGCAAATACTGGTCACATCACCCACCCCATGGAGTGGAGTGGAATTGAGAGGCGGGGAACAGCCCCCAGGACTCCTGGGTCCTGTCCAGCCTCCCCTCCAGGCAGCTCAGGTTTCAGCTCTGACTCCTGCCCTTGGTGGAGGGGCTCCACCCTCCCCGGCACAGCTGCTCTGCTTACACCACAGCCTCCTCTCCCAAGCTGTGCCTATGATTGGACTGAAGGCTGGGAGCTTGGGGGTTCAAAGCAAAACCACTCCCCTAGTTGGCTGGGCCTCTGCACCATGACCTGTGTCAAGAGGGCAGTGTCAGACTCTCCTTTCCCAAGCCCCAACTCTGAGCTCCCCCACCCCACCCCCGGAATCTGAAAATCCTGCTCATGTCTCACTGTGGACTGCAGGCCTGGCTTGATCCAGCCCCATGGCCTCTCATTCTCTCCTTGCTGGCCTCTTTGCTATCTCTGAACCTTTGTACTTGCTGTTCCCTCTGCCTGGGTCACTGTCTCCATACTTTTATCCCCTGGGGGCTCAGGTCTGTCTGGGCTCAAATTACTCTTGCTCCCTGGGGCCTCCAATAGGCTCTGCCTTCATCAGCTGTGATACCGTTCGTGACCAGCTTACCTTCACTGTGCCTTGGTTCCGTCACTGAAGGGCACTGGGAGCCAGCACACAGCACCTGCTCACGGCCTCCACAGTAGCTTGGCTCCCTGGATTGGGGGGCCTGGCAGGTCACAGATGTCCATTGCACACTGCTGAGTCAGGTGGGGAGGCCACCAGGAGGTCCTGGGGCCTTCCTGGGGGTGGTACAAGCACTGCTGTGTCTGTATTGATCCCCTGTGGTCAATCTTCCCAGCCTCTCCCCAGCCTCAGCCCACCAAGCTTGCCAGAGGTCCAGGTGAGAGGTTCGGCCTCTCCACTCCATATACCCTTGCCTATTTTCTCCAGAAACACCAATTAAAAGCCAGGTTGCGTGAGAGATATGGGTTCAATCCCTGGGTCAGGATGATCCCCTGAAGTAGGAAATGGCAACCCACTCTAGAATTCTTGCCTGCAGAATTCCATGGACAGAGGAGCTTAGTGGGCTACAGTCCATGGGGTCGCAAAGAGTCAGACACGACTGAAGTGACTTAGCATTTCGCAATGTAACTTTAGTGTTTTAAAGCAGTCTTCAAACATTACTTTCTGAGATGTCAGTTATATGAAAATGTATGAAAGCATAGAAACTGGATTGAAAGACAATCATTGAAATGTTAGCTGTGTTGTCTCTAGGCAAAAAAAAAAAAAAAAGCCAGGTTGGCCAGGTGTGTGGATATTGGACCAGCAACCACTGATTACTAAGGACTTCAAGTGCTCTGTTGCCTGGCAGGGCTCTACCAAGTACAGGCCTGAGTTCCAGTTCTTGGTCTCTTTCCACCTGGGTAACTTTGGATAAGAGGCAGGTGCCTCGGAGTCTATTTCTCATCTGTAGAGCCAAGAGTCTCCTCCATGGACCCTGGGGCCCCCCTGCTGGGTTCAGCCTCCTGGGGACGGGGTGTCACTGTGACTTTGGGCAACTGACTGGACCAAGCTGTGCCTCGGTTTTCCTATCTGTAAAATGGATCCCCCTCACCAGCTTGGGGTGGTGCTGGCCTGAGAGGATGCCAGAAGAGGAATGGGGTGGGTGTGTGGGGTCAAGTCTCAGTTCTGGGGGCACCAAGGTTTGGGTTCCGTGCTCCCTTCCTGGTGGTAGAGGGGAAATTGATCCTGCACCCCTACCAGGGCTGGCCTAGCATTCAACGTGCCCCTAGCCAGGCTCCATAATCTGGGAAAAGGCTGGTGGCTGCTGATGGGCTGGCTCTCAGGGGGAGAGCAGGCAGGGTGGGGGTGGGGGTGCAGGCTGGAGGCCGTGGGCCAAGGCCATCCGGGCGTCTGGCCAGCACTGGGCAGTGAGTCAGGGCCCAGGCATGCAGAGGGCCAGGGCCTCCCCGGCCCCTGTGAGTTCAGGCACCTCCCTGAACCCGCCCATAGGGCCCCACTGGGCTGCATGCCTCACCCCCTTGCTCACTCCTTGGGCTGGTCTCGGGGGGCTGCCTGGGGAGATTGGACATGGCCCCCTGAATCTTGTGTCCATACAGCCTCCTTCAAATGTCAAATGTCCTTCTTCTTGGTCACTGAGCTCTGGGCAGGCAGGCAATGCCTCCTAGGCCCCTCCCCGAACAAAGCCACTGCTTGGAGGGGGGTGTGACTATGGCAGGGGAGCAGATCCCTGGGGAAAGGGCTCAGGCCCTGAGCTGGGGCCCAGAGAAAACTTTTTCTGTAACTGTACCTGCCTCCAGCTTTCTCTCCCAGGGACTCTGTGCCCATAAATTTGAACTAGAGAGAAATACACTTCTCTGCCAGCCCTGGGACACTCGACTGGGCCCCAGTCCTCTCAGGGCAGGGAGCCCTCCTGGCACCTTCACTCGTGCAGGGGAGCAGGTGGAGGCTGGCTGTGTCAGCAGGAACGGCCATCAAGGCGACAGGAGCTTCTCAACTGACCTTGGCAGAAGACTCATGGATTCCCGGCTCAGGCTACAAGGCAGAGGGGTGGAGGTGGGGGTGGCAGCCCTGAGTAGGTCCACCCCCCCAACCCCCAGGGTTTTCAGGACAGGGGTTGGCTCCCAGTATCTACAGGGTGGAGGCCAGGGTTACCGCCAGGTTATCCTATGATGTCCCGGACAGCCCCCAGCAGAGAGGGACCTGGCCCCAGCACTGCGAAGGCTGGAGTTAGGAAAACCCTGGTCTAGGTCGTCTTTTGCCCTTTGGAGGCCAAAGGTACCAATGCAGGGCTCTGCTTCTTCTTCACATCATAAAACAACTCTGCCAACCTTGAAAATGAAAACAGCCCAGGAGGGCTTATGGGAACATAGCCTTGAATATGTAAAGCCAGGGCCTCGGCATAAAAGCAGGGCCTCTGAAGTTCTGGGAATCTTGTGAGCCAGATGGCCTGGGGAGGCTTGCATTTCAGTGACACTAATAACCGCTTTTTGGGGTCTATCTCCCGGACCCAACAGGCAGGATTACTTGCCCTAGGACCTCCAAGGGGTACGGGAATGGACTATTTTTAGTGCCCATTTGATGTACTCAGGTGCTGCTAGAACTTACTGTTCCTTCTGCCTAGAAATGTCCTTCTCTGATCAAGAAATACAAATTTTACTTATTGTAAGTTGTACAGAGGTGCACAAAACCCAACACCCAGAGGTTCATGTAACTGCTAAATCTACTAGCTTCAGGCGAAGCTGTATCCAGGAGACGCTTGATAGCAAAGGGACCCTACTTCTCACTTGCTGCCCTCAGGCAGGCAGAGAGGCTGGCCATAAACTTCCTGCTGGTAGTAGTACCTCAGTCACTGAGGATGGGGGTTAGGTGAATGCATTGATTGGCTGGCCCAGGCTTTGGCTGCATGCTCAATCAGTGAGGGTTTATTATGGGTGTCTGTGATAGAAAAACTAAACTAAGAAAGACACACACAGCAGGTTAGCCCTTGCACCCAAGAAGTCCAGTATTGATACCCAGCTCCACCATCATCAGAGAACCAGGCTCTTATCATCTCTAGAGAATGTCACCCCTCCTCGTGTGGCAATACAGCTGCCAGGGCTCCAGCCATCACACCCAAATTCCAGAAAATAGAGGGGAAGGGGAGGGGGGTACTCCCTTGACTTTAAAGGAGAAGTCACACACAACACTTTTTACATTTCATTGTCCTGAATTTAACTGCAAAGGAGACTGGGTAAAGTTGTGTTTTGTTTTTAATTTTTCAATTATTATTATTCAAAAGGAGAGACACTACTTTGCCAACAAAGGTTCGTCTAGTTAAGGCTATGGTTTTTCCTGTGGTCATGTATGGATGTGAGAGTTGGACTGTGAAGAAGGCTGAGAACCGAAGAATTGATGCTTTTGAACTTTGGTGTTGGAGAAGACTCTTGAGAGTCCCTTGGACTGCAAGGAGATCCAACCAGTCCATTCTGAAGATCAGCCCTGGGATTTCTTTGGAAGGAATGATGCTAAAGCTGAAACTCCAGTACTTTGGCCACCTCATGCGAAGAGTTGACTCATTGGAAAAGACTCTGATGCTGGGAGGGACTGGGGGCAAGAGGAGAAGGGGACGACAGAGGATGAGATGGCTGGATGGCATCACTGACTTGATGGACGTGAGTCTGAGTGAACTCCGGGAGTTGGTGATGGACAGGGAGGGCTGGCGTGCTGCGATTCATGGGGTCGCAGAGTCAGACACGACTGAGCAACTGACCTGATCTGATTATTTTTTTTTACAATATTGTATTGGTTTTGCCATACATTAACAGGCATCCACCACGGGTGTACATGTGTTCCCCATCCTGAACCCCCCTACTACCTCCCTCCCCAGAAAGTTGTGTTTTGACTTGGGCAGTTAAAAGGAGTTCCTTACCAAGTGGTGAATAAATATTAGGGAGGCAACCAGTGGTCTCCAATACACAGTCCACCCTGGATCCAGGGATGGGTCCCTACATAACCTCTTTGTGACTGGCTCTTCCTTTCTAGTCCCTGCATGAACACCACCCCCATCCTCTGGGTGTTCCCTTCCCGGCCGAGGTCCCACAGCACTCTGGACACTCTCTAGCCCGAGGGTGGCATCTGATCACTTCTGACTCCTCCGTTGGCTGAAGAGATCCTTGTCACCTTCACCTTGGGCACACAGCAGCACTTAGAGACTGAACGGATAGAAAAGGGGCCACACTTGAATCACAGATGAAGACCTGGAATCTGTTATTGGCTACCACAGTGTCATTGGCATGCACTGTTACAGATGTGAAGTTACAGCCCTGGCCAGGTTAAGTTGGTTCTCTTTGATTACCTAGTCCAGCATCCAAGGCCAAAGTTGGGAGGGTGAAATGGGTGGTGGGGGGGGCGGGGAGAAAATCAGTAAAAAACAAAAACTCATTTATGTGTCAACATTTAATTTTAAGCTCATCTCACCACCAAGGCACTGACCACCCACCACGGCTGATTCCCACTGAGTGGGGCTGTGTGACACAGTCCCAGAGGCTCCAGGCTACCACTCTGTGTCCACCAGATTCCAGAGATAGTCGCTGATGAACTTCTTAGAGAGCTGGGTGCTGTCCAGGTGGATGGGCTGGGCAACGCTGGGGCCGTGGTGGACTGAGCATGGATGTAAGGAAAGCCAGCATGCACTGCCCTCTCCCTCAACCCCATGACAAAAGGATACTGCCTTGCAATTGTTATTATTAAGATACTTAGAGGGGCTTCCCTGGTGGCTCAGTGGTAAAGAATCTGCCTGCCAATGCAGGAGATACGGGTTCAATCCCTGGTCCAGGAAGATCCCACAGGCCACAGGAGAACTAAGCCTGTGCGCCACAAATACTGAAGCCCGGGCACCCTGGAGCCCGTGCTCCAAGGGAAGCCACCACAAGGAGAAGCCCACACACTGCAATTAGAGTAGCCCCTGCGCTCCACAACTAAAGAAAAGCCCACATAGCAACAGAGACCCAACACAGCCAAAACAAAACAGATGAAGCTTTAAAAAAAGAGAGAGACTGAAACAAATTTTCATAAACAGAAAAGTAAATTCTGAGAGTGTACTTTAAAAAAAACTATGGTAAAATCTATGTCATATTATACTGACCACCTTGAACATTTTCGAGTGCCCTGTTGAGTGGCATTCGGTATATCACACTGTTGTGCAACCGTCACCATTTATCCCCAGAACTCTTCATCTTGTAAAACTGAAAAGTCAAAGTGAAAGTCACTCAGTTGTGTCCGACTCTTTGCGACCCCATGGACTGTAGCCCGCCAGGCTCCTCTGTCCATGAAGTTCTGCAGGCCGGAATATTGGAGTAGGTAGTCATTCCCTTCTCCAGGGGATCTTCCCAACCCAGGAATTGAACCAGGGTGTCCTACATTGCAGGTGGATTCTTTACCAGTTGAGCTACCAGGGAAGGGCCCTGGAACACTGAAACTCTGTCTCCATTAAACACTGACTCCCCCTACCCCACTCTGATCATCCTCATCTTACTTTCTGTCCTCATGAAACTGACTCCTCTAGAGATCTCAGGCAGGTGGAACTAGATAGTATCGACTTTTTGTGTCTGATTTATTTCACTCAGCATACTATACCCTGGGTTCATCCTCGGTAAACTGTGTTGGGATGTCTTCTTTTTTCCACCCTGTGGATGGACCACGTTTTGTTTCTCTGCTCATCTGCTGATAGATGCGTGGGTTGCTCCCACCTTTGGGCTCTTGTGAACAGGGCTGCTGTGAAATGGATGTACAAACACCGTTCAAGTCCCTGCTTTCGTTCCTTTGTGGGTACACCCAGGGTGAAATTGGGTCATATTCCAATTCCCAGAAGTGGAATGGTGTCATATGATCATGCTGTTCAGTGTGTGGGATCTGCCACAGTGTCTGCACCATCTAATTCTCCCCAGCAGTGCCCAGGGTTTCACTTTCCCCACAAAGGATACTGCCTTTGATCATCCCAGGCTCACACTCATAATCCCACTCGATTTTACTAATTCGGCGATAAAGTTGAGCCACGTACCTGTGCGAGAAGACAAAAAAAAAAAAAAAAATAGAGAAAAGAAGTCATTCCAGGGTTAACTCTAGCAAAGATCCATGGGCTACAGACACACACACACACACACTCACAGGGATACGCAGTCACATCACATCTATGGACCTACACAGCTGAAGGGATGGTGACTGTCGTGTCCTCATCAACTTCCTTCTCTTGTCTTTCGAGATCCGCCTCAATCTCTTTGAGCTCCTCCAGTTCTCTTGTGAGCTGAGTAAAGCAAGTAGTTAAGGATCCCTGGTTTTGGAGGCAGGGCTGCCCACACGCTCACACCTCACACCAACCCTGTCGGCCCCAAGCCACTGGCTCTAGGTGTGTTTTCCAGTGTGAACAGGTGCCTCCCAGGTGGGGCTGGGGTCCGACCATTCCACACACACAGGAAAGGATATAGGAGGTTGGCCTTCAGATGGGCGTCCTCCTCGCTGGCCCTCTGAAGCTCAGCTTCAAGCTGCCGCACCTCGACACCACCCTGGTGTGCCTGCTCCTTTGCATCCAGGAGGCGCTGGGCCACCTCCTTCTCTGCGGTGAGGATCTCTGCAGGGCGGGGTGAAGTCTCGGCCCCTCAACTCAGGCTCCCCAGTAGAACCCCGGAGCAGAGGACGGCCTCAACACCCCCATCTACGCCCACTTCCATTTGTGGCTCCCAGACCCATCGTCCTATTTACAAATACCCACAAGAGTCCCACCTGGAATCTGACTCAGGGTATCCATTTCACTAAGTCACACCTGAATCCATCAGGCGAAGAAACTCCAGTCCCTCTTTGTCCACCTAGTCTTAATGTATGACATCACTCTCCACCCCGTTGCCCAGACAACAAGCCCAGGACTCACTCTTTGGATGCAGTTGGCCATCCATCCTGGCAGGGCCCCTCCTTCCTCGTGCTGGTCCTTCATCCCTCCAGGACCACCCTGTCAGCCCCCCTGCTTTGCTTTGGTCGCTCCTGTTGCCAGTCTGTTCTGCTCTCTGCCTTCAGAGTGGCTGCGTCAGAGGCCGAATGCTAAGTCACTCCTCTGCTCAAAGACCTCCCAGGGCTCCCCCAGTGTCTCCAGGATAAGGACCTTCCCCTTCCTTGCTGACCTCCTTTCTCCTTGCTTTTCTCCCGACCACGTGTTTCCCTCTGTTCTGGCTGCAAAGATGTGTCATTAATACGTGCAGACATGCCATGTTTTCTCATGTGTGTTCCTGGGCCCCCGCCTGCCTATCCTCCAGGGATGCTGCCATCGGGCACACCCATTCCCAGCCTGAGGACCTCCTGGATAATGCCCAACTCAGGCGGAATGGACACTGTCCTCTCCCTCCTAGGGCATGACTGTGCTCTTAGCCATCATCCTGGCTTATTTATTTCTTGTCTCTCTTCTTCAAGGCACAAATTGTGTCTTACAGTCACTAAATATCAGCCAACACCTACTCAGAATGAATGTATTTGGAACGGAACATCTGAAAAGATCAAAAACACCCTAAGAAGGTTATTGTGTTCCTTCTCATTGAGTCAGAGAAACCGGCCAACCCAGGGAAGACACAGATGACAATGCTTCTCAGAGGGCCAGTGTTTGTTTACAAACTTAGATCAAGTTAATTTTTAATCAAAGCGCTACATGTCTATGGTTGTGAAAACTTAAACACACACTTGCACATGTGCACACACACACACTCCTCTCTAAGCCTCTCCACCCTCTGAAGCAGCCACTTAAACTCCTCACTGTTTTCTCTGGCATCAGCCTTCATATTTCTAAATAATTTGCTTATGCTGCTATTTCTTGACCTGTGTTAGACGGTGCCTGCTGACTTCCTGTCGGAGAGCTGGGGGTCTGGCTCTCTTACGCAGCCTTCCCGCCCCTTCTCCAGGCACCGTCCGAACCACAGCCAAGTCTCCTGGCTGTTCAGTCTAAGCCGTCACTGCCTACATGCGTGCTCTGGCCACGGGTGACCAGGGAGCCCTAACCCATTCTGTACTCTCACAACGCTCTGAGGGCAGTTTAGCCCTCCTTGAGTTTGAGAGGCTATGAATGGAAGTTCAAAGAAGTGGCTTGTCCACAAACTTAGCTCCAAAGCCGGGATCTGAACTGGATTCTTTTTTTTTTGGCCACGCTGGGCAGCATGTGGGATCTTAGTTCCTCGACCAGGAATCGAACCCGAGACCCCTGCAGTGGAAGCGTGACTGCCACCAGGGAAGTCCCTGAACTGGATTCTTTGATCAAACCCCAGCACCCTAGAATGCTGACTCTTCTCTCCTTGCCCCAAATCCATCCATTCTGCTGACCCAGGCAGGTTGGGTTATGTTGATCTTCTCCCCAACCACCCATGGAAGTAGAGTTACCGGAAAGGGAGAGGAGAAAAGGAAGGAGGAGGGGGAGG
>NW_011495051.1:7390964-7394223 GCF_000754665.1 Bison bison bison | reverse complement strand
GTTGCTGTTTTAGTTGCTAAGTCATGTCTGACTCTTATACGACCCCATGGACTGTAGCCCACTAGGCTCCTCTGTCCAAGGGATTTCCCAGGCAAGAATACTGGAGTGGTTGCCATTTCCTTCTCCAGGGGATCTTCTCGACCCAAGGATTGAACCCCAGTCTCCTGCATTGAAAGGCGGATTCCAACATGCTTAGAACCAACATCCAAACTCCTCCTGGGGGCTAGCAGGCTCTGGCTACTGCTGACCTCATTCACCTCTTTCTCCTGGGTCTCCAGGCTCATTCTCACCTCGTGACCTTGTCCCTGAGAGTCCTCTCTGCCAGGATCCCTCCTCCCCCCAGGCATCCTATGGTTAGCTCCCAGCTCATTCAAGTCTCAACCCAAACAACACCCCCTCATAAAGTGTAATTGTCAAAAGGCATTACAAATCCCTGGCACTGAAACCACAGTGGAAAACTCAATGACATTTCCTCAAAAAAAATTAAATATCAAATTATCATCTGATCCAGCATTTCCACTTCTGGGAAAATACAAAAACAGAATTGAAAGCAAGGACTCAAAGAGATTATTTTGTACCCTCCTGTTCATAGCAGCATTATTCACAAGCGCCAAGAGGTGGGAGCAACCCAAGTGTCCAGTGATAAATGGATAAACAAAATATAGTGTATCCATACAATGGCATACTGGAGATGATGGTGGGGATGGTTACACAACAATGTGAATGTGCTTAATGCTGTTGAACCGGACACTTAAAAATAGTTAAAATGGTAAACCTCACGTTACGTCAACTTTACCACAATTAAAAAAAAGTCTGAAGCCTTTAAAAAAACCCCAAATACCCTGATGCTGAGAAAAGCTGCAACATGAGCAGCCCCCACCTCCACCCCGTTCAAGGGCACAGTGCTATGCAAGCATCATTTCTGTGAATTTCACTTTGAGTCATCAAAGGGGTGCTTCAGCAGCCCCCTTTCACAGATGAGGAAACTGAGGCTTGAGAGGGAAACCACTGGACTGTGACCACAGGGCTCAGGAGTTAAGGGCTGAATTCCTTAGCCCATCACCTCCTGACAAATTCATTTTTCTTGTTTATTCTCTCCCTCAACCCGGTAGAGTATCAGCAGCCCCCTCACCCCAGGAATTGTGTTTGCTCTATTCCCTGCTGTCATCCCAGGGCTGGCACTATGCCTGGGCACAGCAGGTGCTCAGTAAAACATCTGAACAACCTCAGCAGGAAGATGTGGATTATTTATTGTTACACCAAGTTATAGGAAAAAGAGGCATTGTGAGGTTAAGTAAGTCACCTCAAATCTCACAGCTGGGAAGTGGGAATGCTGGGATTCAAACCCGGTGTTTTGACACTTGAGTTTCAATTCAAACCCTGCGTACCCCAGCTCCTGCTCACTAAGCGGCAGAGCCTGCAAACTCATATTCACCACTAAACCCCCTGGCTGGCTCAGATGGTAAAGAATCCGCTTGCAATGCGGGAGGCCTGGATTCGATCCCTGGATTGGGAAGATCCCTTGGAGGAGGGTACGGCAACCCATTCCAGTATTCTTGCTTGGAGAATCCCCATGGACAGAGGAGCCTGGCGACCTGCAGTCCATGGGGGTAGCAAAAAAGAGTCGGACACTACTGAGCGACTAACACACAAACCCCCGCTGCTATCCTGAAGCCCATTTCATGAATGGGGAAACAGAGGCTCAGAGGGGACAGTGCTCACTTGCACGGGGAAATAGGTTAGGGGAAGGGGCGCCCAAAAGGGAGGAGGTTCGTGACTGGCTTGGCCACCGCTCCCATGACACGGACCCCGGCTGCCCCTCGCCCCGCCCGCCCAGGTCCTCACCTCGCAGCCACTTCTCGGCGCCGTCTTGCGTCTCCAGCAGCCGCTCCACCATCTGCTCGTGGCGCCCCAGCAGCCTCCGTTGCTGCGCCTCCGCGCGATTGGCGCCCAGCAGGCTCAGCAGCCCCTGGCTCACCTCCTCCATATCGCGGAAGGCCGCCATGACTACCTTAGAACAAATCCCGCGCAAATTTAACTGTCCCCTTAGCCCCGCCCCCATCCCGGAGAGACTCGTTTCCATTGGGTTGATCCCACGTCAGTCATCAGCGAATGAGGGCGGCTGCTTCGAGTCGGACAAGTGCGCCTGCGCCAGCTCTTCTGTCAGTCACTGGCGAAGGCCAGTCTGCGCAGGGTGGGCGTGTCTCTGCAGTCCTGCCTGATAGTCTTGCCTGATGCGCCTGTGCTGGCTGGAGAGCGGCTGCAAGAGGTTCAAACTTTCCTTCTTACCAAATTCAGTGCCTGCTGCTTCCAGGTTGGGGTTCTAGGGACTAAGCTGATAACTGCCTCACGTGGAACCGACGTTCTGTGGTGTGTGCATGGAATACTCACAATAATCATAAATAAGTAGTCTATAAGAGGCTGCATCGCAAAATGGAGTCTGCAACCAGATTTATTGGGTTTCAACCCCAGATTTGCCACTTACTGGCTGTTTTACTGGGCTTCCGTGGTGACTCAGTGGTAAAGAATCCTCCTGCTAAGGCAGGAGACCCAGGTACCACCCCTGGGTCGGGAAGATCCTGTGGAGGAGGAAATGGCAGCCTACTCCAGTATTCTTGACTGGGAAATCCCATGGACAGAGGATGCTGAGGGGACTACAGTCCAAAGGGTGGCAAAGAGTCGGACTTAGCGACTAAGCAACAGCAACAAGCTGTGTTACCCCAGGCAAATTGCTTCATCCCTCTGCTCTTCACGTTCCTCTTCAGCAAAATGAGGGTCATCATAGTGTCTGCTTTAAGAGTTGGTTTGAGAATAAATGATCCTATCTACAAAACAGTATTCTTTCCTGGAGAATCCCATGGACGGAGAAGCCTGGTGGGCTACAGTCCACGGGGTCGCAAAGAGTCGGACATGACTGAACGACTTCACCTTCACCTTCACAAAACAGAAATGGACTCACAGACATAGAAAACAGACTGGTGGTTGCCAAGGGGGAGGAGGAAGGGAAAGAGATGGACTGGGAGTTTGGGGTTAGCAGGGCTTCCGTGATGGTTCAGCAGGTGAAGAATCCACCTGCAATACAGGAGACTCAGGAGTGTGGATTAGATTCTTGGGTGGGGAAGATCCCCTGGAGAAAGAAACAGCAACCCACTCCAGTATTCTTGCCTAGAAAACCCCATGGACAGAGGAGCCTCATGGCTGCAGTCTAAAGGGTTGCAAAGAATCGGACACGACTGAAAATTAAGCACTCACTGACTCA
>NW_011495051.1:7369242-7390864 GCF_000754665.1 Bison bison bison | reverse complement strand
CTCACTGACTCAGATGCAAACTATTACATTTAGAATGGATAAACAACAAGGTCCTACTGTATAGCACAAAGAATTACATCCAATCTCATGGAATAAATCCTAATAGGAAAAAATATTTAAAAATATATATATGTGTGTGTAAAACTTGTCACTTTGCTGTACAGCAGAAATTAGCACAACATTGTAAATCAACTATACCTCAATAAATAAAAGAATTGGCATGAGGGTTAAATAAGGGCAGTACCCGTATTCAGTAAGTGCTATACAGGTGTTATTGCTTCCCTGGTGGCTCAGTGGGTAAAGAATTGTCTTCCTGCAATGCAGGAGATGCGCATTTGATCCCCGGGTTGGGAAGATTCCCTGGAGAAGAAATGGCAACCCACTCCAGTACTCTTGCCTGGAAACCCCATGGACAGAGAAGCCTGGTGGGCTACAGTCCATGGGGTTGAAAAGAGTTGTACACGACTGAGCACACAGCATTTAAGGCCCCATATCAATCGATTCTGAGTGAACTAAAAGGGGTTACTATATAGGTGCTAAGTAAAACATACATAGCGAGCTAGTAGCTGAAGGAAATGGCAACCACTCCAGTGTTCTTGCCTGAAGAATCTCAGGGATGGAGGAGCCTGGTGGGCTGCCGTCTATGCTGTCACACAGAGTTGGACACGAATGAAGTGACTTAGCAGCAGTAGGTGAGGTATCCAGCTCTTACTGAACACTGTGCTGTGCAGGGTTACAGTACAGGAAAGAAAAACTCCTCATTTTTGTGATGTGTCCCTCAAATGAGGTGAAGACATCAATGCAGCAGGTCATGACTAGCATTTGCTACAAAATACAATGGTGAAAAAAATCAGTGCATTGTGTACAAAAAGCTAGGTATTGTTTTGGGGAAACTCCAAACATTTGTCTACTGGGTGTGGCAGGTAGTATTTTCCAAAAAATAGCGACAGAAATAGTTCCAGCTTTACCACTCCCTGTCAAGAGGCAGACTTCTATTCTTTTGAACTTCAGCAGGATTTTGTGCAACTAACAGAATGTGGCAGAAGGGACGCTGTATGACTTGAAAGCCTCGGTCAGAAACTAAGATGCATCTTTTGCCTGGTGCTAGCTTTCTCCCTCTCTCTCAGTTCCAGGATAGGCTCTCTGAGCCCATTTGCCATGTTGTGAGGAAGCCCAAGCCACATGAACTGTCTCCCAGATAAGGGCCCAGCCAAAACCAGCATCAACCACCAGACAAGTAAGGGAGTGAGCACTGAAATGATTCCAGCCCCCAGCCTTTGAGCCTTCCCAGCTGACACCAAGAGGAGCAGAGAGAGATGTTCCCAGCAAGCCCGCTCAAACTGCAGGTTTGTGAGCAAGATCCATGTTTTTGTTTAAAGCCAGTAAATTTGGAGGTAATTCGTGATGCAGTTGTAACACCTGGATCCCTGGGTCACATATGAAATTTGTGTCTTGTTGTGGGACATGTGAAAAATCATGAGGACCTCCCTGGTGGTCCAGTGGTTAAGAATCTGCCTTGCAGTGCTGGGGACACAGGTTCGATCCCTGGTCCGGGAAGATCCCACATGCCGCTGGGCAACTAAGCCCATGTGCCACAACTACTGAGCCCACACTCTGCAACTAATGAAGCCCAAACACCCTAGAGCCCATGCTTTGCAACAGAGAAGCTACCACAATGAGAAGCCCATGTACCACAACTAGAAAGCTTATCTACAGTGTTGAAGACCCAGCACAGCCAAAAGAGAATAAATAAAAAGATATAAATTATATTTAAAAATTTTAAGGTAAGGAAACCACTGAATTAAAAAAATTTAAGGGAGTGCCAAAACTCTTTTTTTTAAATATCATTGAAAGTCACTGCTCTAGTGACAAGACCTCACAATAAGCAAATAAATGAATGAGATCATTTCAGTCTGCCAGGAAGACTTGCTTTGAGGGCAATAACACAGGGTCATAGGACAAAATCACTAGAGTTGGAGCAGGGGAGGGAAATGGCTTTAGGTTGGGGGCTCAAGGATGGATTCCCTGAGAAGGGGACATATGAATAGGAACCTGAGTGATGAAAAGGAAGCAAGACACAAGGCAAAGGAAAGAACAAGTTCAAAGGCTCCTGAGGTGTGGAAGTTTAATTTCTTTCTTTCTCTCTTAATATTTATTTATTTGGCTGCACCAGGTCTTCGTTGCGGCAGTTAGGATCTTTAGTTGCAGCATGCAAACTCTTAGATGTGGCATATGGAATCTAGTTCCCTGACCAGGGATGGAACTCAGGCCCCCTGCCTTGGAAGCTCAGAGTCTTAACCTCAGGACCACCAGGGAAGTCCCAGCCGTTTAATTTCTTTAAGGAATGGTGAGGAGGTTGTCATGGCCAGAGAGGAGTGAGCAAGAGATTTCTCGAGTCTTTATTCTGATGCACCAGGAAGCACTGGAAGATGTTACGTAGGGGAGAGCTAGGCAGGGGATTGGCTCTAGATCTTCTGGAATTGAGAGGACTTGCCAGCAAGCCTGGATATGCAGAATGAAGAGAAAGAAAGCTCCTGGGCGTTTGGCCCAAATACCTATTAGGTGGTGGCCCAAATACCTATTAGGTACTTGTGACCAATATGGAGAGGAACAGACTTGGAGGTGAGGGAGTGCGTGAAAGGAAAGGTTTGGGGAAGGTCCCAGGGCCTGGAGGATGACTGTGTGGAGCTATCAAGAAAGCAGTTGCTTGGCTGTATGAGTCTGCAAAGACATCTGAGCTGTGGATAGAAATTCAGGCTGTCAGGATACAGCCAGTGCCAGATGACAGCTCCCCTGGGGGAAGAATATGGAGTAGAGGAAGTTCAAGAACAAAAGCTCTGGGATTTCCCTGGTGGTCCAGTGGTTAAGACTCTGAGCTCCCAATGCAGGGGGCCCGGGGTTGGGGCCCGGGGTTCAATCCCGGGTTAGGGATACTGGATCCCACATGCCACAGCTGGGACCCAGGGCAGTCAAATGAATTAATTAAAAAAAAAAAAAGAGGTTCCCCATCCTTTGTCTCATAAAGTGGCTTTGCATACAAGTGACGTCACCTTTGTATTTCCTGCAGAAATGTCAGTTTCCGGGTGTGGAGCTGGGACCCCAGAGTCAATGCTTATGGCATTGCTCACCATCCTGATGGCGGAGCATTTGATGCTGAGTTTGCTTCGTTACCATCAGCTATGTGACCTTTGTTTGGTGTTAGGGGCTGACCTTCTCTGCGTTGAAAGGCAGGCACAACGCTGAGTGGAATAAAAAAGCGATAAGACCATGGATTCAGTTTCTGGCTGTGCAGATCACCTGTGACCTTGGCAAGTTCTTAACCTTTCTAAGCCATGAGCTAATGATAGCTCTCTTATCAGCTGGGAAAGGCTGTTCAAGAGATAAGCCATTCCAGGTTGCACCAGCAGAGCCTGAAAGATATAAATGCTTCTGTCAGAAAGGCCACTCACTTCATTGCCAAAAAATAAAGCAAGAACTACTCACAGCCATTATGATGGCTCCTATGAAAAATAAATCATAAAGCAGAAGCTAAAGCTTTACAACAGTGTAAAGCAATTATTATATGTGCGTGCAATGCTCAGTAAGTTGTGTCTGACTCTGCGACCTCATGGACTGTAGCCCGCCAGACTCCTCTGTGCATTGAATTTTCCAGGCAAGAATACTGGAGTGGCTTGCCATTTCCTTCTCCAGGGGACCTTCCCGACCCAGGGATCAAACCTGCATCTCCTACATTAGCAGGCGGATTCTTTACCGCCACCTGGAAGCTACTATACTTCAATAAAAATTAATTAAAATAAAACAATTTAAAAAATCAGAAAATAACAGTTGTTGGTGAAGAAATGGAGGAACTGGTTGGTGGGCCAACCGCTCTGGAATAAATTATAGCTATTCCTCAAAATACTAAAAATAGAACTACCACATGATCTAGAAATTGTACTCTTAGGTATATATCCCCCGTGTCGAAAGCTGGGACCTTGTTTGTACACCCAGCACGATTTACAATAGCTCAAATGTGAAAGCAACCAAGTGTCCCTCAATGGATAAATGGATAAATAAAATGTGGTGTATGCAAACAATGGAATTTTATTCGGTCTTTAAGTACGAACATTCTGCCACATGCTACAGCATGGATGAATGTTGAGTATATTATGCTAGGTTGGATAAGCCAGTCATAAAAAGACAAAAGCTCCCCACTTCCACGAGGTCCTTAGAGTACTTGAATTCATGGAGACAGGAGAATGGGAGTTGCTAACGGCTGGGGGTGGGGGTGATGAAGTTAATGTTTAAAGGGGACAGAGTTTCACTTTGGGAAGATGAAAAGAGTTCTGGAGATGGATGGTGGGGAGGGTTGCACAACAAAGTGAATGTACTTAATGCCATTGAACTTCACAGTTAGAAATAGTTTAGTCGGTAAATGTTTTGTTATGTATATTTTGCCGCAAAAATAAACAGACTTGTATTTTTTAAAAAGCCAAACAAGACACTGGGTTTGGGGAGTAGGGAATGAAGTCTTCAGCATGAGCTGGACAAGGTAGCAAAGACGACGAAATGATCCTGGGTGACTGCTTACGAGAAAGAATTTTTATTTTATTTGTTTTTTGGCCATGTCATGCAGCTCGTGAGATCTTAGTACGCCAAGCAGGGATCGAACCTGAACCACAACAGTGAAAGCACCAAATCCTAACCTCTGGACTGCCAGGAAGTTTCTGAACAATACTTTTTTTCTTTGCAATTATCTTTTTTTTTAAATTGGAATATAATCACTTTCCAATGTTGTGCTGGTTTCTGCTATAAAACAACGGGAACCAGCTGTGTGTATACATACATCCCCTCCCTCATCCCCACTCCTTGGGGTCATCACACTGAAGTGAGCTCTCTGTGCTGTACAGCAGCCTCCCACTATCTATCCTTTTTTTTTTAATATCCAAAAGGTCTCTTCTTGGCTCACAAACCACAGACCCTTCCGAAAACTGACAAGAATCAGTGAACCCTTCCACTTAGGAATATACAACATTGCATAAAATTTCTAGGACTTCCTATAACCTCTGAAAACCACCCATTATCTCCCAGTCCAGAGGGAAAACAGAGGAAGTGAGAATCAGGAGACCAATCATCCATTATCAGCTATCCTTGGGGAAGAGAGGGAGAGAGGTCCCAGGACTGGAGAGAGGAGGGGCTGAGGAGACTGCCCTTCCTGTCCTGGTAACCCGAGGATGTTCACTTTTCAAACCGCCATGGAGCTGTACACTTTTTTATTTTTGGTGCATGGAGGGTCTTAGTTCCCTAACCACGGATCAAACCCATGTCCCCTGCATTGGGAGCACGAAGTCTTAACCACTGGACTGCCAGGGAAGCCCCCAGCTTTTGTACATGACTCATACACAAAAGGTATAATGCTGCCTCAATAAAAAAAATAAAACAGGAAAACAAAGTATTTTAATACTCAGCCTGTTAGGAAAACGTTTGGCAGGAGATTCTCCAAGTATTGACAATGGTGCATATTTCTACCAAATGGGACCATGGCACCCTCCCCTAGGCCAGATGTTTCCATTATTGTTTAAAGTTTGCCTTTTACAATCACTGTAAATTATTTTGTCATGAAGAAAAAAAAAAATCAGGAAACTTTTTTTTTTCCTGAGGTGCCCACAGTTGGTTTGTTTAGAACTTTCTAAACAAACTCTGACTGTGTTCTGTATCTCTGCAGCCCAGTCTGGTAGTCACCAGCTCTGTGCAGCTACTGACTATGAATTCATTACAACTGATTTGCATTTAAATGGAAATTGCCACAGCTGGCTAGTGACTACATTATGGGATAGTGTCGGATAGGGCGGAGCATGAGGGCGTTTATTTTAATAGTCTCGGCACTTTTCTGTAGTGTTGAACGTTGTTCAAATAAGTCCACGTTTACAAAGAGATCTATTTTAAAGCTTCATGAGAAATACAAGGACTTCCCTGGTGGTCCAGTGGTTAAGAATCCCCCTTCCAATGCAAGGGACATGGGTTTGATCCCTGGTTGGGGAACTAAGATCCCACAGGCAGCTAAGCCTGTGTGCCTCACCGAAGACCTAGCTCAGCCAAAATTTTAAAGATTAATTGATTTAAAAATAAAAAGAGGAGTACAGTAAGACAAACACCAGACACATACACTTTGGCCTTCTCATAAGGTAGCTTTATTAAATTCCTTTACCTTCTAAAAAATGATTACAAAAAGGAATACTTCATTTAAGTGTAATACTGTCTTTATGGACGTACCATGGTCGGAAAGTGAAGTTCAAGGTCTTGAATACATGTGAGAAGAGAGCGGGGTCAGACACAGAACCCCCTGTAACCTACCACGCCAAGCCCAAGGGGTAAGGGCAGGGAGAAGGGAACACACAGGGATAAATATGGACTCACAGTGCGGAGCAGGGGGGCACGGTGGTCAATGAGCTGCTTCTAGAAGCTTAAAATAAACACAGCCACAGCTCCAGGGCCGGACACACAGACAGACAACTCTCGTACCGCTTCTCAAAGCTGCCCAAAGCTGTGGCCTCCTGTCAGTGGTCATCCCCAGTCAGCTTGGGTTTCCTTTCCTTTTCATTTACACACACACGTACACACACAAACGGGGGTGTCTCTCTCCTTTGACCATCCAAACTCTCTTGTCTTAGGTACTATCCCTTCCATCATCATCAAAGTGAGCAGACTCCATCAGGCCAGGAAACCTACTTTACTAGAAGAGAAGCCAGCACTTGGCTTTGGTGAATGAATGCGTGTAGTGCTGAGGGCTTGACCCGTCTTGCTGGGGTTTTAGCGCCCACCCTGGTGGCTACGCTGAGAACTGGACAAGAGAGGGCAGGAAGTCTAAAGACTAAGGGATCTTACTCCCCGGTCACAAGGCACTTTTCGAGGCTTAGAACCTGTCCTCCTCCTCCCCTCCGTTTCCTTTTCTCTTTCTTTTTTGGTCACAAAAGGAAGGAATGGGAAAGAAAACTATGTTGAGATTCTGAGACAAAATAGACCATGCAGGAAACTGTGTGTGTTGGGAGAGCCCCGTTTCCAGCAGGCTGTGTTCCAGGCGGCTCCGGAAAGCCTGTAGGTTGTTTAAAGAAAAAAAAAAAGACAACCAGCTGGCCCTTGTTTGGTTTTCGGCAAAGCTCTGTCTCTTTAAGTTTGTACTGGGAGCCCTCGGGGGCAGCCAACTTTGAATCGAGCACACATGGGAATTTTGGAACGGGGCCTGTGCTTGCCAGCAGTCTCATGCCCTGTTTTCCTTCCTTAGAGGAGAGACATTCTGGAGTCTGTGGAGAAGGATGGCCTTGTCACTGGGGTTCTAAGCCTAGGGATGTAGGCACCCCTCTGGGGACTGGATTCATTTCCTACATGTCCAGGTCTAAAGGATTTTCTAGGAAAATGAATATTTGCCAGGGCCCCCCTGCGTGGAGGAGATTCTGGGGAATCGCAAGAAAGGCACAACTCGCACCCCTCGGCTGCTGGCTCCAGAGCCCCACACCTGAATGGGGCGGAGGCGGGCGGGTGGGCCGCTCGCAGTGGGAAGAAACAGAAGGCAGAAGAACCGACTAAACCTCCCACCCCGGGTGACAAAGACAGAATCTGCTTTGTGAAGAGACCACGAGAGAATGCCACCAAGAAAGTCGTCTGGGCAGGGGGCAGGGGACAAAACTCGATTATATACCAGACAATTAAATGTAGGGGGGCTGGGTGTCAGGACACTCTAGGCGGTGCGATCCGTGCGTAACAGCATTTAGGCTTAAAGTGAAAATACACGATTCCAGTGACTTTCAAATTTGGCAACAAGTAAGTAAGTGATTTTTTCCCCCTCCAACTGTGATTCAGAAATACAATATTTTTCCCTCTTACCCTCTTCCATCTGTAATTGCCAGTTGATTGTTCTCAGCGTTCCTCACAAACCCACGCCTCAGAGCCAGCCACTGGCGCCGATTTACATATGAGTTTAGCTCCAGTCTGTGCTGCGGCTGCTTTGAACCGGGGTACTGGGAAAAAACCCGCTTTCAGCTAAAGTCTCCATGCTGTTGGGGTCTCCCCCTGGGAAGCAGAGGAAAACCCCGATTGCCTTTGATACTGGGACCTTGGTGGATCGAGCCGGAGCTGGCCCGGGGGACAGTTCTTTCCAGGCTGCCTGCCTGGTCCCCAGGAGTGGCACCTTGGGCTCTTCTCACGGCTACTCCTCTGCAGAGGATGACACAGGACTCTCGTCATCTGACATCGGGGCAAACTGAAATGAGAGGCAGGATTCCTTTAGTTTGGCCTCCCCTTGGGGGTCTGAGGTAGCGACTTTGCTGGCTGGCTCTGCGCCTGTGGTGAGTGAACAACAGGCTGTGGCCCCTTGGCCTCAAGGAGGTGACACTGCTGGGGAGATAGCTTCACAGAAGCTCATAGATGAATGCAGTGGAGGGTTCTTCCTGAGTGACAAGGTGGCAGTGACAGTGGAGAGCAGGTGGTCTGGCAGGGTGATGTCTGAAGGATGTTGGGAGGGGCACCCAAGGGGCAGGGTGTTCCGGGCAGGGGAAACCGCAAGTGCAAAGGCCCTGAGGCAGGAGCGGCAATCAGGCCAGTGTGGCTAGAGCAGAGCGAGCAAGGAAGGGGGAGGTAAGAGTGGGGGGAGGTGGGCTTTGAGGATGACCCCACTCCAAGCAGGGTGGGAGTCACAGAGGGCTGTGAGCAGAGGAGGGCTGTACCCCAACTCAGGTGCTCACAGTGACCTCTGGTCACTTTGGGGAGGACAGTGGAGGGGCAGTGGGGGTGCGAGCCAGAGAAGCATGCAGAAGCAGTGGCCCCAGAGGACAGTGATGGAGCCCTTGGGAGCAGGACCACATGTCAGACAGCAGGACACCACCCAGCCCCATCACCCCCATCTCCCAGTGTGGACATGGAGGCCCAGAGCTGATCCCAAGGGGATCCCTGAGCACCTAAGACCTGAAGCAGTGACGCTGGGAAGACTCAGAGCCTCAGAAAGAACCTGTAAGCCTAGCAGGAGCCAGATGGCTCATGTCTCAGCAACCTTCTCTCTCCTGGACTACTTGGGGAAATTGCTGTGGTAAACACCTACCTTGCCACCCTGGAACCTGGCCCCAGACATGCCTCAGGGAGACCAGGGCAAGTGGGAGATGGGGGTGAGGAGGAGCGGGCGGACAGGTTCCAGTCCAAAGTCTGGATTCATACCCTAAGGTCTCTGCCCTTTCCTGTCTGTGAGGCTTTGGACCAAGAATGGAACCTTCTAAGTCTCAGCTTCCCCACCTGAAAAATGGTCACATTTTGCAACTGAATAGGGTTCATGTGGAGGGTTCTGGAAATCCTGCTCGGGAGGCATTTGGTATACAGTCCGTTAGACTAGCAGGCATTTCCCAGGTGGCTCAGTGGTAAAGAATCCGCCTGCCAATGAAGGAGACGTGGGTTTGATCCCTGGTTTGGGAAGATCCCCTGGAGGAGGCAATGGTAACCTACTCTGGTGTTCTTGCCTGGGAAATCCCACAGACAGAGGAGCCTGGTGGGCTACAGTCCATGGGGTCGCGAAGAGTCGGACACAACTGAGCGCACACACATGCCATCAGACTAGAAGGGCTTGTCTCCTCCATCAGACAGGGCACTGCTTTGGAGACCTATGAGGACTGCCCCTGCCTCCCCCATCAGACTGGCAGGGCTTTCTCCTCCTTCAAGCACTCAGGACACAGCGAACATCAATCTTATCCTCCTGTTAGGCTTCCAGAAGAGCATTTTGCTAATGGGCATGATTAAAAAAAAAAAAACAACCCAGATTTCTAGGGTCAAATCAGAGAAATTCCCCATTAAGGCACAGTTAGGCTTCTTTACAGTGAAACTTCTCAAGGCCTTGGATACAATGACACACTTTGAGTAAATGCCAAAGTCCTCCACATGGTCATGAAGAACACGATTTGGAACCAGACAGATCTGGTTTGAATCCTGTGATCACCAACCATAGCTGCACAGTCTTAGTTCTTATGTCTTGTTTCCTCATGGGGCCACCATGAAGGTTCAACAAACAGCTGCCTCTGCAGCCCTTGGCATGGTCTCTGTACGCCATCCCCCCTCAAAGCCCCCACCCCCTTCCCAGCTAGGGCTGAGACTCACCGAGCACTTGATGTTCATGCGGGAATACAGCATGGACGCAATTTCACTGTGTCCCGCATCCAAGGCCACCATCAGAGCTGTGCTCCCGTCCTGCAAAGCATCGGTTGCTATGCTGATGCCCTCTGCACTGTGCTCCCACCCTCCCTGCTGGGCGCACTGGGGTGGGGACTCACACGGTCGGTGATGGAAATGTCACAGCTGGGCACGGCCAGCAGCAGCGCAGTGATCTCCTTGTGGCCGTGCTCGCAGGCACACATGAGGGCCGTGGAGCCGTCGTCATCTTGGACGTTGACGTCTGCCTCACAGGCAAGCAGGGCTTTGACTACATCCACCCGCCCGTGGCTGACCGCCAGCATTAGGGCTGTCTGCCCCGCCTGGATAGGGCAAAGGAACAGGCTTATGGATCATGCAGGCCCCAGAGGGTGACACCCCTGCTCTAGAACCTTCCATAGTTCCTGAGTACTCTGATGCTAACTGCACCTCCACTCATGGGCCTCCTTCTGTATTTCGAATAATCCTACCTACCACTGGGCTTTTGTACTTGCTGATCCCTTTTCTTCCCACTGGTTCCTTCTCATCCCTCAGGTCTCAGCTTAAATGTCTCCTCCTCGGGCACATGCTCTGTGTCTCCCCATCCCTTGTTGTTGCTGGAGTTTAGTTGCTAAGTCATATCTGACTCTTTGCAACCCCATGGACTGCAGCACGCCAGGCCTCCCTGTCCTTTACTATCTCCCAGAGTTTGCCCAAGTTCATGTCCACCATATGATGCTATCCATCCATATGCCCACTTAAATCAGATTCCTAAGTCACAGGTACAAACATAAGTAAAATGTGTTGAGCTAAGAATTGCACGCTTTTCTGTCTACCAGTTGGTGGTAGTTTAGTGGCTAAGTCATTTCTGACTCTTGCAACCCCATGGACTATAGTCCGCCAGGCTTCTCTGTCCATGGGATTTCCCAGGCAAGAATACTGGAGTAGGTTGCCATTTCCTTCTCCAGGGGATCTTCCTGACCCAGGGATTGAATCCAGATCTTCTGCATCGCAGGCAGATTCTTTACCGACTGAGCTACGAGGTTAAATCTCAATAAAAACCAATGTCCAGGGACTTCCTTGGTGGTCTGGTGCCTAAGACTCCCAGCTCCCAATGCAGGGAACTGGATCCCACATGCCACAACTAAAACCAGGCAAAGCCAAATAAAGAAATTATGCTCTGTGACAAGAGCTAGACACAAAAGGACACACTACTACATGATTCCATTTATATTGTATCCCTAACAGGCAAATCCACAGAGACAGAAAGCAGACTGCGGGGGCTAGGGGCTGGGGGAGGGAAGATGGGAGTGAAGTGACAGCTGCGGGTGCCGGGTCTCCCATCAGCGTGTAAAGTGTTCTGGAGGCAGGCAGAGGCAGAGGTTGCGCGGTACTGCAGCTATGCTAAATGCTGCCGGTCATGCGAAGAGCTGACTCACTGGCAAAGACCCTGATGCTGGGAGGGATTGGGGGCAGGAGGAGAAGGCGACGACAGAGGATGAGATGGCTGGATGCCATCACCGACTCGATGGACATGAGTCTGAGTGAACTCCGGGAGATGGTGATGGACAGGGAGGCCTGGCGTGCTGCGATTCATGGGGTCGCAAAGACTCGGACACGACTGAGCGACTGAACTGAACTGTCATCTTAAAAGGGTTCATCGTATGTGCTGCTGCTGCTGCTGCTAAGTGCATTTCACCTCAATTTTTAAAAAAGGAAACCACCTGGACATATACCCAGAAAAGATGAAAACCCTAATTCAGAAAGATACTTGTACCCCAGGGCTCACTGCAGCACTTTTACAACAGGCAAGACATGAAAGCATCGATGGATGAAGAGACCAAGCAGATGTGGTACAATGTGCTACGATGGAATACTACTCAGCCATAAAAAACAATGAATAATGCCATTTGCCGCAGCATGGATAGAACTAGAGATGGTCACACTAAGCAAAACAAATCAGACAAAGCCAGATGTCATATGATACCACGTATGTGTGGAATCCAAAAAAATGATACAAATAAACTTATTTACAAAACAGCAACAAACTCACAGACATAGTAAAAAAAAAACTTATGGTTACCAAAGGGGAAAAGGTGGGGAAGGAGAGATAAATTAGAGGCTTGAGATTAACAGATACACACTGCTGTATATAAAATAAACAACATGGTCCTACTGCATAGCACAGGGAACTATATTCAACACCTTGTAATAACTTATAATGAAAAATAATCTATATATATGTATATATACAACTGAATCACTTTGCTGTACACCAGAAATAACACAACATTATAAACCAATTATACTCCATTAAAAAAAAAAAAAAACCTAAACTGCTAATACAATTCTTTTAATTAAAAATAAATCAGTAAAAAAGCAAGCGGGGTCTGGGACTTCCTGGTCATCCAGTAGTTAAGACTCCAAGCTCCCAAAGTAGGGCGGCCCAGGTTTGATTCCTGGTCAGGGAACTAGATCCCGTACGTGGCAACTAAGATCTGGCACAGCCAAATAAATAATTTATTTTTAAAAAAAGAATGGGGCTCTGAAGCTAGACCCCCAGGTTCAAGTCCCCCTCCTCTAGCTGAACCTCGAGGAAATGAATACTTCTCTGCGCCTCAGTTTCTCTGCCTGTGGAGTGGGGGTTCTCGCCTTGGGCTCGGGGCAGGGCTAGGACGTCATAAGTGGGAAGGGCTGTCCAGGTCACTGATGCCAAGGGTCTATACCTGGCTGGCTTTGGCATTGACGTCTCCAAGCCGGAAAAGCTGTAGGATGGTCTGGATATCATCTTGGGTCTTCAGGGTGGCCAGGGCGGTGAGCATGATGGGGCTGTAGCCGGCGCGGTTCTGCTTGTCCACCTGGCAGACACCTGCCGGCGGGGGGCCAGGAAGAGATCGGGTCTCAGACCCCCACGATGCTGGCTGGGTTTGCCTCAAGGCTGGGGGAGGGCCCCTGAGGACCAGGCCTCGTCTTTGCCATCAGACTGGAAGCCCTGTTCACTACCATAGTGAGCACTGGGCACCATGTCTCCTCCATTAGTCTAGGTGTGGACTCATTCCTTCTTTTTTCTTAGACTGACAACCCCATTCTGCCCCTGGGTCCCCATCTCTACTATGGGAGGGGCTCCTAACAATGAAGTCTGTGATTCCTCCATCAGACTGGGCTCCCACATTTAGGGCTGAAAGCAGGATTTGTGTCTCCCTCATTAATCTGAAAGGCCCCCTGGTCATCTTTCAGTCTGGCCTATGTCTCCTCCATTAGACTGTGGGCTCTGCCTCCTTCATCAGATTGACTAGTGGAGAGTCGCGTCTAATTTCTTCACATCTAATTGCGGACCACAACTTGTCTCTGAGCCCCAGATGGGAAGCCACATCCTTTCCTCAGATTAGGGTTCCAGGGGTGTCACCTTTGTCATACAGGGGTCACTGGGGTGGTGGAAGGGCCGTGTGTTTTCCATAAGACCATGGCTGCCTTTTCCAGTACACTGGGGCCACAGGTAGAGCCTCTATCCCCTCACCAGTGTGGGAGGGCAGCGTCTCCCCCATCAGACTGGGAGGGCGGCGTCTCCCCCGTCAGACTGGGAAGGCAGCTTCTCCCCCATCAGACTGGGAGGGCGGCGTCTCCCCCATCAGACTGGGAGGGTGGCGTCTCCCCCGTCAGACTGGGAGGGCGGTGTCTCCCTGATCAGACTGGGAGGGCGGTGTCTCCCTCACCAGACTGGGAGGGTGAGATCTCCCCAACAGACTGGGAAGGCAGTGTCTCTTCCATTAGACTATGAGGGTGGCATCTCCTCCACCAGACTGGGAAGCAATGTCTCCTCCATCAGACTGGGAGGGTGATAGCTCTCCCATCACATCAGGAGGGTGGCATTTCCTCCATCAGTCTGTGAGGGCACCCTCCCCCATCAGACCAGGAGGGTAGCATCTCCCCCATCAGAACATCAGACCCGGGTGGCAGCCCGCCTGCTCCCCCAGGGGCCCCCTCCCCCGATCCCCAGGCTCACCACTGTCCAGCAGCTGCTGCACCACAGGGAAGTTGGCGTGGGACACGGAGAAGTGCAGCGCTGTGTTGCCATTGCTGTCAGCGATGTTGACCACGTAGTCCAGCAACCGCGCAGACATGGCCCGGAAGGTGACCAGGTGGCGCCGCACGAGCTCCGGGTGGGCGTCACTGCGGCAGGCCAGGCGCAGCCACTCCTGCAGCACCGTGGTGTAGGCCACTTTCTGGACGCGGGCCGGAGAGAAGAGGGGAGTGAGGGCCACGGCAGCCCACCCTGGCCCAGATGAAGCCCACCCTGAACCAGAGGGGACATGTGGGTGCCCCACCCTAGGTGAGCTCCCCCTGGAGAAAAGTGTAGTGTCCCCTGCCCCAAAGGGAAGTGTAGACCCCATGGTCCTAGGTATGCCCCCAGAGGAAGGTGTGAGAGTCTCCACCCTGGATGGGATCTTCAAGGTCAAGTGTACACACCCATCAGAAGAAATACAGCAGCAGGAAATACTCCCCTTCCTCAAGCCCGGGAAGGAACAGGAACCAAGGCTAGCCTTGCTGGCAGGTGACCATCCTTGGCCCTCCCTCCTCCCTGGCGCCTCTCCAAAGACCACGACTCAAGTCTTGGAGCCCCTCGCCCACTAGCTCCCAGCTAGGATCCTGGGGTACTCATGATCCAAAGCACAGAAAGACACCGTGGTTGAGGAGAAGCCAGGATGGGGGTGGAGGGGAAGGAGGCCCCCGCTTCAGGCCCAGGGCCCCACCGTACCAGCTCCCGCTCGGTGAGGGCTTTGGGGTTCTCCAGGTACTTCTCCAGGGCCAGGCAGGCTGAGATGAGGTCAGGACTCAGCTCCATCCTGCCAAGAGCAGACAAAGGGGAGTTTATCTTAGGAGCACTCGCCTCAGCTTCCTGGGTGTCCTCCACCCACCGTGTCCAACTGGGGTGCTCACAGAGGGTCTCAACACTCTGCCCCGTGGCCCTCACCCAGTCCTGCCAGGGCTCCCCTGAGTGGTGGAATCTCAGACCCCCATCTTTCTCAGACACTTTTACACGGCACCCCAAGGGGCAGACATGGGGAACACACAGACCCCAAGAGAAAATGGACACATGGGTCAAACTTTATTCCAAATGGCCAGTGGCAGATGGAAATCTTTTTCTAAGGATGGATTTTTCATCAAGGGTAGAAATAGGAGACATACGCAGGATGGACAGGTGGGGCAAAATGTCCCAAAGAAGGTGGGTGACTTAAGAACAGACTTGGCCTGCCCCTTAAACCCTAACCCCAACAGCCCAAATTGCCCCCCCTCAGGCCCTTTGTCAAAGCCACCAGATCTTCAGATGCCCAGAAAGAGTGGGTTCACTAATTCAGACTAAGGTGTACATGACTGATGGGAGTTTCCTCTCAGAGGGCTTGAATGGTGGGATCTGAGGCAGAGGTCACCCTCTCTGCCCCCCAGGCCCTGCCTGAAGCCTTCCCACCCAGAAAACTGACCGGATCTCGTCTTTTGCACTTGATCCTGATGCCCCCTCAGCTGTGGGCGTGTGCAGAGACTCCTGGGGCAGTTGAGACTCCTCCCGGCTCGTCTTGGCCTTCGCCGTCTCCTTGGGCCTGAGCTGGGGGGCTTCGGCCACACTTGGAACCCTCTCCTCTGGCTCTGGGGCCTCGTTCTCTGTGCTCTCATTGTCCGAGAAGTTCTCTGCAGTACTGGAGTCCTCCGAGGAGGACTCATACCTGGGGGAGACGCTGTAGGTGGTAGAGAAGGGGCACTTGACCTCTCGGGGCCTCAGTTTCCCCATCCATTAAATGGGGATGCTGGCACTATGAAGTTGACAGGGCTCCAGGGATGCAATAAGTGCTCAATAAACACTGCCTGTGATGGGGATCATGTCTGGGGGGTCAGGGAGGGGCACTGCTTTTCCCTTCTACCCTTCGGTACCTCTTACACTTTGCTCTTTATGCTAGCAAGTGTGTTAGTCACTCAGTTGTGTCTGACTCTTGAGACTCCATGGGCTGTAGCCCACCAGGCTCCTTTGTCCATGGAATTCTCCAGGCAAGAATGCTGAAGTGGGTTGCCATTCCTTTCTCCAGCAGATCCTCCTGATCCACTGATCAAACCCAGGTCTCTCATATTGCAGACAGATTCTTAACCATCTGAGCCACCAGGGAAACCCACTTTGCTCCTTACACAGGTGTTATACTGATTCAGACCCTCGCCCTACTGCAAATAGGACCCTCATGCTTTCTGCTAACTCTTGACAGAGTCTAAGCTTCTGTGCCTGGCAGTCAAGGCCCCCAACTCTTTCTGCTCCCCAGGCCTCCCACTTTTTTTTCTTCTAAGATTTTTTTTTTTTTTGGTTGCAGACCATTTTTAAAGTCTTTATTGAATTTGTTACAATATTGTTTGTTTTATGTTTTGGTTTTTTGGCTGTGAGGCAAGAGGGATTTTAGATCCCCAACTGGGGTTCGAATCTGCATCCCCTGCACAGGAAGGTGAAGTCTTAACCACCAGACCGCCCAGGAAGTCCTCTCCTACTTTTCATGTCATGGCTTCCTCTTGCCTCGGAGCGTTTTTCCAGGATGTGTCCTCCCCAGGAGACCTCCCACCCCCCACTCTGCGCCTTGCAAGGGTCTGCTTGTCCTGCAGCACACATGTTCCCCTCTGTCGGTGACTCTCCCCAGGGCCATCTCTGCCTCTGCCAGGCCCCCCTCACTGCCTGAGCATCCCCATCATTGCTCCAACCATGCTGGGTTGGGACCGCCCATCAGTGCCCCAGGTCACAGTGGACCAGGAGCTCCATGGGGCACACAGTAGAGCCCAGCGCCTCCCATGGGGCAGTGAGATGTAGTGGTTACAGCACCAGCTCAGCACTGGACTGACTGGAGTCAGCCCACCAGGGCTCCCTGTGCCTCAGTTTCCTCATCTGTCTCCTGTGCTTTGGTTGAATGAATGAATCAAAGTGAGGGCCTCAGCCCAGGATCTCTCACCTGCCGTTGACCCCCACGAACTGGAGGCTCCTCCGGTGGGCCTCTGGGTCTGTGGGCTCCTCTTTCTGCTTCATGATGGACCGCACGCCTGCCTGGGCCCCTCCTGGAAGGGGAGGGATGGTGTCATGAGAGTCTCCCAAAGCCAGACCCCATGCCTGGGCTTCTGGCGCCTGGTCCTCCGTGCAGCCACTCCCACTTACCTGCACCCCCAGCCTCCTCAAACTCCGATTCATGACAGGCTGCTTGCCTGATGGGCTCCTTGATGGTGGTGTCATCATGGGCAGGCACCTGGCCTGTGTTCTTCTCTGGCTGCGCCTGGGTGGCCCCCTCAGACTCCGGGGGTGATAAGGACGATTCTGCAGGAGCCTGTGGGTGACCTGAAGAGGCAGGAGAAGAGGCGTTTACTGCCGGTAACAACAGCCAAGCAAGAACAGTAATAACAGCTGCCTCTTGTCACTTACGCTGGGCCAGGTGCTCCGAGGGCTAATTCTTGCATTACTTCATCAAAACTTCCCATGTGGAAGCTGGACTGTTACAGATGAGGAAACTGAGACCCTGAGGGTGGCCTAAGGTCACCCTGCAAAGAAGAGGCAGGATCCATTCCAGTTCTGGTTTGCCGCCGGCCTCACAGACGGTCAGGGTCAGGGAAGATCACACGACCCCCATAATCCTGGCTCGTGACCAGGACCCCTATAATCCTGGCTCTGACATCATACTGAGTGTTGTCTGGAAACTACAGCTGAAAATAGTGGTCATGATCAGGACTCAAATCTCCCGCAAAAGAGCTGTGTGACCTCAGGCAGGTCACTAACCTCTCTGTGTCTCAGACAAAACATGTCCTACATCATGACGCCATACACACTAAAGACAGTAGAGTGAGAGAGAGGGCTTAAAACAATATGCACGACGAGAGCATGAAGAACATTTGTTAAGTCAAGAGAGCTGTCAGCTACATTTTGATAAGACTTACTATTATCACTTTACAATATTATTTCACTATTATAAATTATTTTATAAAATAATATTTCAATATTATAAATACCTATAGCATTGTGCTTAGACAACATTTTGTATCTGGCTTTCTGCTTCTTTACTTTAAACATTAAGCAGGTTTTCCTTTTAATAATCAGTAAAAAGAAGCAATAAGGGTAGCCACACGGGGTGGCCAGAAAAAGAAAAAAACAATAAGGGCTATTAGAAAGTTAAAACCCCACCCAGGTGGGTTTCACTCTGGGTCAATGAAAATGTTCTCAGGGTGGATGGTGGGGACAGTTGCATAACAATGTGAAATGGACACTCAAACATGGTTAAAATGAAACCTTTTGTTATGTGTGTGTGTGTGTGTGTGTGAGTGCTCAGCCGTGTCTGACTCTTTGCGACCCCGTGGATTGTAGTCCTCCAGGCAAGAATACTGGAGTGGGTAGCTATTCCCTTCTGCAGAGGATCTTCCCAACTCAGGAATCAAACTTGGGTCTCCCACATCGCAGGCACATTATTTACCATTGGAGCCCCCAGGGAAACCCTATGTTATACCCTAATAGTTCCTAATTTTGTCTTAATTAGGAAAAAAAAAACGCCCAGGTTGGTCTGAGAACAAAGGTGACATTGTAGGACTCAGGATCCCGAGGGTGCTCACTGCAAAAACAGGAGTGAAGTTGGCAGAGAGTTCTAGCCCCGGATCACCAGCCTGGAGCCAGGAACAAAAGTCCTGAGACCCTGAGTGGCTGCCCGGGTCTCAGAACCCACTGAGGTCACCCCCGCATCCCAGGCCACGTGTGGCTTCCATGTCCCCTTCCTGCCACTGACCATGGGGTCTGCAGACCAATTCGTTTTAATTCCCTTAAACTTTTTTTGACAACCGCAGCAACTACTCCCTCAAGTCCATGAGCAACACTCAACTTGAGCTAGGAACAGGGAGTAAACACTCAACACAAGCAGAGCACATCGAACAGAGGAGACATTGGCCATAAAAGCTTCCGACAGCGCCCCAGGCCAGGGCGGGGTCGGGCCAGGCGGATTCCAGAGTCGGGAGCTCCAACTCCCGTGGGGAACAGAGAGCAAACGCCAGGTTTTTACGGGAATCTGATTTTTTTTTTTTTAATCTTGTCAATAAATTCACATCTGACAAACTAAAGCACTATGTGGTCAAGTGGAAAGTACAAGAAACAGTGGAAAGTATCACTGTCGCCCAAAGCCAGGCTTCCTGATGGAAAACACCTGGAAGGTCATCTGTTACTTAAATTCAGGTAAAGGGACATTATGCTCCGGGCTTCCCTGGTGGCTCAGACCGTAATGGTAAAGAATCCGCTTGCAATGCAGGAGGCCTAGGTTTGATCGCTGGGTTGGGAAGATCTCCTGGAGAAGGAAATGGCAACTCATTCCAGTATTCTTGCCCAGAGAATTCCATGGACAAGAGGAGCCTGGAGGGCTACAGTCCATTAAGTTGTAAAGAGCCAGACACGACTGAGAGACTAACACTAACAACATTATGCTCAGGGAAAGAAGCCAGTCACAGAACAAATGTTGCCTGATTTACATGATCCCACTTACACGAGGTCCGTAGAAGAGTTAAATCCATAGAGATAGAAAGTAGGATAGCAGGTGCCAGGGGCTGGGGGAGAAGGATGGGGAGTGTTTAAAGGGGACAGAG
This sequence comes from Bison bison bison, assembly GCF_000754665.1. Taxonomy (NCBI): domain Eukaryota; kingdom Metazoa; phylum Chordata; class Mammalia; order Artiodactyla; family Bovidae; genus Bison; species Bison bison. The sequence continues at coordinate 7,371,100 of NW_011495051.1, read as the reverse complement.
ATTCAATTTGGGAAGACGGAAAAGTTCTGGGAGGCTTCCCTGGTGGCTCAGTGGTGAAGAATCTGCCTGTCAATGCAGGAGACGGGGGTTAGTCCCTGGTCCGGGAAGATCCCATGTGCCTCAGGGCAACTAAGCCCATGTGCTTTTGCTACTAACTACTGAGTCTTTGCTCTAGAGCCCACAGGCTCTAACTATGGAGCCCTCGTGCCACAATTACTGAAGCCCGCTCGCCCCACAGGCTGTGCTCCACAACAAGAAAAGCCACCGCAGTGAGAAGCCAGTGCACCGCAACTAGAGAGAACCCTCACAGCAATGAAGACTCAGAGCAGGCAAATAAATCCATAAAATAAAATAAGTTCTGGACATGGATGGTAAGGTTGGTTGCACAGCAATGTGCTTATTGCCACTGAGAAATGGTTAAGAGAGTAAGTTTTATGTTATATGTTGTTTACCCCCAATTTTTCAAAAGTGGAAAAAAAAAAAAAAAAGAGTGAATCAGAGCAATGCTATGGCCCTTTTAGCCCCACGGAAGAGCAGGCTCTGCCCCTCAAAAGCTGGGATGGCTCCTTCCAGTCGTGAGAAGTTCAAGGTCAGACACTACAATACTAAAATAACAATAACAGAACTGATAATAGTTATTATTGTTATTCTACTGGGAGATGGAGCGAACTGTTACCAAAATGTATATGGAAATTTATATGGAAGAACAAAGGTCCATGGCCAGCTGGCCTCTCCCTGGCCAGCTAAAAGCGGGCAGGGATGGGGAAGTCGGCTTAGGAGACAGTAACACGTATTCCCAAAGCCACAACAATGAAATCAGCAGGGCAGGGTTGCAGGAAGAAATAGGCCAAAGGAGGTGAGGAAAGAGGGCTCGGCACAGACCCCATGAGAGAACTGGGGGTAAACAGAAGTGCTTATGCCCAGTCACTCAGTCGTGACCGCCTCTTGGCAACCCCATGGACTACAGCCCACCAGGCTCCTCTGTCCAGGGATTTCCTAGGCAAGAATACTGAAGTAGTGGTCATTTCCTTCTCCAGGGGGTCTTCCCAGATCAGAGATTGAACCTGAGCCTCCTGCACTGGCTGGGGGATTCTTTTCCCACTGAGCCTCCTGGGAAGCCCAATAGCAACCCTGCATGGAGCAAGCCTACGGGTACCAGTTTTCCAACAGCATTTTGTCCCTTTGTGTCTCTGTGTCACATTTTGGTAATTCTCAGAATATTCCAAGCTTTTTCATCATTATTATATTTTTTATGGGGACCTGTGATCAGTGATCTTTGATGTTACCATTGCAAAAAGATTATGACCTGCTGGAGGCTCAGCTGATGGTTACCACTTTTTAGCAATAAAGTATTTTAAAAATTAAGGTATGTACATTGTCTTTTTAGACATAATTCTATTGCACACTTAATAGGCTACACTACAGTGTAGACATAACTTTCATATGCCCTTGGAAACCAAAAAATGTGTGACTCGCTTTATTGTGGCGGTCTGGAACTGAACCCACAAGTCTCTGGCATATATTTGAAAATTGCTAAGAGATCAGGTCTTAAAAGTTCTCATCACAGAAAAAAAAATTATAACTGTGATGTGATGGATGTTAAACCTACTGTGGTAATCATTTTTGCAATATATACATACATATATACATGTATACATTGTCACACACACATAAATATATATAGTAATCATCAATGTGTACACCCTCAACTAATATGAATACTATTACTTATAATAATATATAATAAGTAGGAAATGGCAACCCGCTCCAGTATTCTTGCCTTGGGAGTCCCATGAACAGAGGAGCCTGGTAGGCTACAGTCCATGGGATTGCAGAGTCGGGCATGACTGACTGAGCA
>NW_011495051.1:7360611-7369142 GCF_000754665.1 Bison bison bison | reverse complement strand
AGCACAGCACAGTCAACTAATATAATTTATATGTCAATCATACCTAGATAAAGTGGAAAGAACTAAAAATCAAAAAAATAAATCTGCAATGAGTTTAACAACATCAACATTAAGAGTTAAAAAACTCTTGGTTAAAACTATTTTGTTAAAAAAAAAACCTCTTAAATTTAATTGACAGAAGAATAAAGGCTGTGGAAAGATAGTCATAATGCCAAAAACAGGCAAAGAATTATCTTTTAGAATAGGCGTTAACAAAATTTTTCTGTCCTGGGCCAGATAATAAATATTGTGGGTCATAAGATGTGTTGCAAACAATACAAAAGCAACCCTAGACGGTACCTAAATGAATGGGCCTGGCTGTGTTCTAATAAATTTGAATTTCATATAATTGTGCTCATATCACACAATGTTACTCTTTTCACATTGTTCAACCATTTAAAAACACAGAAACCACTCTGGGCCCATGGGCTGTATGAAAACAGGCATCAGGCTTCATGTGGCCCTGCAGGCTACAGTTCACCAACCCCTATTCTGGAAAATGCCAGGAACATCTCAAAATTGCCCCAAAGGAAAAAAACAGAGGCTTGTGAAACATATATGGTGATGCTCAACCTCACCAGCAATCAAAGGAATGCTATTTAAAACAAGGAGATACCACCTTGGACAACTGCATCAAATGAGCAAAAAATTAGAAAGATAAATAAACTATGTTACTGCGGATGTAGAGAAATGGACACTTCAGACCCAGCCATGGCTGGTGGGAGTGTGGCCAGAGAGAACTTCCGGAGAGAATTAGACAAAATCTGGAGTGAAGTTGTGCCTTTCCTGTAACCCAGCAACCCCACAGGACAGGACATGTAAGGACGAAGCCAGTACTATTCAAAGCAGCCAGGACTTGGAAGTAACCCAGGTGTCCACCAAGGAGGGGTCATATAAGAAAGTGTAGCACATACCCACAGCAGAAATCTATGCAGTCATTAAAAGTGACAAACCACCAGATCAGGGCGGAGAGTTCCAAAATAGAGTGTAGAGAGGAAGAAATATGAAACAGAAAGAGATATTTTTTTTTTCCTAAAGCACAATACCATTTTAGGAAATTAAACATGCCTAGGGCATATTTTTCAAGAACACTCAAATATCTAAATAAGCTTCTGGAAGGTGGGTTGCAAGGAATGATATTACAATGGGGTGGGGGTGTGTGACAGCAGGGGTTGCTGAATCACGGCCTGTGGGCACGGTTTTTACATTTTTAAATGGTTGGGAAAAAACTGAAAGGAGGAGTCTCTTTGGGACACGTGAAAATTACAGGAAATTGAAATTTCAGTGTCTACACATTAGGTTTTATTGGTATATAGCCACATTAGTTCTTTGATGTATTGGCTACCCTGCTTACATGCTACAAACGTAGAGCTGAGACATTAAACTCATCAAAATGTATACATTAAAAATGTGCAGATTATGAAAGAGACTCACAGACTTAGAGAATGAATTTACGGTTGCCAGGGAGGCAGGGGCAAGGATGAGGGAAGGGATAGTTAGGGAGTTTGGGATGGACATGTACATACTATATTTAAAATGGATAACCAACAAGGATCTTCTGTATGGCACATGGAACTCAGTGTTGCTTGGCAGCCTGCCTGGGAAGGGAGTTTGGGGGAGAATGGATACATGCATATGTATGGCTGAGTCCCTTTGCTGTCCACCTGAAACTATCACAAAATTGTTAATCAGCTATATACCAATACAAAATAATTTTTTTTTAATGTGCAGATTTTTGTGTATTAAATATACCTCAGTAAAGCTGGGGGGAAAAAGAACTGAGCAGAACTGAGTCAAGTCATTGCAACAGAGACCAGATACCCCACAAAGCTGAAAATATTTATCAATCCTCAACATTGAGGGTGGAAGACAAAGGTGAAAAAAGAATTAAAGTCAAACAAGAGAGGTGCCATCCCTAGCTCAATGGGGCTGGTGAGATTCTTGGGCCATGGGCCCAAGAATTAGATTAACTCCTTAAGTCCAAAAGAAATTTTTAAAAAATTTAAATCACTTGGCCAACTAGTGCAGGAAGGGAGAGTCCACAGCGTGGGGTTAGCAGGGTCGGGAGGAATAAAGCAATTTGGTAACAGATATCATGGTCCTTAAAAATGCTCTTCCAGGAACTTCCCTGGAGGCCCAGTGGTTAGGACTTAGTGTTTTCACTGAAAGGGCCCAAATTCAATCTCTTGTCCAGGAATTAAGATCCTGGGAAGCCGCATGAGGCAGCCAAAAAGAAAAAGAGCAGGAGATGAAAGGTTCCCACAGAAGGAAATTGGCACGGCACCTTTGGTGGCTCAGACGGTAAAGAATCTGCCTGCAATGCTGGAGACCTGCAATCGATCCCTCGGTTGGGAAGATCCCCTGGAGAAGGGAATGGCAACCCGCTCCAGTATTCTTGCCTAGATAATTCCATGGAGAGAGGAGCCTGGTGGGCTATAGTCCATGAGGTTGCAGAGTCGGACGAAGCTAACACTTTCTTTTTTCTTTTTGACAGTAAACAGTCACCCAGCTGTTAAAAGATAAATAGCATGTTCCAACAGTTTTTTATTTTTTGGCCACACCTTGCAGCTTCCAGGATCTTAGTTTTCTGACCAGGGATTGAACCCTGCACCCTCGACAATGAAAGTTTGGAGTCCTAACCACTGGACTGCCAAGGAATTCCCCTAAATTTTTTAAATAACATGATGTAATGTCCCTGGGATAATGTTAAATCAAAGAAATCAGAGGATTTAAATCCTGGCTTTGAAAACTATGGACAAATTCCTTTACCACTCAGTGCCTCAGTTTCCACATCTGTAAAACAGATAGAAACACCACCCGCTTCCAAGTGGTACTGGGGGTGTCAATGAATTAAGATACAAAAAGGACATCACATAATGCCCTGGCCCACTGTAAGGGCTGCCTAAATGCTTTCACATAGAAAATAAGGCAACACAACAAATTCCATCAGTACATGTTGCCAGACTCCAAAAATACATATTATTTTCTTCATGAGAAAAAAAAAAAAATCGGAAGGAAAGAAGTATACATAGCAGCTGTGTCCAGGCAGTAGTGGGTTTATGGAGCTCTTATTTAGTGTTCTAGAGTCTTCCATCTCAGTTGGTAAAGAATCCGCCTGCAATGCAGGAGACCCTGGCTTGATTCCTGGGTCAGGAAGATCCACTGGAGAAGGGATAGGCTACCCCCTCCAGTATTATTGGGCTTCCCTTGTGGCTCAGCTGATAAAGAATCTGCCTGCAATGTAAGAGACCTGGGTTTGATCCCTGGTTGGGAAGATTCCCTGGAGAAGGGAAAAGCTATCCACTCCAGTATTCTGGCCTGGACAATTCCATGGACTGTATAGTTCATGGGGTCACAAAGAGTCCAACACGACTGAGCGACTTTCACTTTACAGAGTCTTCTGTACTTTCCAAACCTTCCACAAAGAATATGAATTGCATTCATAGGACTGTGTTTCAAATAATAACAGGAAATTTCAAAGCCTTGGAGAGACCCCACGGATGCACGTGCCTGGCTGCCCCTTCTCCCAGGAATCTCTCTGTGGTGCCTTTGAAAGGTGAGGGGTGAATGAGAGTTTTCAGTGGTCTCTGGGCCTCTGCCTGTCTCATCCACGTTTGCCAGCCTGAGGCGATGGCTGCCTCTCACCCTTCCTGCCCTTCACTGCAGCAAGCAAATTCTAGGTGGCAGAAAGGCTGGACTCCTCCCAGCCTCCTTATTGACCTATGCATGACCGACCTAAGTGGTCTAAACATTTGTCAAGGATTTCCCTGGCAGTCCAGTGGTTAAGACCCTGTGCTTCTGCTGCAGGGGGCACGAGTTCAATCCCCGGGTGGGGAACTAAGATCCCACATGCCATGCAGTGCAGCCAAAAAACAGAAAAACAAAACATTTGTCAAGAAACCACCCAGGTACTTCTTTTCTCTCACATCTTGGCTCAAAGAGCCAACAGTTAACCCCTGAGCACCCACCAGTGCCTGATACCATCTTGAACACTCAGCACCAACCAATGTATTTCAGCTCACACTGATCTGGTGCCATTGGGCGGTCAGTACCATCACCCTACCCCACCCCCATCCCACAAATGTGGCACAGAGAGGTTAAACAGGTTTAACAGAGGTTAAAGAGCACGGAGCTAGGGAGCAGGGAAACCAGAATTTGAACACGGGCCTCCATGCCATCCAACCACCACCCATCCCACATCCCTGTTTTATTTGCTTCAAACATGCGTTCTCTGAAGTGATTTTTCTTCACTTGTTTCTGGTGGGCTATTTGTTTATTGCGGGGGCTTTTCCATCTGTCTTGTTCACTGCTGTGTCCCCAGTGCCTAGAAAAATCTAGCACATGGCAGGCACCAAGTAAATATTCCCTGGATGAGAAGGCAATGACATGAATTAGCACATGCCAGTTCCGCCTAAGCGAGGCAGAGACTGGGGCTGGCTGCAGCAAGAGGGAGTTAAGTGAAACACAAGGAAGAACTTCTGGGGGGTGACCGCTTGCACAAGGTGGGGACATGGCTAGGTCTGTGTGTCCTGCAGGCTGGAGGCCCCGTGGCTGTGCTGGGAGGCACGTCTGGAATGGAGGTTGCCTCTTAAGAGATCCGGAGGCTGGGCTGGGCGGGGCCTCTGGCTGGGGGCCAGGGTCTCAGGGCTGGGTGTTTGGGATAGACACAGAAACAGGGGTGGAGTCCAGAGCTGGCCAGGAAGAACATGGGGAGGCAAGAAAACACAGCTGGGACCCCACCCTCCAGCTCATACCCTCTGGTGCCTCTACAGGGCTCTGGCCACCTGATATTATTTGAGACTTAGACGAGGAAATGGGCTGAATCTTTGAGGCATGCTATAGCTTCAGAACAGCCTAGTCTCAGATCCTGGATGTTTGACAAAGGATATGTGAAGCTTCTCCGCAAACCTCAGTTTCCCCAGTTATGACAAGAATTGACCTGAAAATCATTAGTAGGGGGGCTCCCACATGGCACAGTGGTAAAGAATCCGCCTGCCCATGCAGGAGACACAAAAGAACATGGGTTCAATCCCTGGATCAGGAAGAGCCCCTGGAGTAGGAAATAGCAACCTGCTCCAGTATTCTGGGCTTCCTTGGTGTCTCAGATGGTAAAGAATCTGCCTGCCAAGCAGGAGACCCAGGTTGGATCCCTGGGTCAGGGAGATCCCCTGAAGAAGGGAATGGCACCCCACTCCAGTATTCTTGCCTGGACAATCCCATGGACAGAGGAGCCTGGCGGGCTACAGATCATGGGCTGCAAAGAATCCGACACGACTTAGTGACACGACAACTAATAGTAGAAGTAGCAACACACGATGGTTAAGTGCGTGCTGTATGTGTGCACTAATCCAGAAGGATCCTAGAGGTGTGGACCGCTACAAGGCCACTTCACAGACAGGGAGGCTGAGGCCCAGAGAAGTGAAGCTGACCATTCAGGTCACACAGTAAGGAGTGGAGTTTAAACACAGGTGACCTTGCTACACAGCCCACTGTCTTAACCTCCTTGGTGGGCAAAATACTTAACAGAGCCGTCAGCACCAGACTGGTATTAGATAAAGAACAGCTGTCTGGATTATGAGTCATTCTGGCAGCGTCTCCCAGGGGCCTCAGGACAGCAGTGGTGGGGCAGCTGCTATCCTGAACATCCCACATCCCCTTTCCGAGCATGAGGACTCAGCAGTTCCTCCAGGGAGCATCCCCTTCCTCCCTCTGGACTTGGGTGGGGCTCCTCCAACCCCAGGGTCTGCGCCTGGGCAGCGAGAGACTCAGTGATTAGCTCAGTGAGGAGCAAATGACCCAAGCCAACCAAGAAGGGTCACCGCTGGGATTTTTACTGGTGCTATCTGGATTGAGGGGCACCCTTTCCCTTTATGAGCTGCCTCAACAGATGCCAGGAGTGGTGTGATCACCTTTGCCTGCCTGAGAGAGATTCCAGGATGCACAGAGGAAGAGAAAGAGGGAGGTAGAGATTCCTGAGGCTATTTGAGCACCCGGATCCAGCTATGCCTGAAGTTGTCACTAAGTTACATGAACAACACATTTCCTTTTTCATGGCCTGAGACTGGTTTTTGCCAATCAGGGAAGAATTTTTTTTGCCCAGCAACTGACAGCCCTGGGGACCTTCACCCAAATACCTCTTATTTTCTACATATTTATAACGTTCTAGACATGAGCACACACCTAATTCTTCAGACACCTAATTTCTTCACACGGTCCCTAGAGGGACTGGGTCAGCAGCACAAGTGTCCCCTTTGCACAGATGAAGAAACTGAAGTTCTGAGTGCTGGTGGAAGGACAGGGCTGGGGCTGGAGCCCAGCATTCAGAGGAAAAGGAGGGACCCTCCACCGTCTGCCCCCACCTACTATGGCTCACCTGCTGCTCCATCACAGCTGCGCTCTGTAATACTGATCTTCTTCACCTGATGGACGTTGCTGGCGGATGCGGTGGGCGCTGGGAACACTGTCTCCATCACCTCATGGCTGCAGAACACAGGGGGGCTCTCAGCCCCGTTGGACGTCGCCAGGGCCCGCAGCCCTGCCCCGTAGGGCTCTAGACTCTGGGCCCGCTGAGCAGGGGCCCCTGCCGCTGTGCTGGCCGCCACCTCCACCTCCCTTGGCCCCTGCACCACCCGGACAGTGTCCACACGGACTGGGCTGTCTGGCGGTGGCCAGGCCTGGGGCGGGAGGTCGGCCTGCCGGGCTTGAGCTGCCTGTAGCTCCTGGAGTGCTTTCTTGAGCTGGGTCTCCAGCACGGCCACCTTAGCGGCCAGGGCTGCCTCCCCGTCGGGCATACCCAAGTCCCGCTCCCGGACCCAGGTGCCCACACTCCGGGTCTCGAGCGTCACTGGGTCCTCGGGGGCCTCAGGGAGGTCCAGGCAGAGCTCGCCACGGCCCCGGGCTCCTGCAGGGTGGCCCAAGAACTTTTGGCTCTTGAGCTGCACTGTGAGTTGTCGCTTCTCCTCCTGCAGCACCGACAGCTTCACCTGGAGCACGGGGATCAGTTTCACCTGCTCTTCCAGCTGCCGCAGCTTCCGCAAGGCACCCGCCATCTGCTCCCGCACATGGGCCAGGTGCCCGGCGCTGGGCGGCACTGGCGTGGACAGTCCCGATCCCCGTGGTGTCGGGGGTGGCAGCCCCACGCCCACCAGTGAGCTCGTCGAGCCGGCCGCGCTGGGGGTCAGGGAGCCCAGACCGGCAGGGGCGGCTGCCTGGTCCTCCAGGCGGCGACGGGCGTCCAGCAGTGTGCGCTCCACCCGCGGGTTGAAGCCACCGCGTGTCTCCAGGGCGCCGTACTGCGGGTAGAAGCCACGGCCGCAGTAGGAGTAGGCCGAGTGGCGGCTGTCCCCGCTGGCATTGGAGCACAGAGACTCAGTGGACGTCCACCAGGAGCCGGGCCCACGGGGCAGGGAGCCCAGGCGGGGCCGGCGCTGCACGGCCACCCGCCGCAGCGTGTGGCCCTTCTCGATGTCGTCCACGTACTTGAGAAAGTCCAGGTCTAGGCGGTAGCCGTAGGGCGTCTCCACCGAGTAGGGGACATCAGGCTCTTTAGAGGGGAAGGCAGGCGGGGAGGCTGGGCCGGGGGTCCCTGAGGTAGAGAGAAAAGCCAGCGCCTCTGAACACTGTGGTCCCCTTCTGGGGCAAACTGATGCCCCTGGGTGAGTCATGGCTTATTGGCCCAAAGGATGGGACACCACTGGCTGCCCAATGCTCAGCTGTAAGTCTCAGGCCCCTCCCCACCTCCCCAGCCTAAGGCAAGGCCCTGTGTCCCCCTTGAACCCTCCCAGGGAAGGGCTGTGCTTCCAACCTCCCAAATGAGTCAGGACCCTGTCTCCCAACTCAGACCAACCTCCTTTCCTGAAAAACCCTGTCTCTTCCATTAGCCTGTCGAGGGCAGAACCGAGTTGTCTCCATTCAGGCCCTCAGGATAGAGCTGTGTCCTACCCTCAGCCCCACTCAGGTCAGGCCCCCTTCTCTCCTCCAGGCCACACAGGACCTGGCCTGTGTCCCTCACGCCCCACCTCCAACCCCAAGGCTGGGCCCTCTTTCCCACGAGACCCCTGACCTGGGAAGGGGGCTGACACGTGCAGGACCTGGGCCATCCTCTTGCCTGCAGAGCTCCTCAGGTGTCTCTGGGGGGTACTGTGAGTCAGACCACCTGCAGCACCGGCTGAGGTTTACCTGGGAAGAGGGTGAAGAGGGTGTGATGACACCCAGAGTCAAGAGTCTGCAGGAGAAGGGGAGGTGGCCACCCCTCCCCACTGTCCCCTCCCCACCAACCTCCCTCTTTTCCTGGGCGTGGGACCCTCTCACAGGCACACACCCGTCCTGATTGTGGAAAGGGTTGTGGGGGGGCCCCCACAGCCTGGAACAAAGAAACCAAACCTCACGGTCCGCCCGCACATCTGTCTAGCCCCTGGACAGGCTCCAGCTGTTCCCACAGCCCCGCCTCCACAAGGCCCCCCACCAGGGGCGGGGGTGGGGGGGATGGGCCG
>NW_011495051.1:7358619-7360174 GCF_000754665.1 Bison bison bison | reverse complement strand
GAGGCCCCGGAAGTCATGGGGGTGGGGGGAGGAAGTGAGGGGGGGTGCCGGAGGCTGGAAAGGGGAAAGACAATCAGGGCCTCTCACTAACCTGCACCCCCAGACCTGGAGGATGGCCAGGGTACTTCTGTCCCCAACTCTGACCGAGTTTGGCCAGTCCTTTCTGCTGTCTGACCTCTAACCACCCTGCTGCAGAAGTTCCAGCCCATCCCACCCTTTTCAGGATGAGGTGCCAGGGCAGTGGGTACCTGGGAGGATGGGCCGGGTGGAGCACCTGCTGGGCATGAAGGCGGGGCCGAAGCTCCAGGGGCAGCCAAGCTTGTCTTGTCTTACGTCCTCCTTGCTTAGCCTCTTGCTTGTCTCTCTCCACGTCTCTCTCTGTCTCTCCACGTCTCTGTCTCTCTGCACTTCTCCCGCCCTGTCTCTCTACGTCTCTGTCCTCACTTCTCCTTCTTTCAGTGCCTGGAACACACAGTCATCCAATTGTAGGAAACCTGGCTTTCCACCTGCCTGAAGGGTCACCCCCTGCACAAGAGGGAAGTGATGGAAAATATTTTCTGGGAACCTGAGAGAGACTAGAGGCAGGAAGCAGAAACGGTACCCCTGTGGAGACCCCTGGAGGTGAAGGGGGTGAGGTGAATAATGGTATAACTATAATTACCATCCAGGCAACTCCTTTGATCATCACAACAACCCTACCAGGCGGGTAGTTATCACCGTGTATTACGGTGTCTTGGGTAAGATGAAGTGTTTTGGGACACAGAAACACAGAATGGGACTTCCCTGGCGATCCAGTGGTTACAACTCTATGCTTCCGTGCACAGGTTCAATCCCTGGTGGGGGAACTAAGATACCACATACCACATGGGGCGGCCAAAATAAAAAGAAAGAAATACACAGTGACTTGCCCAGGGTCACTTAGCCCGAGGAAGTAGCTGGGTCTGGATTTGAATCCTTAGCTTGGTAGATTCCCCTCGCTGCCAGCCAAGCCACCCGCACCCCCATTTTCCAGGCAGAGACTGAGGTCTGAAGCCATGTGACCATGCTCCATGTGGGTGGGTGACTGGCTAAAGGTGGAGAAAGCAGATGGGCGGGGGGAAAGGGTAGTGGTGGCGGGTGTCTGTGTCTCACCTTCCCTGGAGCACGGCGAGTACATGAGACAGAACAGAGAGATATGGAAAGGTAGACAGGCCAGTCCACGAGGGGACAGGTAGGTGGCTCAGGGAAGTAACGCGGGGTCCCTGGGAGGCGGCCCGAAAGTCCAACAGGGTCTCCCTGAAGCCCCCGTCCCAGACCAGCCTGGACGTCTCTGGGGTCTTCTCGCTCCTCTCCCCGTCCCAAAGACGAGGGGCGAGGAGGACCCCGTCCCGTGCAGGGAGGGGGCGGGGCCTGCGGGGTCCCCAGCTAATGGCAAACAGCTGCAGCTCCCCACGCCGGCCCAGCCGCTAGGCCGAGGCCCAGCCCGGCCGGACGCCCGGCCGCCTTCCCGCCGCCTGGGGCCTGGCTCCTGCCCGGCCACGGAGGAGGGCGCGGGAGGACAAGGGAGGGAGGAGGT
>NW_011495051.1:7358347-7358519 GCF_000754665.1 Bison bison bison | reverse complement strand
GAGACAGGGGAGAGGGGCAGCGGGGAGGCAGTGATGGGGCGAAGGGATAGGGAGGTACGGATGGAGGATGGGGTTGGGAGAGACCAGCAGGGACAGGAGCAAAGATAAGGACCGAGCAGAAGCGCGGGGACCGCGACACTCTCAAGTCCGGAAAGTTTGCTCCTGTCCCTGC
>NW_011495051.1:7350661-7357703 GCF_000754665.1 Bison bison bison | reverse complement strand
AAGGCCTGGGCTCCGTGGCTAGCCAGACTTGGTTTCCAATTTCAACACCACTAAGCCTCCAACTACTGGCTGCCTCAGTTTCCCCATCTGTAAACCGGGATAAGAATGCTGCCTGCCTGACAGTGGTGTTGAGATGATTCTGTAACCATGACGCAGGCTGTCCCTCGTGCAGCCAGGCCCATAGATGGGACAGTGTCTTTCTGGGTGGCAATTATACAGATCTGGGCTCTGGGCAAGGGCTTAACAAATGTCACCATTATTCCCCATGAACACACATGACATTGTCATTTGTGTGTTGCCTTCCCCACTAGAATGTCAGCTCTACAAGGGCAGGACTTTGCATGGGTCGTCACTGCTGTCTGTTGCACCCAACTAGTTCTCAGTGTCCGTCATCAACAATTAGGTCGAGTATGCATGCACCTGGGACCCAGCCCCCAGGGACCACACCACACAGGCTGTTTACAAAAACCATTTTAAATTAGAAAAGACAAGAAGCATCAGTGCACACAGAGGAGAACAGAGGAAGAGGGCCCAGCCCCGTGCACGATGTGGTCGCCTCACAGCCAAGTGGGCAGTGAGAGAGACTGTCAGGAAGGCACAGGTAGCTGAGGCCAGGGTCCTGGTTCCTCTGGGAGTGGCTCCAGGCCCTGTGGGCTCAAAGGTCAGTCTTCCGGAAACTTGCTCTGTTCAAGGAGTTCCTGGGGGAGGGAGGAATGAAGTAGATCAACACGGCCACATGGTCCCCAACTCCATAATGCTCTCCAGCCATCACCTCCTCCTCTTCCTCCCACTCCTTTCCTTCCCCTCCTCCTCTTCCCCCTCCTAAGATCCTTCTATGGTCATCCTGGCTCCTTTAACATTGGTTCTGATCCAGCCGTGGAACTGGAGATTCCTTCATAGAATCCACCACTGGAGATATGAATCATACCCATTTGACAGATGTGGAAACTGAGGCTCAGAAAAATGAAGTCACATGCCTGAGAAATAACCTAGCCAGGATCAGAAATGGTGGCTCAGAGTTTGAATATTATGTACATGTGCAAGTGTTCACATGCATGTGCAAAGCCCTGAGCACCCGTGTTGACAGGCACACGTATGGTAGCCCCCACACTCTGCTGGGCTTTGCCTGCCCCATCTCACCCTCTCTAGGGTGGGCGGGGGACTTGGGTTAGGCACCTGAGGCCGGCTGTGTTTGGTGCCAGCAGCTGGGGCAGGCGCTGGGTGAGCAAAGGCTGCAGAGCCTCCCGCAGGCGGGAATAGTTGCGCTCCAATTCCCGATGGTACTCCTTCTGGTCCGGCCCAATCAGGGCTTTGTTCTTCCGCAGCGCATCCTCACACCTGAGGATCAGATGGCTCAGTGGTAAAGAATCTGCCTGCCAATGCAGGAGACCTGGGTTCGATCCCTGGACTGGGAAGATTCCACGTGCTGTGGAGCAACTAAGCCCAGGCGCCACAGCTACTGAAGTCCACACACTGTAGAGCGGCACACCGCGATGACTGAGTCCACGTGCTGCTACTAATGAAGCCAGTGGGCCCTGAAGCCTATGCTCCACAATGAGAAGCCCACACACCACAAGAGTAACCCTCACTTGCCACAACTAGAAAGCCTGCATGCAGCAATGAAGACCCAGTGCAACCAAAAGAAAAATAAAAAAATGAGAGGTGAGGAGGCCATGAACTTGGGTCAAGCATGCACAGTAATAATGGGGGTCTGATAGGTGGATATATTGCTGTTCAGTCACTCAGTCGTGTCTGACTCTCTGCAACCCCATGGACTGCAGCATGCCAAGCTTCCCTATCCTTCACTATCTCCTGGAGCTTGCTCAAACTCATGTCCACTGAGTCATTGATGGTGGACATGACTTAATGGAAATCAGAGAGGCCATAAAGGGGGGTCAGGGTGATAGACTGGCTGTACTGGGGAGTCAGGTAGGCAGAATCATAATGGGGGGTGGTTAGAGGGGCCCTGTCTGGGGATGGGGTCAGGCCTACTTTTTGCAGAAGTCTTTGAAACAGAGCCGCAGCTTGTTGTGATGCCTAAAGAGCTTGGGGTCTTCTGGGATCTCAGCCAGAAACACCTGGGCTACCTCCAGAGGTCCCTGTGGGGTGACAGGGGCTCATGAGGCCATCTGCACACCACCACCCCCTGCCCCCAGTGGGGCTTTGGGCAGCCTGCTTCCCCTGCCAGCCGTGCCTGGTTCACAGTGGGCCCCACAGAGCCCTGCAGCACCATCTGCAGCATCTTGGCATCAGGAGGGTCCTGCTCAGTGGCGAAGGCCAGCTCCCGAGTCTTCTTTTGCATGTCCTCGATGGCCACCTCCACCGGGGTCAGCACCGTCTGTGGGGTAAGGATGGGCATGTGCCGCTGGCTGGGGCCTGGAGATGCCTTGACCCAAACCAGCCCACGGCAGCTTGGATCTTGGCTGGGGGTTCATAGGGGTCCAAGAAGCTGTGTAAGGAACTGGGTCTGGGGGCTCCTGCCTGCCTGGGTCTGGCAGGGTGAGGGTCAAGGTTCAGCTGCTTTTGGTGTGCTGCTGCTAACTCTTGCCTGGTTCTAGTCCAGACTTGGGTCAGCAAGGTCTGGAGGGAGGGGTTTAAGTCTGCCGACTAGGGCCTGGAGGTTGGAATTTGGGGGTCCCCCACCTCCCTTGGTCTAGGGTCTCTTCACCTCCCCACTCCCTGGGCCGTCCCTGACCACCCACCTCCTCCCGGTGGCAAACACGGATTCGGGTCTTGATGTAGGGGAAGGCGTGGGCCGTGCTCAGCAATGTCTTGCGCTTATGCTGCTCCGGCAGTTCGCCGTGAGCACGCCCGTCCGGCGTGAAGGGTGTGCAAAACAGGAAGGTTCGCAGCCCATAGTTGCGGTCGAAGTAGGTCACCCGGTCCTTGAGCTCATAGGTGTCAAAGTGTGGCTCCACGTATGTGATCTGGATGTAGGCCTGGGGCGTGGGGCCCAGGGGTAAAGGTTTCAGCCCCATTACACACAGTTGGGGCTTGCCGGCCTCCCGCAGGGGCCCCATCCCTGCAGAACGGGGGTTGAGCCTCACTGGGTCTGTGGGCTTTGGGTTTCAGGGATTTGGGTTCTCAGGTCTCCGTATGTCTCATCTGGGGCTTTTCTGGTGGCTCAGACAGTAAAGAATCTGCCTGCAATGCAGGAGACCAAGGCTCAATCCCTGGGTTGGGAAGATCCCCTGGAGAAGGAAATGGCTACCCACTCCAGTATTCTTGCCTGGAGAATCCCATGGACAGAGGAGCTTGGTGGGCTACAGTCCATGGAGTTGCAAAGAGTCAGACATGACTGGGCGACTAACACTTTCACATCTCATCCGGATGTATGGGAATCCCTAAGGAATAGGATTTTGGGGTTCCTGAGAGAGACAAGCTTTGGAGTTTTCCTAGAGAAATAGGATTTGAGGGGCCATAGGATGTGGTACATAGAGTCTCTGAATATAGGATTTGGGGGACCCTGGGGGGATGGTTGGAAGCCCTCACCTTCTGCGGGTCCAGCTTGGTCTTGTCCACAGGGTTAGAATCTTTGATGATCTCGACTACATCCTCCCCGAACCTCTCCGTGTAGAACTCCTGGGGACACGGGGCTGACTCAGGGCCACACGGCTGCAGCCCTCACCCAGCCCCAGGGCGGCCCAGTGCCTTGTCCACCCCCCACCGCCAGGACGTGCCTCCAGCCGGTGTGAGATCTCAGCCAGCTTCGTGATGGATGGCTCCTTGTATACGAACTCCTGTTCATCCAGGTCACCAAAGCGGGCGCCGTAGAAGCCCACACGGAAATATGTTCCAAACACGCGCTGGGGCTGTGGGAGAGCTGCTATTGACCGGGAGGCCCTTACCCTAGAGACACGTGTCCTCCAGCCCCATGTGCAGAAGACAGGGGGATGGGTGGAGGACTGGGGGAACCCCAAGAACATCACATCACAGGCAGAGATGTGGACCTGGCCGACTGTCCACTGCCCACACCCTCACTCTTTCTCCCCAGCTTGTCTGCTGCCCCCTCAATCTTTATTCTCATTGAACACAAACCCTAAGTTTCTGATTCTCCCTCTCGCCCCATGCACTTCTTCAGAGAATAGGCAATGAGGAACAGAGCTCTATTGCTCACAACTCACTTCTCAATGTCTGTGGGGCTGGGTATATAGTTGTTGTTTAGTTGCTAAGTCATGTCCGACTCCCTGCAACCCCATAGACTGCAGCCTGCCAAGCTTCTCTGTCTATGAGATTTCCCAAGCAAGAATACTGGAGTGGGTTGACATCTCCTTCTCCAGGGGATCTTCCCAACCCAGAGACTGAACTCCTGTCTCCTGCCTTGGCAGGCAGATTCTTTACCACTGTGCCACCTGGGAGCCCCGGGTATACAGTAGGTGCTCAATAAATGCACACATGGCTGAAGGAGGTCATGGTTGTCTCTTGCTCTGGGACAGAGGCTCTGGTTCCCTTGTTCCAGGGCATCCCCTCCCCTCCCTGATCTAAGTTTGGAAAGAGGGACTCCCCCTCCTCCCACCCTAGGTAGATGACCCACCACCAGGAAGGACAGGGGTGGCTCATGTTCACTCACCAAAGCGGATCCAGGTAGGGTGGGGTGGGCACCAGGAGAGGGAGGTGGGAGCCAGGGGCAGAGAGACAAAGTCATTGCAGAGGTCAGAGGTCAGAACCCCCAACCCCCAGGGTCCTAGTTATACAGCCTGATGACAATCATTCTATGGGTAGGGAGATCCGGGGAGGGAGGAGACCCGCCTGCCCTGCCCGGCCCCCACCCAGCCCTCCCGCCTTGGCTCTGGGTTCCTGCCATCTTTGGCCAGAAAATTCTCCCCAAACTAGGAGATGCCTAAAAATAGACCCAAGTAGGGGAGAGGCAGAGAGGGGGAACATGAAATGGCAAACGAGCAGAGATCCTGGGGGAAGTTGAGGAGACAGGGAGACATAAGAGACCCAGAGACACACACAGAGTGAGCTAGCAAGGAGACAGACAGGGAGAGATGGATGGGAAGAGACCAAGAGATAGAGACAAAAAGAAACAGAGACAGAGGGCGGGAGCGGGAGGTCCCCCTTTCAGGCAGTGACCAAGCTGGCCCTGCCCAAGGGAGGGGTGTCACTGGAGAGCTCCCAGCTGGGTGAGTCACAAGCTGCCCTGGAGATCTGGGGCAGGGAGGGGGACCTGGGGGGAAGTAGTGGGGGTGCGTCATTGGTCATCGCCCACTGAGCCCCTGTGGCCGGGCAGCCGTGCTCCGCCAGCGCCCCCTGGTGGTCCCCGACCACTGCTGACCAGTTGTCATGGGGGTCCCAGAGACAGGTAGGTGGCCACTCACCTCCCAGCCGGAACTCTGTGGTGGGAGAGAGAAGGGGCAAAGTCAGCTGGGGATGGCAGGAGTCGACGGGCTGGGGCTGGGGCTGGAGGGCTTCCTGGGCTCACCTGGTGCATGATCTTGGTGAAGGCCTCCTGAAGTTTGCCGTGCACGGCAGCTAGCTTCTTGTAGTCGCGGTGGGCTTCCAGGATGGGAATGAGGGTCTTGTAGACCTCGTTCACGGCCTCGTAGAGCCCGCCCTGGGGATGGGGGTGTGGGGATATGTCAGGGTTTCCAGCACCTACCCTGGTCTTCTCTCCTGCTTGGACCAACCACACTCCTACCCACTCCCCCAGGGTGCCATCTTCTATCACCTTCCAGGAAGCCCACCCTGACTGCATCTGCCCCAGATCGGGTACCAGCCGTTCCACTCAGCCCTTACAGACATCCTCTGTGGTCTCCACCATCCTACTGCGGACCAGGTGCTGTGTACATCTATGCTTTATCCATGTTCCTTCATTGGTAGGAGTCATTTTCTTTTTCCCCATCCCTCAGACAGGAAACTGAACCTGAGACAGGAGGGGCTCCCCAGGACCAGTACCTGGATGTAAGCCCTTCTGGCATGATGCCTAAGGCCTCCACACACGCCTGCTGGCGCATGGTAACAGGCACTCCTGAGTGCCAGCCAGGGCCAACATCAAGCTTGGCACACAACAGGTGTCCCGAGCTATTTGCTGACTGTTTGAGGTCTGTGTCCACCATCGGGCTTATTCCCAAGGCCTTTGTCTCTGAGACTCCAGCAAAGTAATAATAAACACAACATCAAAAAAACCTCGAGGGGCTTCCTTGGTGGCTCAGTAGTAAAGAATCCACCTGCCAATGCAGGAGACATGGGTTCGATTCCTGATCCAGAAAGATCTCACATGATGCAGAGTAACTAAGCCCGTGCACCACAACTATTGAGCCTGTGCTTGGGAAGCCCGTGCACTACAACTAGAGAAACCATCACAATAAGCCCGTGTATCACAACTAGAGAATAACCCGTGCAGCAGTGAAGACCCAGAACAACCAAAAAATAAATACAAACATACATAAAATTAAAAAAAAAAAGGAAAAAAGAAAGTTCAACGCAAAGAACTGAAACAGGATGGTAAACATAGGTGGTCACTGACTTTGGGTGCTGCATATGAGGGGTGGTGGGGACACAAGTTTCTTTTATGTGTTCTTGAAATTTTTCATAACAGAAAAGAATTTTAGGGACTTCCCCAGTGGTCCAGTGGTTATGACTCCATGCTCTCACTGCAGAGGACCAGGGTTCAATCCCTGGTCAGGGAACTAAGATCCCCAAAGCCTCCAGGTGCGGCCAAAATTAATCTTTTTTAAATGGTCACTGAACATACTCAAGCCTCACCCATACACCAAGAGTTTTAAGGGGAGAAAGGCAGGAAAGCGGCTCCAGAGGGACCCAAATCCTCCTCCCCCACCAATCTCCCACCCAGAAAGTGTCCTCGCAGCAGCTCCATCTGGAATCTTCAGGAGCGGGTACGGGGCCCAAGAGCGGAAGTCGCCGCTGCCCCAGGCCCTGGGCCTCACCATGGTGAAGTAGACGGACGCCTGCTCCAGCAGCCCCACCAGCCCCATCTCTGTGAAGTGCTTCCCGGAACAGAAGCCCTCCTCGTCGGGTGAGAGGATGTCGTCGGAGATGGCGGACTCCTCCAGCACGTTGGATGAGATATTCTGGGGTG
>NW_011495051.1:7331619-7350561 GCF_000754665.1 Bison bison bison | reverse complement strand
GGAGGTGGGCTCAGAGCCTGGTCTCTTCCCCACACGGGCCACACCCCCGCCCGCCACGACCCCTACCCCTGCCACTCACCTGGAAGGAAACGCAGCCCACAGGCAGGTGGCGGCTGTCCTCCAACAGCGCGAGGTACTCGGCCACCAGCGCGGCCGCGTGCACCATGCACTGCGCGGCCTCCGCGTGGTTGCCCAGCTCCGCGTGCTTCCCCGCCATGTTCTGCAGCCACGTCAGCCGCAGGTCTGGGGAGCCCTGGTAGCCCCGGGCAATCCTAGAGCCCAGGTGAGGACGATGGGAGGTGGGAGGAGAGTGGAGACTCACCTCGCCCCTCACTGCTCGCCCCTCCCTTGTCCATCCCCTTCTCCTTTTACCCCAGCCATCTGCCCCAGACGACCTCCCCACCTGAACCTTCATTCACCTCTCCCTCCCCGCACCTGTCTCACCTGTCCATCCCCTTACCTGTCTTCTCCCTTATACTCATCTTTCTTCTCAGCAGTCCTCCTTGTCTCCCACTGACCAGCCAGTCTCCTCACCTGTACCCCGTTCACCTGTCTCCCCATTGCCCTGCCCATCACTGCCTCCCTTCCTCTATTCACCTGTCCCCTAACTTGTTCCACTCCACACCTGTCCATCCCTGCACAAGTGTCGCTCCCTCACTTGTCCTGCTCGTCAGTTTACTCCACCTGGATCCTGAACCATGCCACCTGTCTGCCTGGGGCGCTCCCTTCTGTATGCCCCCTCCCTTCCCTGTCTGTATTACCTGGGCCCCCATCTCCGACTCCCCAGGTTCTTACTAAATACTCCTCCAAAGCACTTTGCTCTCTTGATCTGTCAGCCCTTCATGGGTTGGCGCCTCACCTGCCTCTCCCACCTGTCTACCTCACCTGTCCTGGCTCTGCTTTGTCATCCTGATCTGTATGTTCCTCTGGTGCCCTTTTCTTTTGCTCATTTACCTGCCCGTACCTTACTTGTGCCCTCACCTGTCGTCTTCCCTCTCCCTTGGTCCTCATCTGTCTGCTCTCCTGGGCCCTCATCACTTGTCCATCCTTACTTGTCTCTCTTATTACCTGTACGCTCACCTGCTCCCCACCACCACCTCCTCGCCCCTCGCCTGTCTGTGAATGGCTGACGGTCCCGACCGGCCCTCCTCACCTGTACATGAGGTCAATAAGCATCTCCGGGTCTTCCTGATGCTCCTTCATCTTCACCGTGTCAGTCAGGATCATGTGCAGGTTGAACATCAGGTCCTGGACCTGGAATAGGGGAAGGGCCAGGAGTGATGTGGCCAAAGTGATGGGGTCAGGGGTCAAGCAGGGTGGGGCAACGACCCTGGTTGTGGAAGGTGGGGCCGGGGCCCGGGGATCACCTGCTCAGCAAAGGTGCTGTCCCGCAGCCCCACGTCCTCCTCGGCATAGGTGAGGATGGTCTTGAGTGAACGGCGCAGGTGCTCTTCACTGAAGTTCTGTGTTGTTCCCACCAGGGACGACAGCGACATCGTCACTTGCATCTTCACACGGGCGAAATTCTGGGTGGGCCAGGAGGAAGAGCACGCCTGCCTGTGGGCCTTCTCAGCCTGCTGACCTCACCCCTCTCCCCTTCCGCCTCGCGTCTGTTTGATCCAGACCCCTGCTCAGGACTGCCCTGGTAGTCTAAGGGTTAAGAATCTGCCTGCCCTGCAGGGGACATGGGTTCGATCCCTGGTCTGGGAAGACTCCACATGCCACGGGGTAACTAAGCCTGTGCACCGCAACTACAGAACCCACGTGCTGCAACCACTAAAGCCCACAGGCCCTGAGCCTGCACGCTGCAGTAAGAGAAGCCACCGCAACGAGAAGCCTGTGCACCACAACTAGAGAAAGTCCGCGGGCAGGAATATAGCCCAACCTGGCGAAAATGAATAAATACAACTTATTAAAAACATGAGTAAAGAACCCTAATCAATGGCCCTCCCTGGAGCCCTGTGTAGGCCATGCCCCCCGGTCCCCGCTTACGTTGCCAATCTCGAAGTTCTGGCGCATGAGGAGGTAGAGGGAGGCGCTGGCATGGGTGCGGATGGTGCTGATGCGGCTGCCGCAGTGGCGCAGGAGCCTCAAGCAGAGGTCGGCACACAGCTCCGTGTCCTCCTCAAATAGCAGCTCTGGGAACTGGCCCCCGCCCCCAAGGTGAAACAGACACCAGTGAGTTCTCCCTGTTCTGACTCAGACGGTTCCCCATGGGGACTTGGGCAGAAGCACAGGGCTCTTCTGCCTTCTCTGGCCAAACCAGCAGGCTTTGGCGTCTGAGCCAGTTTAAGCCCTTGCTGTGTGACTCCAGGTAACCGACTGCCACTCTGATCCTCAATTCCTCTGCAAACTGTGGTTAAGGGGTGTGTCTGGGCACTCAGCAGGCGTGGCTGTCAGAGATACTCACCTTGGATACCAGAGCCCGCTGTGTGGCCAGGCCGTGCTGCAGGAAGAGGGCACTCTGGGCGCTGCCCAGGCTGTATAACACGACCTTCAGTACCGCACCTAGGATGCTCTCCCGGGCCTCTGACAGCATCACCGTCTGGCAGGCCAGAAATCCAGCTCTTAGAGACTGAGGTGGTTATGGAGTCAGGGAGGGAGAGGGATTCTGAAAGTCAAAGATCACAAGGCCCGTTGGTGGGGTCCGAGGTCATGGAGATGCTGGATCAAGCCATACCTGCACGATGATCTCCAGTGTATCCAGGACCACCAGGCTTGCCTCGGTTGCCAGGTTCCCGTCTACCAAGGCCTCGTGTTCCATTTCATCCTTGGTCCTAGATGGGAGGGGAGGGGCTGGGGAGGGCCTCTCCTGGCCAGACTCCCCCCCCCCCCGCCGACAGCTGGGCGCTGTCCCTTTATCTGCCCTGGGGGCACAGTTCTCTGGAACTTGATCTAACCCCTGTGAACTATGTCCCGCCTACACCCACTTGTCCACACGGTCCGAGGTTTGTCTCCAGTGTGTGACACTCTTCCGCCAGCGAACGTTCTCCTGGTTCCCAAATGGGCTCCTCTCTGAGACACACAGGTGGGTGTTCACACATGTGCAAAAACATAAGGACACACGTGACCATGATAAGATACACACGTGGGATCCCTGTGAGGTCACTGGATGATGTGGACGCCTCGGAGTGGACGCGGTTAGACATCAACAGAGAACACAGAAGCCCATGTGCCACGTGTACAGAGATAATGTGTGGACTTCTGGGAAAAGTGAGCCAGACAGGTGGGAACGGCTCCCGTCTCGGGGACCCTTGTACAAAGTGTGGGAGGCACTGAGTGGGGACATGTGTGGGGGTACACCTTCCTCTCACCACGGCTCCGTCGCACCATCTCCTGTCGGGCTCCAATGGTGCCCAAAATAGCTTCCTCCAGTCGGGCCTTCATGTCCAGTGATTTCTTGAATGTGAGGCTGTTGATGCGTTCAAAGGCCTTCTTCCCCTGAGACGGCAGAGAACAGGTTCAAGGTTGACTCTGTCCTTTTCTATGCGCTAATGTGATCTGCTTTTTCTGGCCCTATCCCTCCAGGAACCTGTGCTCACAAACATGGTCCTCCCCTTTACAGCAAGCTCTAAGCTCTCAGCACCTCCCGGATTCTGTTCATGAAGGAAATTTCCGCCTTTTGCTTTGGTTCAGCACGTGCTCATGTGCTCAGTTGCTAAGTCATGTCTGACTCTTTGCAACCCTTTGGACTGTAGCCCACCAGGCTCCTCTGTCCATGGGATTCTCCAGGCAAGAATACTGGAGTGGATTGCCATTTACTGGAGTGAATTGCCATTTCCTCTTCTAGGGGATCTTCCCAACCCAGGGATCGAACCCACATCTCCTGCATCTCCTGCATTGGTAGGTAGGTTCTTTACCACTGAGCCAGCAGGGGAACTGAGAAAGGTACATGGACTCTTATTATTCCTTGATTTCTATCAGGAACTTCTCTCAGAGGCAAAACTGTAGGAGCAGTTGGCTGGTAACTTACAGCACTGAAACAGTCTATCCCTTCCCCCCAGCAACTGGTGCAGTCCATCCCTTCACACCCAGCCCACGTCACTCCAGGCCCCCCCCATGTGTCCTCAACCTGCCCCCTATGCCCCAGTCCCCTGCCCGACCTTCGAACCTTGTACTCGAAGGCAGCCAGGCAGAGGTACAGCAAGTCCAAGACACGACCCAGCTGAGGGAGCGTCAGGTCCGCAGCCCAGCGCTGCAGCAGGGCCGGCTCAGCGTTCTTCAGGACCCATAGCACACACACCAGCAAGGTCCGACTGGACTCAGCAGAGAGGGCATAGCCTGAGCGAGCAGCCTGGAGCCGGAGAGTGGACAGGGGGATCAGAAGGAAGAGAGTTGACCTTCGTTTTCTCCACAGTAAAGTGAGAACTGGCCGATTGGTACTTTATTACGTAACTTCTATTACTGGGTTATCGGGCACATGATGTCCAAAATACAACAAAAAATCACAAGACATGTGAAGAGGTAGGGAGATGTGATTGATAAGGGAGAAAAGACATTAGACACAGGCACAAAGATGATCGGATGTTAGCTGGTGTCTCTGGGGACAAGGCCAGTACTCACCGTCACTGGGCCCTGGGAGATACTGGCCCGGGAGCCAGGGGCCAAGGGGCCACCCGCAATGGCCATGGCCACTGAGGGGTTGATGGTGCCTCCCACATCCCCTTCACCTTCTGTGTCTGAGTCGAGCAGAGAGGCCAGTCTTGAGCGCTGACCTGGGCCCTCTGGGACAAGAGAACCAAGAGCACTCGGTTAGTTCTGTCTCTTTCTCAAATTTCAGCTCAGAGGTCACCTCCTCAAGGAAGCCTTCCCTGATACCACCCCCTCAGACCAGGGTGTGGTCTCTAGTTATTGACTCCCAGAGCTCACTTATTATATTTGCAATTAGATACAGTCATCATACAACTAAGATCCACAAAGGCCTGGACTATATCTATCTGCTCTGGCCATGCTATGCTCAACGCTTAGAACATGGCCTGGTGCACAGGAGCAGTCATTGCAAAGATGATGATGACAATGGTAACAACCATAATAATAACTGCTGCTGTCATTATTATAGCATCAGCTGACACAGACGTGGCATTTCTTACGTATCAGGTGGTGTTCTAAACACTCTAAAAATATTAACTATTATTCTTCAACACAACCCTATGAGGTAAGTACTTGTATCATCCTTACTTTATGGAAGAAGGGACTGAGGTAAAGACAGGTTAAATTACCTGCTTGGGATCACAAAATAGGTAAATGGTAAAGTTAGAATTTTAACCTAAACAGTCTGGTTCCAAAATCTATGATCTTAAAAGATTATCCTCTCCACTCGCCCCCAAAACAGTATCATCAGAGAGAGTTGCTACCAACAAATACAGACTAGGTCTCAGCCTAGAGATTCTTGAGATACAAGGTCAACCTCAAGCTCCAGCCCAGTTTAACATGGATTTCTGACTGGATTGAGGTGATCAGCCCCTTTTCCTATCTGCCTAAGAGAAGGAAAGATGAACCCTCACTGGGAAAAGAGGACATTGCCTCAGTCCTGACGGCCCTTTTACACACAATGTCCAAAATACAAGAAAAAAATCAGAAGACGTGAAGAGGCAGGAAAATGTGATTGACAGGGGAGAAAAGACAACAGGAGCAGGCACAGCACAGAGATGATCAAATACTGAAGTGATCAAACAAGGACACTGAAATAAAAAGTAGAGGATTTTCCTGGTCGTTCAGTGGCTAAGACTTTGCAATCCCAATGCAGGGGGTCTGGGTTCAATCCCTGGTCAAGGAACTACATCCCACATGCGGCAACTAAGAGTTCACGTGCTTCAACTACAGACCTCAAATGCTGTAACTAAGACCTGGTGCAACCAAGTAAATAAATATATTTTTAAAGATAAAATGTAGAAGAGATGCACAAACAAGGGTAAATAGATGGAGAATATCAACAGAGAGCCGAAATCTACAACAAAAAACATCAAATATTACAAGTGAAAAATAAAACATCTGGAATTCAGAACTCAACAGAGGGCATTAACAGAAGACCAGCCATAGCAGAAGACAGAGGTCGTGAGCTCACACACAGGGGAAAAGTTTCCTAACTCATGCACAACAGAGCAAACAGAATGAAAAGCGGAACAGAGCACAGCAGACACGTGTAACAGGATCATAAAGGTCTGACATACGTGTCATTGGAGTCCAAGGAGGAGAGAAGAGAGAAAACGAGGCGGAAAAAAAAAAAAAATCAAAAGATAACAACTGAGAGTTTCCCCGAAATGACAAAGGGCATCAACCCCCCAATTCTAAGTCTGTGCATTTCAACCACAGTGCACACTTGTTCATCGATGGTGCTGGTCAGTGTGCAAATTAATGAACACAAGGCTCCAACTGCCCTCTCACCCTGATGGTCCCCACCTCTCCCTGCTCCCACCTCTTTCTAACAGATAATTCATCTCCCGTTTATCGTGCACTGACAGTATTCCAGTCTTACACCTCCCCAGATTTTCACAAAATCCTAGGAGTAGTTGGTACTACCCCTGTCCCCACGTTACAGTTGAGAAACTTGAGGCTCAGCAAGGTTAATGGCTTTCTTGAGGCCCTGTGGCAGGACTTAAAGCCACTTCTCTGATGCTAACACTCAGGTTTTTTGCTCCTTGCCCACCTTTTCTGACCTTGAGGCTTTCCTGGGGCCTTGTGGCAGAACTTAAACCTGCTCCTCTGAACTTAACACCCATGTTTTAACTCCTTGCCCACATTTCCTGACCTGAGCCTTGTGGAATCAATCAGGTCCCCAGATGGTGGAACCCACCCCATCCCACCCTGCCCTGCTGACCAGCAAAGTCATGCAGCCGTGGCAGCGTGTCCCGGGCGAGTGACAGCAGTGGCAGGTATAGCTCGGCCACCCGGGCCTTCACGGTGGCCTCAGCATAGCGGGGGTCGGCGTCATGGCCGCAGAGCAGGCTGTGGACAGCACAGATGGCCTTCTTGTGCAGCAGGGACGCCCTGTCAAGTAGTGAGGTGCTCAGGATGGAGTGTGCGTGGATCCTGCACCCTACCCCCGACCCCGAGGGACCACACAGGGCCTGCACTCACCCCTCGGCCTCAGGTTCCATGGCTAAGGCCAGTTCCGTCAGCAGGAGCCCGGCTAGGAAATGCTGCTGCCGGAAAGGCCCGCTCAGCTCGAACATGCTGATCACCTTGGGGTCTGGGGCCTGGCTGGAGAAGGTGGAGCTCTGGAGAGGTTGGGGGACAAAACAGGGGATGAGGGAGTCAAGGGTCAGAGGGGAGAGGTCGGGGTTAACTCATCTGTGAGATGACAGGGGGTTGAGTCCAAAATCAGAGATCTTAGAAATGGCAGATGGAATGCCAGTCTGGGAGTTAGAAGTAAGAAATCAGAAGCTGGTCCTCCTGGGAAGTTGCTGAGAATGCAGGGTCAGAGGTGAAGGGTCAGCGAGAAGGGGTCAATCCCTTGAGCAGTGGCCTATGTGTGAGATGGACAGAGATGAGGGCTGGAAGGCAAGAGGTCGATGGGGCAAGAAGAGGCGGCAGAAGTGAGGCCAGCCCACCTGGGAGGCAGTGGAGGACACAGAGGGTGAGGGCGAGGCCGGGGGCGACAGAGGGCAGCAGGGGAGGTTGAGGGTCACGTAGTGCTCATGGCTGCACAGGATGCGCGTGAAGTCCATGCGCAGCGTCAGCAGCACTGCCGGGTTGGGGGCTGACTGCAGCCGCGTGGCCACCTGCAGGAGAGGGGTGGCCATCAGTGATGTCAACATTGCTCCGCCTTCCATCCATGCCATGCCCACCCTGCCCACGCCCACTCCTACCTGCTTGTAGTGAGCCCGGACCAGGCTGAAGACGAAGCCGCGGTCCACCAGGGACAGCAGGTCGCTGAGGAAGAAGGCCAGGCTGGCGTTGAGGCGCTCGGCCAGCTCCATGTCCTGGGGGCACAGGGCCTGTCAGCCTACGCCCACTCGCCCCATGGAGCCTCAGTCCCTGCCCTGGGCCTGGCTCTCGCCAAGGCCACCAGTGACCTCCAGGAGCCGGGTCACTGCCGCAAAGCCTTGGGCCTCCTTGACACGCCCTTGTCTCAGCTCCAGACTCCTGGCCTTCCTGGTTGTCCTCCTCTCTCCGACTAGCTCTTCCCTTCCCCCTCAGGTAGGTGTCTACTCTCCATCCAGCTCTGTTGAGGGCACTCTTTTTTCTTCTCTCACCAGATTTTATTTATTTTTATAAGTATTTATTTATTTGGCTGTGCTAGGTCTTCGTTGCACCATGTGAGACCTAGTTCCCTGGCCAGGGATCAAACCCCGGGCTCCCTGCATGGGGAGCACCGAGTCTTAGCCACTGGACCACCAGGGAAGTCCCTTCTCTCACCAGATTTCAGTAAGACAACGCAGATGGCAGAGACTGGCTGCTAACCTCCCCTGCCCGCATATCCTCTCTTAGGTACCGGGACCCTTTCTCAGAGTTCAGAGCTGGGTAGGGACTACATTTCCCAGCCTTCCTTGCAGCTGAGAAAAATCACGTGACCATATTCTGGCCAATGGAATTTGAGAAAAGTGATGTGGCAGGTCCTCCCGTTCCCACCACCTGATGTGGTGGGTACTATGATGAACTGAGATGGCCAGGTCCACACTGTGGAGCTTCCTACAACCCACTTATGCTCAGGAATAAACTCTGGTCACATTTAAACCGCTTGTGATGATATTCAAGCAAATTAACTTTTGACCTAACTGATAAAAGTATTCCAGATAGTTCTACATGTTTCAAAGACACCTAACAGGATGCTATTTCAAAAGAAGCCTGGGGACTTCCTTGGTGGTCCAGTGGTTAAGCATCTGCCTATCAATGCAGAGGACACAAATTCAATCCCTGGAGTGGGAAGATCCCACGCACTTTGGAGCAACTAAGCCTATACTCTACAACTATTGAGCCTGTGCTCACAACAAGAGTTGTTCATTCAGTAAGTCATATCTGACTCTTTGTGATCTGATGTATTGCAGCATGTCAGGCTCCTGTCCTTCACTATCTCCGGGAGTTTGCTCAAATTCATGTCCACTGAGTCAATGATGCTATCTAACCATCTCATCCTCTGCTGCCCTCTTCTCCTTTTGCCTTCAATTTTTCCCAGCATCAGATTCTTTTCCAATGAGTTGGCTCTTAGCATCAGGTGGCCAAAACAAGAGAAGCCACCACAACGAGAAGCCTGAGCACTGCAACTGGAGCGTAGCCCCCTGCTTGCTGCAACTAGAGAAAACTCGTTTACAGCAATGAAGACCCATCACAGCCAAAAACAAATTAAGTAAAAAAAAAAAAAAAGAGGGAAGCCTGAAGGATGAGAAAAAAGGAACAGTAAGTGCAAAGGCCCTGGAGCAGGAAGTGCCCGGCAAGGAGGAACAGAAAGGAGGCTGATATGGCCTCAAGGCCCAGCTGCCCCCTGTTCTGTGAGTTACCCTATGGCCTCAGAAGTTAGCCTCAGGGGTTCTCAGGTCCTGTGACCCAGAGACAAAACACAAAACCCGCCTGAGCTCCAAGTCCACAGGAGGGCAGAGACAGGGTCTGCCTGGTGCACTGAGCCTGATATAGTTGGATGCTCCATAAATGTCCAGTGAAGGAATGACCGCTGGGACCCGTCACCGATGCCTCCCCAGTGGCTGTGACGAAGCTGCTTCTCAAGGGTGCTGTTGTTCGCCGTAGCCTTCTTGAAGGGGGGTTTCCTCGTAATCTGGAATTTAGCTCTTAGGGAGACTTTGGTGCAACCAGGTCAAGGCCTTTGAGATCAGCCCAAAGGTCATGGGGAATTGCACAAGAGCCAGCTTGGGCTGGACTGGCATCTCAAACATCTGGAAAATTCCCATCAAATACAGAAGTCCCCTTTCTCTTTGGAAATCAGACATTCTAGACTTCCCTGGTGGCCGAGTGGTTATGAATTCATCTGCCAATGCAGGAGACACGGGTTTGATCCTTGTTCCGAGAGGATTCCCACATGCTTCGGAGCAACTAAGCCCATGTGCCACAACTACTGAACCTGTGCTCTAGAGCCTCGGAGACACAACTACGGAGCCCACGTGCTGCCACCACTGAAGCCCACACGCCCTGGAGCCTGTGCTCCACAACAGCGAAAAGCCGGCACACGGCGCCTAGAGGGCAGACCCCACTCTCACAACTAAAGCAATGTGTGAGCCTTTCTTTACCAGCACAGCCCAAAATAAATACATTAATTAAATAAAGCTATACCAAAAATCAAAAGAAAGAAACAAAATCATAAAAAAAAATCAAACATTCTGGCCACAGCCAGTGGGCACATACCCTCTGGTCCACCAGAAGCCCTACTCTCCCAACTGAAGCTGGTGGTGAGGGTTCAAATCTCCATTCTGCCCCTTCCCAGTCATGTGATATCAGGTTATTAGTCATTCTCTGCCTCAGTTTCTCCATTGGTAAAATGGAGAAAACAATAACACTAAGTTCATGAAGCTGTTGGGAGAGTTTAATGATGGGATCCATCTAAAGTATTTAGGTACACAGCAAGTGCTCAACAAACGCACAAGTATTATCATTATTGTCTGCACAGCTCCTGTGAGCACTAGAATCAGTGGTTCAGCGTCTGGTTGTCAAGGTTGTCTAATTGTCAAGGTTTCAAATATCAATGTCCGTTTATTGAGTACTTACTGTATACTGGCACTGTGCAAGGGCTAATGGATCTGCCCTACCAGCTCCCTGCCCTCCCCAACTCTCATTCCCGTCCTTGGTTAACTCCACTGCAGCCTGAAGCGTAGGCTCAGGCTCACTGCTTTCTAACAGAGGCAGGTCCTGCCCCAGGGCCTTTGCAACTGCTGTTCCCACTGCCTAGAACATTCTTTCCTTGGATATCACACAGACTGCTCCTTTACCTCCTTCAAATCTCTCCCTAACAGCTCCATGAAGGCAAGGAACTGGGTCTGCTTTGGTCACCACTGTCTGTCTCTAGTTTCCAGCCTAGGGCTGTAAAGCACACAGTAGGTGCTTTAAGAAACAGATGTTGAGTGAACAGACCCATCCAGTGAATGGGATTTGTGGTCTTGCAGCCAGGAAGCACCGGGCAGATTGGCACCCCACCTGGCAGATTGGCACCCCACCTGGCAGATTGGCACCCCACCGGGCTGGCTCCATGTCTTCCCTCAGCACCCCTGACCCCCCACACCATGGAGACCCCACACCCCTCACCTTGTGGACACGGGTGATAACCTCCAGGCCTACAGAGCCCACCAGGGCTGCGATGTCGTCCAGGAAGCGTCCAGGGAAGCGAAGTTTGCGGGGTGTGTCCAGCTTCTGACCCAGGAGCAGATGCAGCGTCATGCTTTTCACCTGGGGGCCGAACGAGAGGACAGGGGGTGGAGGCGGAGGTGGCTTGCCAGAAGGGGGTGGAACTTGGGGGACTGTGAGTGATGGCTTGAGGTGGGTTAAAGGTGGGCATAAGGGATCCTAGAACCTGACCGTGTGGGTGGGGCCCGAGAATGGTGGGCGGGGCCCGAGAAGGCCAGGGGTGGGGCCTAAGTGAGGGCTAGCTAGAGGGGTAGGAGGCTGAGAGAGAGCATGTGTGGGGCTAGAACTGGTCTCCAGTGGTCAAAGTTGGGTGGTAGGAATGAGGGTGGGGCTTCAAGGCCCACCAGATTGAGGTGGGGGCAGTTATTGTCAGCAGGAATAGTTCAAGGCACCTCTTGAGGAGTCTGGGGGCATGTTCAAGTCTGATCTCAATAGTTTCCTTCTGTCTCTTGGGGATGAGGTGGGTCTCCTTGTTAGGTAGTTTCTCAATGGTGTCACAGGAAAAGTGGGGGGAGAATCCTTCACACAGGGGAGGGGGTTTCAAGTAAGTTTCAGGGGCTCTTCAGGGAGAGATTCCCTTAGGCATCTCTTATCTCCATGTGGGGGGTCTCTTGGGGCCATTTCTCAGGGGGCTTAGATGAAATCTCAGGGGGTTTCTCTCCCTTAAGAGAGTCTCTCCAGGGGCCCTTGCTCTCGGGCAGGGAACAGGGAGTCTCACCATGAGCTGGAAGAAGAACCAGGCGTGCTGCAGGACGGCTTCGCGCACAGCACTGCCGCTGACCACCCACTGCAGGGCCAGCTCCTCATGCAGCAGCTGGGGGCAGGGGCACGGGTCACGGAGTGCAGAGGCACCCACGCTGTACCCCCAGCGTGACAGGGGAGGATGCAGCTGGGTGGCTCGGGGTTAGCGCAATGGGAGGCCATGCAGGAGGAGAGGGGCCAGAAGGAGTCAGTGTGCCCTCTTCCTGGCTCTCCAGACCCCACTGGGCTTGGGGGGTCAAGGGAGCTCTAGACCCCAAAGTGGAGTCACCCACCCCGTCTCCGACTACCTTCTGCATAGTGGGTCTCGGCTGGGTGGTGGGCAGGGATGAGGAGGAGCTCTCGAGGCAGGAAGAGGTTCGGCTAGAGCTGCGGTCGATGGCCTATGATGGAATGGCGAGGGGATGGGATGGTGGGGGGTGGGGGGCGGTTAGTGTGGGTACAGACGGTACGGATGGAGAAGAGAGACGGTCGGCGGCATGGATGGAGGGGAGGTGTGCCCATGTGGACGGACAGTGGGGGCGTGGATGGAACGAGCAGTGTTAATAAATAAAGACAGCAGTGTGTGGATTCAGATGGAGAAGGCATGAAAGTGATGGAAAAGATGAGAATAAGCAAGACACGGTAAGGAGGCGACAAGCAGAGTGAAGGGGACAGGTGAGGATGTGGACGGGAGCCCGTCGGAGGTGAGCACGGATGGAGCAGGACCGGGCAGACAAAAGTAAGAAAAGTGGTGGGGGGTGGGGCGTGTAGGTGGAGAGAATGAAATCAACATAGATGGAGACGATAACATGGTCAGAGCAGGGAGCGCGAGTGGGGTTGAGGGTGGAGGGTGAGTGAGTCCGTGAGTTCACCGACGGACAGGGCAACAAGGAGAAGTGAGAGTGTAGACAGGGGCGCAGAGTACAGACAAAGGGGATTAAAGGGGAGAATGGAGGAGGAGAAAGAAGAAAAAGATAGATAAGGACAGAGGAGGTGAAGTGGTGAGAGGCAGCAGGAGCAGCCGAGAGCTCCAGGTTCCAGGCTTGGCCCCACTCCAGCCTTACTTGGGGCCTCGCCAGGCCTCAGCATCCCCATCTGTGAAATGGGCATGGAGTGCTCAAGCTCCACTCTCCCTGCCTCCTTGGCTGGTCAGAAGGTGAGGCCACTGACAGGGAGAGGAGATGCCCAATGGTGGAACTGGCCCAGCCCTGGAAACTGCCCAGGCCCTTGCCTCAAGCATGAGGGGGCCCCCACAGCTCCCACAGTCCCAGCCACACACCCTGGGCTCCCCGGCCTGCATCAGATGGGCCACCCACTGCCAAGGCCTGCCAAGGCCAGCCTCACTGCCGCCTCCCCGCTCCTCCTCCTGAGGTCCGGAATGCCTGCCCTCTTGACACCTTGTCACCTGCAGTGTGCCCTTCCAAGCCCAGCTGACACCCCAGAGAACTGAGGGCACTGTGGGGAGGCCTGTTAAAAATGTCAGGGGGGTACTTGAAAGGCCCATGAAGCCAGACTCTCAGAAATCTTAGAAGCCTGCCCAGAGTTCCCCTGCTCAAGCTGTGAACAGTCCCCTGGTTGCCATGCTGTGCAGGTTGCCTAGGTGACAGGCACAAAGCTGGAACACGTGGCCTGGGGACAAGTGTGCAGGGAATCTAGCCTTGGGTGCCCAGGGGCCTCTGAGCTTGCTCCCAACCTCTGCAGAGCCTTTCCCTCCACCTGGAACACCCACTCGTCCCTGGCTGGCTCTACCTCACTCTTTAGGTCACCTTCTAGGAGAGAGACTCTTCAGACCGCCCTGTCTCGGTTCACTTCCTTGCAGGCGTTTTCGCCTCCTCCACTTACATAGTCATGCATTTGTTTGATGGGCATCAATCTCCCCGACTAGCCAGCAGCTCAAGGATGAGGCTGGCCCGAGGATCTGTCTCCCCAACACAGTCCCACCTGCGATGCCCTAACTCCTTCCCAGGCTTGGGGTCGCTGCACTGAGCAGCGAGTCTTCACTACTTCTGAAAATTCAAAGCCTGGAGTGCAGAGCGAGCCCCTAACAGAACCAGGACTCATCCCAGGACTATCTGATGGCAAAGCCCCTCCCCACACCCAGGGTCCTGGGAAGGGGTCCCTCTGCCTGAAATGGGGTGAGGGAGCCAAGGTTCAGTTCTGCCCTCTGGGCATCATTCAGGTTGCTGTGTCAAGGGGACAGCTGAATCTCCTGAACAGAGTGGATTAAGGGGAGAGAGAGGCCATGCAGGAAGTGAGGTTAGAGTGGCTGGGTCATTTGCATGCTATTGCATACTGCTCCTCCCTTTCTGTCACTGCACATCAATTGCATGCTATTTGGATACTACTCTGTCCCTTCTGTCTCTGCCTGAGGCTGTGGTCTGTGTGGCAGCAAAAGGCTGGTGAAGATGCCCCTGTGTTGCCTACAACATCCACGCCACAGCCCCAAACGAAGGCAGGAGGTGGGGGGGGGGCTGCTGCCTCCTCCAGGCAGCCCCCCTAGGTTAGGTGGCAGCAGCCAGGAAGGTGGGAGGAGCCCATGCTGAGGTGGGGTGATGCACGTGCAGGGGCACGTCAGGTAGGGAGGGCACCTGTCTGGGGTCGGCCCCGCAATAAGGGGGGGCCCGTCGCAGCACAGCCTTGCTGCCTCCTGGAGCATAAGCAGCATTCACCCAAGAGTGTGAGCGGTCGATACCCTGGAGATATACGGGTAAATGGGAGTAACTGTGGGCAGAGGGCAGGGAAACCAGCAACAAACACGGAGCGTGCTCACTGCCCTGGGCCACACATGTGCCCACGTGGACACCCACATGTGACCCTGCAATACACGTGTGCAAAACACGCACAAGGTGTGTGTGTATATGCCTCCCACATATGTCTGTGCATGGAATACACGAGTACACGCAACCGTGCTCCAATGTGCGAGGGCAATGTGCACAAGGCCGCCCCCCTGTGGATACATGCGTGTGGCACATGTGGAAACACCCCGCTGTGCTACGTACACGCTGCTCTTCTTTCAAGCTCCAGTCACCCATCCTTGGGTCAGCCTCAGAATCCAAGTCACAGCTCCCGAACTGACAGCCAGAGCCCAGCCCTGCTGTCCAGGGTCAAGTTTTTTTTTTTTTTTTTGCCATTCTGTGTGGCTTGTGTGAAGGAAATAGCAACCCACTCCAATATTCTTGCCTGGAGAATCCCATGGACAGAGGAGCCTGGCAGGCTAAGGTCCACTGGGTCACAAAGGGTCGGACACAACTGAAGCGACTTAGCGCGCGCGCACACACACACACACACACACACACACACACACACGTGGCTTGTGGGATCTTAGTTCCCCAACCAGGGATTAAACCCGCACCCTTGGCAGTGAAAGTGCGGAGTCCTACCCACTGGACCGCCAGGGGATCCCTCAGGGTCAAGTCTTCATCTGTGCTGCTGTCTGTCGTTCCATTTTCCTTCAACACTGAGATCTTTCACCCACCCACACAGCAGCCATGACCCCTGAGGCTGGCGCCAGCAGGGGCCGCTCACCTACCTTGCTGGCCAGGATGCGGGAGACCTCGTCATCCACAGAGCCAGGGGCCACGGCCAGGTCGGGGTTGCTGCTGCTGATACTCTTAGAGCGTGCCAGGTAGAGGCTGGCGGGGCGGCCAGGGCCACGGGCCAGCGTGGCAGGCTGCACCGTCACTGGAGGTGCCCCTGAGGATGGAAGGAATATGCTCAGCCCCCTGCCCACCTGCCCTGATGACCTCCTGTCCCTTCCCAGTCGGATGCCCTTGGTGAAGTCACTTTCTTTTTTTGTGTTTTTGTTGTTATTGTTATGGGTTGTTCTTTTGGCTGCATCATGCAGCATGAAGGATCTTAGTTCCCCGACCAGGGATTGAACCCACGTCCCCTGCAGTGGAAGCACAGAGTCTTAACCACTGGACCTCCAGGGAAGTCCCCAAAGTCACCTTCTGCCTCTAAACCTCTAGGTTCCTCACCCATAAAATGGGTGTCATAGTGGCTCTGCCTCATAGCAATTTTGAGAAGGATGAAAAACACGGAGTGCCCAGCATATTGTATGTGTCCAGAGGGGTTACTGGCTATTATTATATCATTTAGCAAATGAAAATAATCCAACTTTACTGAGTGTTCACTGTGCCAAGTATTTCACCATGCCGTTTGGACTTCCCTAGGGGCTCAGACGGTAAAGAATCTGCCTGCAATGCAGGAGACCTGGGCTCAGTCCCTGGGTCAGGAAGATCCCCTGGAGAAGGAAATGGCAACCCACTCTAGTATTCTTGCCTGGAGAATCCCATGGATGGAGGAGCCTGGGGGGCTACAGTCCCTGGGGTCGCTGAGTGCCTAACACTTCCACTTGCCATTTATTATTACTAACACCCCCACGGGAGGGGCACCAGTATTATCATTGGCTAAAAGATAGGAAAACAGGCCAAGAGAGGTAAAGGCGTTGCCTGAGGTCACAGAGCTTATAGGCAGAACTGAGAGTCAAACCCAGGCTGCTCTGCTCCAGTCCCTGCTTGCTAACTGGCTGAATCGCTTGTCAATAAAATTTATAGAGACCACAGTCCTGGGGCTGGGGTACAAAGCTCTCTCTCTCTCGCTCTCCTATAAATTGTGTAAACCAACCAAGGCCTGTACAGCCTCAGGACCTGTGCACATGCCTTCCCTTTGCTTAGGATGCTTCCCTCCCAGGTATCTCCTGTGCCCCCGAGTCTCCCACCAACACTCACCACCCGCGAGGCTGGGCTCTGTGCCAGGCAGTCGAAAGGCGTAGTAGACATATGCAGCCAGCACCGGGCAGTGACCACGGGTGTCCTGGGCACCCTCTAGGCTCCGGTGGACGAGGCTGACCACGTGGGCCATTGCTTCAAAGGCGCCACGACCCAGGTTCACTGCCAGGCAGAGCAGAGGTTAAGTTCCAAGCTCCTGCTTCAGGATCCAAGGGGGTCATGTGGTCTTCAAAAGCTCAGGGGACTAGGGGACTGAGGGGCCATTTTTCAGATTGGAAAGCTGAGCCCAGAGAGATAAATGGGCTATGGGAGGTCACCGTTAGACACTGGGCCCACTCTCTAGATGGGGAAACTAAAGTCTGAGGCTGTGATAGCTCACCAATCTGGCCACCAATGACCGGGGGTCGCACAACCAGACGAACGAGCTTGTCCAGTACATGGTGGGAGAAGGCGACGAGGGGCTCGGGGCTGGCGAGCCGCAGGGCCGCCAGGCTGGCCCGCAGTTCCTGCTCCACAGTGCCCTCACTCAGCACTGCGTCCTTCAGCCGGAACGGAAAGGCCCCCTCCTCCAGGACGTGCACCAGGGTGAAGAACTTGTCCAGGTGGGGGTCCTGGTGGGGGGCCAGGGGTGAGCGGGGTAGGACTGGGGTTTGAGCGGGAGACTGAGTGGGTCAAGACACCGAGGCTGGAGACCAGTGAATGGAAAAGAAATGAGGAGGGAACTTCCCTGGTGGTCCAACAGTTAAGAATCCACTTGCCAATGCAGGGGATGTGGATTCGAACCCCGGCCTGAGAAGATGCCACATGCCCACGGAGCAACTAAGCCTGTGCACCACAGTTACTGAGCCCAGGCTCTAGAGCCCACATGCCCCAAGTACTGAAGCCCGCACACTGCAACTACTAAAACCCGCGTGCCCGAGAGCCTGCACTCCACAAGAGAAGCCACAGCCACGAGAGGCCCATGCACCATAACTAGGGAGGAGCTCCGACTCACTGCAACTAGAGAAAGAGTGTGCAGCAACGAAGACCCAGCACAGCCAAAAATAAATAGATAAAAAAAAAAAAAAAAAAACAGGAGCGATCGCAGACATAGCAAGGGACAAATTGGGGCCAGGGGGAAGAGGAGAGACCATGCAAAAAAGGCCAAAGCTCCAGCTGCGATGACCATTGGCATGGCCACCCCCGCCTGAGTCAGCAGCTTCCCTAGGAGCCAGCCTTGCTGACCAAAGTCACGTCCATGGCCCAAGGCCAGGCCTCCCAGGACAGAAGAAACTGTTGCCCAACCCCAGGGCCAGACTCCCGGGTTGCGGCCCCGCCCCCTACCTGGGGATGCACAGAGGACACAGCTGTGAGCTCCACGCTGAACACGCCTTTGTGACCATCCACCCAGCGCATGCCCGGCAGCGCCACCTGCGGGAGGGACACGCCAGGTGGGCACGGGCCCGCCCTCCCCCGCCACCGCTCAGGCCACCAGCTCAGCCATTGCGACACTGTGGCCTGACTGTGGCCCTGCCTGGGGGAACTGCTGGGCACCTTGCCCCCTGGCCCCACAGCCCAGCCCAGAGATGGGGGTGGATTGTGGGCAGCACTGACAGGGGTCCACTGGGCAAGCTCAGGGATGCCCAGGACGCTCACAGGAGAAGGGAGACTGAGGATGAATGTTATTGGAGGGAATGAACAAAAGACAACATAATGAGAGGACCCGGGCGCAAATGAAAGGGTTTGTGGGAGGTTGACACAGCATTCCCATAGGGAGGAAGTGCTCCAGGAAGAGTGTCAAGCAGGCAGGGCTGCAAATGGGGGCCTGAAGCGGCAAGGCAATGGGGTATTGGTGGGGAACAGTGAGTGCGGGGGTGGGGGGCATTAACAAGCGAGGGACACCCCACAGCAGGGAGGGATACAGATGGGGCAGGAAGACACACAGGATTAATAACAGGGGTGGGTGTGATGAGGCCTCAGCAGAGGACAAGGCGCCCAGGGGTGCTGCGGGAAGGAAAGCAGGGCATGACTGGGGTTCTTGGGACCCGGTGCTGGTTGGCAGGGGGTCCAGGGCACGTACATCCGGTGTGAGTACGGAGTAGCTGGGCGGGGGCTGGTCTACCGACACAGGGAGGCAGAAGGGGCCTGTCCTCAGCCGGCCGTGCTGCAGCAGTGGGATCCACTGGGGAGAGACGGGGGGTCAGGT
>NW_011495051.1:7331082-7331333 GCF_000754665.1 Bison bison bison | reverse complement strand
GACCTGGCAGGGTCGGGCTGGGACTTCTGCTGGAGGCTAGGCTCCCCCTTGCCTGTCCCACCCCCTCTGCCGGGCCCCACTGTCCCTGCTGTCTGTCTCAGGTGCCCCTATTTGCACTCCAGGAGACTGCCCATCCCCCCACCCCCTTCCTGCCCATCTGTATCCCCACCAGTCCCCCACCCCAGCCCACATACTTGTTATGATAGACGACCGGTGTGAAGGCTTCACGGGTAAATTCACTGCAGCTGGAC
>NW_011495051.1:7309929-7330982 GCF_000754665.1 Bison bison bison | reverse complement strand
CTGCAGCTGGACTTGCCAAAGATGACCTGGGGGGAGCAAAGGCATGAGGGACTGGCTGGGGACCAACCCCCTCCCCCCACCTCCATCCACCTCCCCTGGGTCCAGCCGCTGACCGGCAGGGCCTGGCTGGGGTCCTCGCCTGCCATGTACTGCACTCGCACAGTGAGGTTGCGCACGGAGCCCTGGCGGCTGCTGAAGTTGAGGCTGTGTGGGTACACGAACAGCAGGCTCCTGCGGGGGCAGGGGCATGGCCACGTCAGAGGGACAGAGAGCCTGGGGGACAGTGGCCACCCCACCGGGACACGGAGGGCTGGGTCAGGGACAGTGATGGGCAGCAGGCAGGAGACGTGAGTCCAGAGTGGGGAATAGATGGGTTCCATTCAGAGCACAGATGGGGGAACAGAGTGACAGAGGGTGGGAATACAGAGGGACTTCAGGGCCACTGAGGGTGCATGGTGAGGCAGAGGAGACACATGGGTGCTCAGGGGCAGGCTGACCTGCCCCTCATCCAGCTCCGGAGCCCGACTGCCCCTTCCCCGAGAAGAGGCCACTAGAGTTACATGGCTTGTCTCTCAGCTGGGGAAATGGAGGCGAGAGCTGGAGACAAGAGCTGGGCTGAGGTCAGGGCTCTGCCTCCCTCTTCCAGAGTAAGCTTGTACAAACCCCAGCAGGCCCCTGGGTCTCCGCTTCCCCAACTATATAATGGGGGCATCAAGCCTCCCAGCTGAGCCTTTGTCATATCAATGATACTAAACAACAATAATGTCAATAATTGCACCAAACATTAATGTGGGGCCAACTGTGTGCTGGGTTCTGTTCTAAGCACCTGACGTGAAGCGACTCATTTATTTCTTACCAGCAGCCTGTTGAGGGGGAACCTCACATCATCCCCCATTTCACAGTCACAGGCAGGGAAACAGAAGCACTTGCCCACAGTCATCCAGGGAGAAAAACAGCAGTGAGCATTGATCCAGGGCACGTGGAGGTCCTGGAGTCAGGCTGTGTGGCCTTGAAAGGATCACCATCACCTGCTCCCCTAGCTTTTAGCCAGGTCAACAAAGACTCGGGCATTGCAGGCTTGTGAGAAGGTTATGAGACCAGCTACCGTGTGATAGCAGTGGGGCAGCTCCGGGTGAACCACTGGCGATCATAAAAGCCTCACCGTTATTGTCGTTACTGTTGTCGTGCCCATCCACAGATGGGAAACGGAGGCTAGGAGCCGTAGGGCTCTCCAGCCAGGCCTGGGCCCATCCTCTCACCAGTGCCCCAGCCCACACCTGGCCCCAAGCCCTAGCCAGCGTGATTCCAGCGTGGCTGGCTGGACATCCGCCTGATGCAACTGTGGTGCCACCTCCAGGCCCTTGCACAACACGGGGCACCCAGCTGGCTGGTTAACGATTGACCTGAAGTTAAGGGGCGGGTGTTAAGGCATAAAAGGCAGCCCCAACGGGGCTGTGGCCACACCCTCCCCAGCCTTCCAGCCATGCCCATGCTCGTGCTGTGCCTGCTGTGTGCCCTGGCAATGACGGCCCAGCCGGCATTGGTGGGTTCCATGAGTGGCTCAGAGCCAGCACAGCAGGAGGAGCTGACCCTGCTCTTCCACGGGGCCCTGCAGCTGAGCCAGGCTCTCAACGGCGTGTACAAGGCCACAGAGGCACAGCTGATAAAGGCCAGGAACAGCCTGAGCCTCTATGGCCAGGTGCTGGGGCTCCTGGGGAAGGAGGTCAGCCAGGGCCAGGATGCAGCCCAAGAGCTACGTGCGAGTCTATTGGAGATGCAGGTGGGCACTGCAGTTGGGGTGTTGTGGGGTGGGTAGGAGTCTATAGTGGAGTTATGCCTGGGCTGATCTTTGGGGTTTTCCCAGGAGTGAGGGGGTTCCTGGAATACAGGATTTCCAATGTTAAAATCAGGCTGATTTCAGTAGGTCATCCTACTAACATCCACGGTCTATTGGTAGATAGAAGAGGATGGTCTCAAGCTGCAGGCAGAGGCCACAGCCCAGGCGCTGGGAGAGGTGGCCCGGGGACAGCAGGTGCTGCAGGAGAAAATGAAGCAGCTAGAAGTTCAACTGAAGGGCGTGTGGCTGGGCCATGTCCGCCAAGAATTTGAGGCCTTAAAGGTAAGGGGTTCCTGGCCCTGGGGGAATCAAGACCTTGACTCACAGTCAGACCTCATTTCTGAACCTTCTGTCCCAGAGACCCCCAGACCCAGTTAAGGCTTCTCGTACCCTGGCCTCTATGCTACGTGACCCTGGGCAAAAGCCATGTGCCTTCCCATGCCTCAGTTGCCTTATTTGTAAATAAGAACAACAACTGATGTCTCAAAATAGAGCCAGGGACTCAGCGCAGATAAAATCCTCAACCTGAGATGGGGCACATAATAGTTATTCAACAAATGCATACTAGAAGAGTGTTTCTGGACCACCTATGATGTACTCAGCACTGTTTTATACCCCCTAATAATCTCTATCATGGGCTTCCTTGGTGGCTCAGGGGTAAAGAATCCACTCGTGATGCAGGAGACACAGGTTCAATCCCTGGGTCAGGAAGATCCCCTGGAGAAGGAAATGGCAACCCACTCTAGTATTCTTGCCTGAAAATCCCATGGACAGAGGAGCCTGGTGGACTACGGTCCATGGGGTTGCAAGAGTCGAACACAACTTAGCGATTAAATCATCACAATCTCTATCACGCTCAGAACAATTCCATAGAGGGACTCCTATTTCATCCCCATTTTACAGCTGGGAAAGTTGAGGCCAAGGAGTGGCAGTGGCTTGCAGATCACACAGATACAGTGGGAAGCGGGGGGAGTCTGGACAGAATCCAGGGATAGGAGGTGAGGGGGCCCCCAGCTGAGGGTTCTGTCCTGATCCACAGGCCCATGCTGATGAGCAGAGCCACATCGTGTGGGTCCTCACGGGTCATGTGCAGCGACAGAAGCAGGAGATGATGGCACAGCAGCAGCGGCTGAGACAGATTCAGGAGAGGTGAGCCTGGAGGGGGTCTAGGTGTGTGAGGGCAGCGGAATGGGGGTATCCCTGTGCCTTGGCTAAGCCTCACCTCCTTCCCAGATTCCACATGGCTGCGCTCCCAGCCTGAGCCTGAGCCTGGGCAGAACTGAGGACCAGTCATGCATCGAGAGACACGGCCCTGCCCCATGCGGCCCCTGCACAGGGAGAAGCTGCCCATCCGCTGAGGTCAGCCAGGGTGCTGGGCCCGGCTTCCAGTCATGGAGCAGAGAAGGAAGCAGGCGGGGACGCAGGCAGAGAACATGGATGGTCGAGGAAGGGTGGAGGAAGGATATGCCCCTTCATGCCTACACATTCCCTATTAAAGCAGAGCAGTGGCATCTCAGGCCAGCGTCTGTGTGTGTTGGAAGGGAAGCAGACCTCACTCTGCATGACGACCCCCATATTCAAGTGCCCGGCTGCCCCAGAGGTTGTACCTGTAGCTGGTGTGGGGGGCATAGACCTCACGGGCGGGGAACTCCAGGATCTCCTTGGTGGGCCGGCCTCTGGGGTCTGGGTAGGGCTTGACATGAAGCAGCTCCGGGGAGAGGCAGAAGTGGGGGTTCTCGGGGGCCGGGGAAATGTCGATCTTGAGCTGGGCTAGGGAGGGGGAGCCAGTTTGCACCTTCCTCGGAGTCTCCAGCTGGGGTCGCCTCCCCCCCACACACACTCCGAGCTCAGGTCAGGGCTCTGACTCTCCCACAATGCCCTCTGGTGGCTCCATCTTTCAGGCGCTATGGCGGGAAGTCACCCTCAACTCCCGTTGCTGCCTCCCATCTTTGATCAGCTCTGCCCACATTCCCGGTTTGACCCACTACCTGTCTTATTTATTCTGTTTCTCATCTCTGGCCCCCACTGGAAGGCCCACCCCCGAAGTCAGGGCTTTGTCTATCATGGTCACCAAGATCTGGCACAGCAGATGCGGGTTTCAGTGACTACATGAGTGACACGTCTCATGTACGGGGCACACGACGCACCGGTCACGGGACGCAGGCGTCGCAACAGGGATGTCGGGCGCCGCATGTCAGCCAGGAACTTAAAGAGGTCCTCGTCACTGAGCCGCTCAGCCTCCTGCACGAACCCGCCCCAGTGAACCAGGGCTGAGAGGTTTGGGGATCCCCGGCGATCGTGCGGCCGCAAGAGGGAAATGGGGATGTGCGTGGGGTCCCCCTCCCTCAGCCCCCTGCCCCCGCCCCCAGCCATGACACCTGCTTAAAGAAGTTGGTGACGGTTAGTGTGGCTGGGCGGAAGCCAGAGAAGCTGCAAGCGTCGTCCCCACTACTTATCCGGTCCTGGGGTCCCCGACGGCGGCGGTCGGTCCAGGTGGGTCGGCGCTCTAGTGGAGACAGTGATGGAGAGGGACAGAAATGAAGGGTGCGGGGAGCCAAGACACTGCAGACTCAGGCCTGGTACCTAGTCCGGCCAGCAGAGGGCGCCCCTTCATCACCCTAGTAGCTCCGCCCCTGGCCCGTCGGTCCCGCCTCCTCACCGCCCTCTGAGTCTGAGTCTCGGTCTGGCTGGCCAGCGC
The DNA here is from genome assembly GCF_000754665.1 of Bison bison bison. NCBI lineage: Eukaryota > Metazoa > Chordata > Mammalia > Artiodactyla > Bovidae > Bison > Bison bison. The sequence goes on along the minus strand of NW_011495051.1, from coordinate 7,326,447 downwards.
TGCTCACGATGTTGGCCAGGTGCACGGCCGTCCAGGCGAAGGGCATGCGATAGCGGCCCAGACGGGTGCAGAACTGCTCAGCTGCCAGGCGTAGCTTCTCCAGCTTCTCTTTGTTCTGGGAGGAGACCCCCGACACACACCACCCCCCACAAGCTCAGTGTCGCAGGCCTGCTGAATCCAGGATCTGCTCTGCGGGGGTACCCCTTCAACATTCGGCCCAGCCTCCCACGCTCACCTTGGCTGTGTCCACCTCCTTCATCACCATGTAGGGCTCGCAGCACTCGCTAATGTCTCCTTGCTGCAGCACCTTCTCCAGCTGAGGGGCGGGTAAGCCCAGTAAGGTGCTGCCAGGACCCCAACCTCCCCACCTCACTCCCAACCTCTCTGACCTTCACCGTCTCCCAAACATTCCACCCAGCTAGGGCTCTCGCTCCAACACCTCCCATGGCTCCCATATCCCTTGGACTGAGTGCTAGCTGTCAGCCTGCGTAACTAGCTGCCCCCGCCCCACCATTTAAACCCTGCCCCCAAAGCCAAGATTCCATTTTTCCTCCCATATTTACATCTTTATTTCTTAGTATAAGCAAAGTCCACTCCAAGCACGGCTCTGGGCCTGGACTCCAATCCTGACCACTCGGGGGCTGTGGGACCTTGAGCACATTCCTTCTGGGTTTTGTGCCTCAGTTTCCCCATCTGTAAAATGGGCCCCATGGCAACCCCCACCTCCCTGGGCTGTGAGGAGCAAAGGCCAGAATCCTTGTGGAGCCTGACTGACTGGAAGCAGTGCCTGCCTTAAGGTGTCCAATTAATGTCATTAATTAATTGATCAAAAACTAATTGAACATTTTGGGAAAGGAAATTTGAGCTCACTCCTGGAAACAAAATCCCAAACCATGTGCCAATTAAGTTTTCCCACCCCTAATAAACTGAAAAACTCAACCAAAAAAAAAAAACACACCCATTTTAAATGTTTACCCACATGTGCCAGGATGCCATTTCTCCCCAGGTTGCCTACTCATGGGTGTCAGCTCAGCTGTCACCTCTCCAAGAAGCCCTTGGTGATTTCTCCCCACCTGGGTTCACTCAGAAGCTCCCTGTGGGCTCAGGCTTCCTCTTGGGCTTCCTGCATGACAGCCCTGATCACCATTCTTGGAGACATGTCTTCTTCTATGAGAGCAGGGACCTCACCTGTGGCCTTCACCATGATCAACCCCTTGCCAGCCGCAGTCAGTATACCTTGATGACCAAGAAGATGTCAGGCGAAGGGTAGGTCACAGAGAAGATGGCAGAGCGGGCCAGGGTCGAGATGGCAGGATGGGTGACGTGGGCCCGCAGTAGCCCCTTCATGGAGTCCGAGTTCAGGTCAAAGTAGAAGTTCTCTGAGATCTAGGGGCACAAGAAACAGCTGAGCCCCCACCCCCAGGAAGACCATCACCTGCAGCAAGGAAGAGGAGCGGGTGGGAGGAAGGGGAAGAAAGGGGCTCCTACCTTCTTTTTCTCTCGTACGTCGTATAGGGCCAAGATACCAAAGATGGGCTCGATTTCAATCTCGAACCTGCAATGAGTGGGGGCTCTCTGGCAGGGGCTGACCTTGACCCTCTCATCTCCATATGCCCTCTCCCTCTGGAGGTCCAGCGCAGCCTCAGCGCACTGGGAGGGGAGGGCATCTGACTCCCACTGGGTCACAAAGAAGCACCATCTAAGGACTTGTAGGAAAGGCCTGTCCCATTTTGCAAAAGGGGAAACTGAGGTCTGTCCTCAGTTGGTGGTCCAGTGGATAAGAATCCACTTGCCAATGCAGGGAACATGGGTTCAATCCCTGGTCCAGGAAGATTCCACATACCACGGGGCAACGAAGCCCGTGCACTATGACTATTGAGCCCACGCTCTAGAGTCCATGCTCCACAACGAGAAGCCACCGAAATGAGAAGCCTGAGCACCACAACTGGGGAGTAGCCCCCTCTCGATGCTACTAGAAGAAGCCAGGGCACAGCAACAAAGCCCAGCACAGCCAAAAAGAAAAAGAAAAAAAAACTTAAAATTTGAGGCTCACCACTGCCCTGCGTGGAGCAAACCCACCCACCTCTTGGCCTCATTTTTTCTTTCTCCAGACCTTTGTGTGTGTTGTGTTCCCCACCTAGGGAGCCCCATGTGGTCATCCCAGTTATACAACTTGCATACAGCAGGCGCTCACTGTTGGTTGAATGACTGAATGAGCCTACAGAGCTGGTTCCCAGCCTGTGTGTTGGAGGCAGGCAGCCCACCACGGCCTCAGGCCAGATGGGGCCTCCCTTTCCTGCCCCCATCCAGGCAGGAACTCAGGGTAGGGAGGGGCAGGGCCGGGCTTGGGTCCAAGGCCACATCCTGTTCCGCTCCATTCCCACGCACTCTGGCTGCTCCCCAGGGCCGATGTGCAGGGGCTGTGGCGGTGAGAAGCCAGGCCCAGGGTCACCAGCGCCCCCTCTAGCCTGGGTGCCAGCTGCAGACTGGGCGAGGGCCAGACTCTGGCCTCACAAGTCACTGTGATCTTGGGCACAATGACTTCACCTCCCTAGCCTCAGTTTCTCACCCGAACCCACAATGTGATGTTGCGGTGAAGGTCAGAGGTAATACACGTGGAGGGCTTCCCTGGTGGCTCAGTGGTAAGGAATCTGCTTGCCAGTGCAGGAGACGCAGGTTTGATCTCTAGAATGGTGAGATCCCACATGCCCCGGAGCAACTAAGCCTGTGCACCACAACTACCGAGCCGAAGTGCTGCAACTACGGAAGCCTGTGTACCTAGAGCTCATGCTCTGCAAGGTGAGAAGCCACCACAAGGAGAAGCCCATGCACCGCAACTAGAGAGCAGCCCTGCCTGCCGTAACCAGAAAAGCCAGTGCAGCAACGAAGACCCAGCACAGCAAAAGTTTTTTAAAAATTAAAATAAATTAAAAATTTTTAAATAAAAAATACACACACACATAAATATACAAAGAAAAAATAAACATGGAAGGCTGAGAGCTGAGGCTGGCACTCAACTGGAACTTAGGGTTAGTGGCTTTGAATAATGAAAGAAGTCTTATTTCCCAGCCTGAAAGTCTATGGTCTCAGGGCTGCACACAGTAATGGCCTGGCTCGCATAGTGAACGCCGACTGTACGCCTCACTGTAATCCCCCCAGGGTCCCCCCTTGCGTGCCTGAAGGGAGGGACGAATCAGCACACTCACTTAAGCGACAGACACTTGACCAGGATCCTCTGTCCGAAGTGCTCTCGCGGTGGCTCTGGGCGGTTGCAACGTTCCACAGCCTCATCCTGCCAAGAGCCAAAGGGGCAGCTGGGACCCATCCTCCAGGGAGCAGCTGGAACGTGTGGCCTGAGACCAGCTCTACCCTCAGCCTGATTAAGCTTTCAGTCCCCAGCCTCTGAGCCTTTGCACATGCTGTTCCCCCAGCCTGGAATGCCCTCCTTCTCCCTTTCTCCTGGCCTGGTCAATACCTGCTCATCAGCAGGTCACAGTTTAGCTGGCACTTCCTCCAGGAAGCCTTCCTTCACCCAGAGGTATCTGACACTCCAGGTCCTCACCAGGCCCTGATGCAGTGGGCCCCATGGCTGGGACACGGAGGGCTGTGAGAGGGACAATGTGCGTGCGTGTGTGCTAAGTCGCTACACTTGTGTCCGACTCATTGCAACACCACGGACCGTAGCCTTCCAGGCTCCTCTGTCCCTAGGATTCTCCAGGCAAGAATACTGGAGTGGGCTGCCATGCCCTCCTCTGGTGGGGGGCGGGGGAGGGTCTTCCTGACCCAGAGATAGAACCAGCATCTCTTAATATCTCCTGCACGGGGAGGTAGGTTCTGTACCACCAGTGTCACCTGCGAAGCCCTGAGGGACAATGACACACAGCTCATCATGGCACTACTCTGGGTTGTCATCTCCTGTAGGGAGGTCTCTTCTCCACTAGACTGAACTCAGAGGGCAGGGACTGGGTCTATCTTGTTCATGGCTGTATCCCCAGTGGCTGCTATACAACAGGCACTCACACATCCTGGTTGGATAAATACAGAGGTATGTAGTAGGTACCTATTATAATGTGGTTGAACAAACATAGATGTATACAGAAAATATCTAATTAATGCTGACTAGACATACATAGTGATACATACTAGACACCCAGTAAGAACTGGTTGAATAAACATAGGGCTATACAGCAAGCACTCAGTGAATCGCTGAATTAAAACACAGATGTATATACTAGGTGCTTAATAAAAGTCAGTTGGATATATACAGATGCTCAATAAGTATTAGTTGCTCAAATGCTGTTTAAATAGAAAACTATACAGTAGACATACAGTGAATATTGATGGAATAAATATGAGTATATAGTAAAAGCCCAATAAATGCTGGGTAGATAAAGATAAAGGGATATATAATAAATAATAGTCATTAAATAGAGCTGACTCATTGGAAAAGACACTGATGCTGGGGAAGATTGAGGGCAGGAGGAGAGGGGGCTACAGAGGATGGGGTGGTTGGATCACTAACTCAATAGACATGAGTTTGAGCAAATTCCAAAAGATAGTGAAGGACAGGGAAGCCTGGCGAGCTATAGTTCATGGGGTCGCAAAGAGCTGGACACGACTTAGAGACTGAACAACACAGTGAGTGCCCAATAAACAAGAGATATATAATAGGTGCTTAATGAATGCTGGTTGATTAAATGCCGTTTGTTTAAAGACTATACAGTAGGCATACAGTAAATATTGGCTGAGTAAATACAGCCGCATATAGTAAGTTCCCAATAAATGCTGCCTGGATAAATACAGAGGTATACAATATAGGAGATTCCAGTAAGAGCTACTGAATTGAAATGCAGGGTATACATTAGGCACCCAGGAAACCTCACTGGGATCATACACAGGGATACACGTCAATTGGCTGTGTACTGATCCCAGGGGCTGTGCAGTTGAGCGGGCACCCACCTCGTCGGGTGCGGGGTAGAGCGCGAGCAGGGCGCGGGGCCGGTGCTGCCGCCGCAATGCCTCATTACGCCGGTCCACGTCCTCTGGGGCCACGCGCTCCAGGAGTGAGGGTAGCAAAGAATCTGCCGCCAAGTTCCTCAGGTCGAAGATGCCAGAGGCACCACTGCTTCGTGGGGTGTCATCCAGGGAGCCTGAGGAGTGTCGGGGGTCATCCTGCCAGTAGAGAATGGGCATGCTCAGGACCAGGGGCTAAGGTCACCATGACAAGGGTCACCTGAGGGCTTTGCTGACCTTCTTTCTAGAAACTTCTGTCTGGAGATATGATTATTATTGGTAAAAGTAGACACTCAAAAAATACCAGTTGAAAAAATAAAGGCTCAAGACTCAGCTGGCCAGTGAAGGACCTCTACTAAGCTTGCCATGCCTCAGTTTCTTCATCTGCAAAATGGGTGTCACCCTTTACTATGGTTGGGAAGGCTACTTCCCAGTCTGGGCATCACATGACCCTTGTCTGGTCAATCAGAACACAGCAAAGTCAGGTATGTCTGGGCTGGGCCAATGAGAGCCTTTGAGGACTTTGCTCACTGTTGCCAGGGAAGGGAGAGTTCTCACTGGGGTTGTTACTAGCCCAGGATCTGCCAGACCTTCTAGACTCAGCTCTGGTCAGAAGCAGATTTGTTGGTGTTGAGGTGCTCAGTTGTGTCCGACTCTTTTGTGACCCCATGGACAAGAGTCCGCCAGGCTCCTCTGTCTATGGAATTTCCTGGGCAAGAACACTGGAGTGGGTTGCCATTTCCTCCTCTAGGGCATCTTCGAGACCCAGGGATTGAACACACACTCCTGAATTGGCAAGCAGGTTATTTATTGCTGAGCCACCGGGGAAGCCCCCAGAGGCAGATTACCCTAGTTTAAATCCCAGCTCAGCTCTGTGACCCTGGGTCTCTAACCCCAACAGCTAAGGATCTCAGTTTCCCCAACCACATTCATAAACAGCTAACACTAGAAACAATAACAGTAACTCTTCATATGATTCTTGGTAAAAGTAGGCACTCAATAAATATTGGTTGACAAAATACAGGTTCAAACCTCAGCAGGCCAATGAAAGCCCTCTATTAAGCCAGGCATGCCTTGGTTTCTTTTTTCTTTTTTTGAATTTTGGCTGCACTGGGCAGCCTGCGGGATCTCAGTTCCTTGCAACCAGGTTCTAAAACCGGGCCACAGCAGTGATAGCATCGAATCCTAACCACTAGACCGCCAAGGAACAGCCCCCTCAATTTCTCTATCTGCAAAATGGGTGTTGCCCTGCTTCACAGGATGAAAAGAGGACAAGTATAAAACATTTAGTATACACCAAGCACTTAATAGGGCTTCCCTGGTGGCTCAGATGGTAAGAATCTGCCTGCAATGCGGGAGACCTGGGTTTGATCCCTGGGTTGGGAAGATCCCCTGGAGAAGGGAATGGCTACCCACTCCAGTATCTGGCCTGAAAAATTCCATGGACAGAGGAGCCTGGCAGGCTATAGTCCATGGGGTCACAAAGAGTTGGACATGACTGGGTAACTTAAAAAAAAAAAAGCAGTTCATAAATGCTGATAATTATGATTCTTAACTTTTCAGTTACAGGGCTGATAGATTTCCTGTGGGGCTGGAGCGCTGTTCAGGTCATTGCCCATCACAAAGGATTTAGAGTTGAAGCCTCAGGCAGGCCGTGCACACCCCTCCACCCGCCCACCCCTATAGTGACCCCTGCCAGGGCTCCCTCACCGAGTCCTCGGGGCCGGACCTCTCATCCCCAGAAGTGTCCTGCTCAAAGACCTGGCGGGTAAGCCCCTTCTGCCTCTCCCGTTGAGTCTCCGTGGTGATGGGGTTGTACGCCGCACTCAGGTGCTGGTATCTAGGAGGATGAGAGGGTAGCAGAGATGGGGGCTCCCCAGGGCTCCCCAAGGTGCTGACTGACACACCCGCAAGGCCCCCGTGATGCCTGCAGGGCCATCCATCTCCTGGATGCGCCGCCGCGGAAGTCCAGCTACCCCTGCAGGGACAGTGGGCGCATAACCAGGAGGAGCGGCGACAGCGGCAGACAACGGGCTCCTCTGGGCTCAGACCTGGCCTCTCTACCCTGAGCTGCCCCCGAGTCAGACCCACCTCCTATGGGCAATGATCCAGTCCTCAGTGTACATTTCCACCGCAGCTCTCACCTGGGCATCCATCTTTCTGCACAAAATACAATCAGGGTAAACAAAAGCAGAGAAGCGAAAGCGTCCGTCACTTCAGTCATGGCCGACTCTTTGCAAACCCCATGGACTGTAGCCCAACAGGCTCCTCTGTGCATAGGCTTCTCCAGGCAAGAACATTGGAGTGGGTTGCCATGAGCTCTTCCAGGGGATCTTCCCAACCCAGGGATCGAACCCAGGTCTGTCACATTGCAGGCAGTTTCTTTACTGTCTGAGCCATCAAGGAGCCCCACACAGAAGCAGGATCCAGTGTTAAATCTTTCCAGTGGCCTGTCCTTCTGTCTTTTTCAGGGATATAGAGGTAAAGGCTCAGAGAGGGAAGGGGACTTGTCTAAGGTCACAGAGCCAAGCCAGAAGCTGAACTCAGGGCTCTCGGGAGCTTGGTGGGAGAGGGACTGTTGATGTGGGGTACAGAGGCAGCGTGGAGATACAGACAGGGAGGGTGTGGGGCTTGACCCACCCGTCCTCGGGGGTACCGGGCTCCGTGGTGCGGCATTCCCGGGGCTGCAGCAGTAGCTCTAGGTCATCAGCTGGAAACTCAACCAGATCCCGGAGAGGCCCAGGCTCTACATCCGGCGGCCGGCTCAGAAGCACATCCTCAAAATCCAGGGGCTCAACAACTTCGGTCAGTGGGACCTGAGGTGGAGCAAAGTGGCTGTGACCCGGGCCCCGGGGTTGGGGGCTGGAGGCTGAGTGTGGGCTTGGGCTGGCCTCAGACAATCAAGAGGGCGGTGGGAGCCATGGAGGGTGTTGGAGTGGTGGGAGGGGCCCTGGAGGAGCCGCAGGGGACAGTGAGTAGGGGACAGTGAGTGACCTCAGCCGCTCCACCCCCACCCCAGCTGGGCCGGGCCCCTCTTTCCAGGCAGGAAATCACACCCTGTGCCTGGAAGGGCAGGAAACTCCTGGTGGAAGGAAAGGCCTGTGGACTGTAGCAAAGAAAGAGACAATTCCTAAGGCCCTGGGGGCGAAAGAGCCCCACCTCCTCCCTTGCCGCTGCAGCCCATTCCCCAGACCTCCCTCCCCAGCATCCCCAGCTGGGTGGTCCAGTCTAGACAGCAGGAGGTGTGGGCACAGGGGAGGGGGGGTGGGGGCTGAACCTCTCCCCCCTTGACCACCCACGGGGCTGCTCCCTGCAGAGGGGGACCAGCCAGCTCCCCATCACACTCAATGGGAATGGGGAATGTGACAGTGCTGCGCCAGGACTGGGACCCCCCTCCCCTGCCACAGCTGGGCCCCTCCCAGCCTCAGCTCCCCCACAGCAGGTTGGGTGGGGGAGAGCCTCCCAAACACTCACCCCCAGGGAGCTGCTGCAGCGCCGGCTGGAATGGGGAGAGCCGCTGCGTTCCCGGGACACCTGCTTCCGCACTTCGGCAGCCACTGTCCTGCGGGGACAGGAAGGGGACCATAGAGGGCGTGAAAACTTGGGCAGCGGGGTCCTGGGAACTGGGGCTTTGGGGCCCACAGATTCATGCTAGGAGAGGAAAAGCCAGGCTGTGGAAAGAAAAAAATCCGGCCACGGGCCAAGAGAACCCAGGATCCAGGATGCATAGATCTCAGCATGGGTGCCCCCAAGGCTGTGGCAGACACATCACCCCCTTTCCTCTTCCAAGCACAGTTAAGGGGGGCAGGGCTGCGGCTGGGCAGCGCCTGGGGGTCACTGATCCCCGCTCTTTCTTCTTCCCACCAGGATAGGCTCCCAGATCTGCAGAAAGGTCTCCACGTCCTCATCTAGGGGATCTCTGCCCCCCAACCCCTTATCAGGAAGGTGAGCCCTGTTCCACCCTTGCTAGACAAGTCACTCTGCCCCTGAGCCTCAGTTTCCCCATCTGGAGCTGCCCTGCCCTCACAGAGCAGTGGAGCTGAGCAGGGGGCCTGGTGTTCATACACACACCCTATCAGGGGTCTAAGACTGAGGCTGACGGTGTGTAAGAGGCCAGCGTGACTCCTGGAGCACAACCCAGCCACCAAGGTCAGTGCAGTGACCTTCCTGGGCCGTCTGCATCCGCACTGGCCTTCAGTCACAGCAGAGACTGAGGGTCAAGGGGCAAGACCCACAGGGGAGAGACAGCCAGCATGGGGGAAGGAGGAGGGGAAGGAGGAGAAGGAATTGGGAACAGACCCAGTAGGGGAAGGGGTTCCCCAAACTCTCAATTCCTTCAGCTGAGCTTGTAGGAAGGGACAGCCATGCAGTTATCTGGGGGAAAGTGTGCCAGGCAGAGGGAACAGTTGAGTGCCAAGGCTCTGAGGCTGGACTCTGTGCTCTGGGCCTGGAGACCCTTGCTCCCCGAGGGCTTTGTACAAATAAGACTAGGATTGTGCTGTCCCCATGAAGGCCCCGGCACTGGACCCCACACACAGTAGATGCTCAATAAATTGTTTTCTTTGGCCATGCCACACTGCTTACAGGGTCTTAATTCCTCCACCAAACCCAAGCTCTTGATAGTGAAAGTGCCAAGTCTTAACCACTGGAACGCCAGGGAATTCCCATTAATGTTTTTTTTTTTTTTTTTTGATGGAATGAGTGAATCTTTTCTGATCCTCCTCTCAGTCCACCTTGCCTAAATCTACCGTAAGTTGAGGAAAGCCCCTTATCTTTTAGCTGTGTGGCTTTGGGCAGGTGGGATAATCTTTCTGGGCCTCAGTGTCTCTTAAAATCAAGAAAGCAACTGTGGGAGATTCAGGCCTCAATCACTCTTTTCTCATTGTTTGGAAATCTGCTTAATAGAAAGTTATGCCCAACCCTGTATACAAGACAGCAAAAGAGACACTGATGTATAGAACAGTCTTTTGGACTCTGTGGGAGAAGGAGAGGGTGGGATGATTTGGGAGAATGGCACTGAAACATGTATAATATCATATATGAAACGAGTCGCCAGTACAGGTTCGATGCACGATACTGGATGCTTGGGGCTGGTGCACTGGGACGACCCAGAGGGATGGTATGGGGAGGGAAGGAAGGAGGGTTCAGGATGGGGAACACGTGTATACCTGTGGCGGATTCATTTTGATATATGGCAAAACCAATACAATATTGTAAAGTTAAAAAATAAAATTAAATTAAAAAAAAAAGTTATGCCTGGAACTGCCTGGGGGTCCAGTGGTTAAGACTCCACATTCCCAATCCAGGTTCAATCCCTGGTTGGGGAACTAAGATCCCACATGCAGCAACTAAAGACCCTGAGTGCCACAAGTAAGACCCGGTGCAGCCAAAGAAATCAATAATAAATGTTTTTTTAAACTACTGAAACAAAAAGAAATTAAAAGTGCTAAGGATTGCAAATGTGGCCCATGTGTCATCAGTGAGATAGATGTGCGGGGTGGGCCCAGGTAAGACAGGTGTGGGTGGGGGTGGGGTCAGTTGGGAGCTTCAGCGGAGCCTGGAGGCCTCTGAATTCAAATCTGTGTGGGTCAAACAGAACCCGACCACGACCCTGATTCAACGTGGGGTCTCCAATGTGAGACGACAGCCTCCTTCTTTCTCTGACCCTGGATTCTATTTATTTTCTGTGTCAACTATTTCTATTGGATGGGGGGTGGGAGGAGAAGAGGGAAGACTAGCTTGCAGGAATTTCAAAGGATATTAAAAATCAGGGGAAGTGAAAGTGTTAGTCGCTCAGTCATGTCCAACTCTTTGTGACCCCATGGACTGTAGCCTGTCAGGCTGCTCTTTCCATGGAATTCTCCAGGAAAGAATACTGGAGTGGGTTGCCATTTCCCTCTCCAGGGGATCTTCCTGACCCAGGGATGGAACTCAGGTCTCCTGCATTGCAGGCAGGTTCTTTTCTCTCGGAGCCACCAGAGACTTGTCCTCAAATTCCCCAAGTCCCGGCCGCTTACTCGGGAAGCCTGGGCATAGAGGGTTGGGGGTGATTTACAAAAGATGCTGGAACAGGGAACCTGTCTGTGCCCTGGGCCCAGCTGTTCTGCAGCTGCTGCTGCAAAGCAGGGAGGGGAGCGGGGGCCGAACGTCCAGCTTCATTTGGTCACTGGCCTTGGAGTGAGTGCCCCAGGGTGGGAACCCACTGAGTCCACAATGGCATGGCCACGGGAACTAGTTCACCGAGCCACAGAGCTCTGCACTTGGAGCTGGGCGAGCCTGGGTGAACGACACCTCTTCTCCAGGCCTCTGGGCTTAGTGGTATCTGTTGTTGTTTGGTCGCTAAGTCGCGTCCAACTCTTTTTCCACCCCATGGACTGTAGCCCACCAGGCTCCTCTAATCCGTGGGATTTCCCAGGCAAGAATACTGGAGTGGGTTGCCATTTCCTTCTCCAGAGGATCTTCCTGACCCAGGGATAGAACCCATGTGTCTCACATCTCCTGCGTTGGCAGGCAGATTCTTTACCACTGTGCCACCCTGGTACCCACCTCTTATCGAGCTGTTCTGAGTATAGGGCCTGGCACACAGTAAGTGCTTAATTAAGAGTTGCTGTCACCACATTGCCTCAAAGAGCATCCTGGGAAACTGGAATTTCTGACCCTGCTTTTGTAAACCAAAGGTGAGTGGGGCTCAGAGAGGGGTCGTGAGGCACCCGGGGTCACACAGCAGTGCCCAGAATGGAGCCCTGGTCAGCTGGGGGTCACAGTCCTTCAGCGTTAGGCATGCCACGACGCCCGTGACAGGGAGCAGAGCCAAGAACAGAGACTGCGGAACACCTGCCCTTTACCTGCCCCCAGAGCGGTCCCATCCGGTCTCGGCCTTCAGCACCATCTGAACCCCGACAAATCTTCAAATCTATGCTATATAGATTAACCGGGCCCATACAGAGAATCTGGAGAAGGCAATGGCAACCCATTCCAATACTCTTGCCTGCAGAATTCCACAGACAGAGGCACCTGGCGGGCTACAGTTCATGGAGTTGCAAAGAGTCAGACACAACTTAGCAACTTACACACACACAGATACCCTGCCCTCCCACCATCCTCTGTGTCTCACCAAGCACAGCCCACCCTTGTGGATGCTCAGAACCCTCACCTGGAGTCATTACCCACTCCTCTGTCATTACTCCCACATCAGATGTGTTTCGGATGTCCCCATGGACCACATTACAAAAAAGCAGGCAAAATGTTGAGCTGAACTTAGTGGGTTTTCTCAGAATTTGATTGATGAGATCAATCTTTCTAAGGTGAAAACGTGACAACCTGATGTGATTCTAAGAGGTGCTCAGAGGGGAAAGAGGAAGCAGTGGCATCACTAGGAATTCGTGTGCGACTGTGGACCTCCCCCTGCTGCTGCTGCTGCTAAGTCGTCTGTGCGACCCCATAGACGGCAGCCCACCAGGCTCCCCCGTCCCTGGGATTCTCCAGGCAAGAACACTGGAGTGGGGTGCCATTGCCTTCTCCGGGACCTCCCCCTAGGGCTGGTCAGATTAACAGAGGTCTACTCTTACAGGGAAGGAGGATGATAAAACCAGAAATAAGAATGACAATAAGCCTTGGAATTTGACATAAGTCTGCAAAAAGTGAGGGAAGAAAATGAATAAACACAAAACTATAGGGCTCTCTTGGTGGCTCAGTGGTAAAGAATCTGCCTGCCAATGCAGGAGATACAGGTTTAATCCCTGATCTGGGAAGATCCTACAGGCAACAGGCAGCGGAGCAACTAAGCCCGTGTACCACAACTACTGAGCCTGTGCTCTGCAACTAGAGAAGCCACTGCAATGAGAAGCCAGAGCACCGCAACTAGAGAGCAGCCTCTGCTCGCCACCACTAAAGTCCTCAAGCAGCAACAAAGATCCCACCGCAGCCAAAAATAAATATAAGTAAATAAATGTTTAAAATCTTAAAGAAAAAAAACCACACATAAATGGGAACTCCCTGGTGGTTCGGTGGTTAGGACTCTGCACTTACTGCAGGAGGCATGAGTTCAAGCCTTGGTCAGGGAACTAAAGATCCCACAAGCCACGTGGTGCAGCCAAAAATAAAATTCGAAAAATAAAACCATGAAGAGACTCCTCCTCATATCCCACCCTATACACACACCTCCTGGACTGGCAGAAAAATTTAAAGGTGAACAGTGAGTGCTGGCAAGGCAAATAATATGAGTGCTGGCAAAATTTAAAGGCAAATAATATGAATGCCACCAAGGATTAGGAATTCTTATCTGCTACTAGGGGAATCCCTTCGGAAAACCATCTGTAAACGAACAAGCAAAGTTGAAAACATGCCAATCCAGCAATTCCACTTTGAGGTGTAGATACTCAGGCGGAAACACATGGCCAAGAATGTTCACGGTAGCTCTGATCATGACAACCTCAAAGGGAAACAACTCACAAGTTCCTTGACTGAAGATGGAGAATACACAAGCAGAGGGAATAGTATGCGACAATGAAAAGGGATGCGTCTGACTATATGCAGCAACACAGATGAGCCCTTCTCCTGACATCTTGCTGCCACAGAGGACTTGAGATTCCATGTGGTTCCATTTATGGGATGTTCTAAACAGGCAAAACCAACTCAGAGCAGACAGGGAGCCAAATTAAATGAAGAAATTATAACGCAAGTGGGGAAACGATAGTAGCAGCCACCAGCATGGTAGCTCCCTGAGGAGCAGAACCAGGTGCAGATCACCTGGGAGGGCGGCTAGAGTGGGAAGGCTCAGGAAGGTAGAGACAGCCCCTGTTTTGATCCAAGTGACTTCTTCCATGGCATTTCTTTTTTTTTTTTTCAATTTTTTGGTCGCACTGCAAGGCATGTGGGATCTTAGTTCCCTGCCCAGAGATGAAACCCGTGCCTCCTGCATCGGAAGCACAGAGTTTTAACCAGTAGGCCAGCAGGGAAGTCCTGGAATTTGTTTCATAATTACTCTTTTAAACTTGGCATTTTTCTGAACGCATATCATCCATCATGGTGGCTCAAATGGTAAATCCTTCTCCAATGCAGGAGACAATTCGATGCAGGAGATGCAAGAGATGTGGATTCGATCCCTGGATCAGGAAGAACCCCTATAGAAGAAAATGGCAAGCCATTCCAGTATTCTTGCCTGGAGAATCCCACAGACAAAGGAGCCTGGTGGGCTGAAGTCCATAGGGTTGCAAAGAGTCGGACACAACTGAGCACAAACAATACGGACAAATGTACTGTATGCGACACGTTTTTTTTTCTTTTTTTTCACTTGTATTCTTTAAAATCCAACCTGGAATGGTGCCAATGACCATCACTTTTTTTTATCTGGATACATGGCTTGCAGGATCTTAGTTCCAGACCAGGGATTGAACCCATGCCCCTGCAGTGGGAGCCTGGAGTCCTAACCACTGGCTCTATGAGTTTGTACTTTTAAGTCGTCCCTCCAAATCTTTGTTTTAAATGAGCCTGTTCATTAGGAACCTGGGGGACAGTCTAACATGCAGGTTCCTGTGGCATTTGTGGAATGAATGATCTCAGTGAACAAGGAGATGAATACAGGCCTAGGTCTCAGCATGTAGACACCTGGGTGTCTGCTCTGCAGACCCTGTCAGAGGATGGCCTGAGCCATTTGTTTGTGGTTCACTAGGGCCCCAGGGCTTCCCTGGTGGGGTAGAATCTGACTCATCAGTAAAGAATCCGCCTGCCATCCAGGAGACACAGGTTTGATCCCTGGGTTGGGAAGATCCCCCAGAGAAGGAAATGGCAACCCACCCCAGTATTCTTGCCTGGGAAATCCCATAGACAGAGAAGCCTGGCGGGCTACAGGCCATGGAGCGGCAAAAGAGTTAGACATGACTTAACAGCTAATGACGACAACATGGCAGCCCCAAGATCTTTTTCTGCTTTTCTTACTCTGAGCTCTACAGTATCCATCTCCCAGGGCAAAACCCAGGGCCTCTGCTTCCACTCAAGTGGAAGCCAGGACCCAAGGACACAGGGACACAGGGACTTGAGTGGCGAAGAAACAGTAATAACCTCCCCAGGCTCAGAAACACCGAAGGTCCAAGACAGAGGGACAATTCAGACACAGAGATAGCAGAACGTAAAAACCGCCCAACTGATATGCGTCCAGACACCAGGTCACAGCGTCCCTCCCCTGTTCTGAACTCTCCATGGCTCCCACCTCACCCAGGGTAAAAGTTGAACTCCTCCCCATAACCCACAAGCCCTGTACAACCCGTTCCCACAGCCCCTTTCTCACTCTGCTCCAACCTGCTATGTGCTTAGTCGCTCAGTTGTGTCTGACTCTTTGCGACCCTATAGACTGTAGCCCACCAGGGTCCTCTGTCCATGGAGATTCTCCAGGCAAGAAGACTGGAGTGGGTTGCCATGCCCTCCTCCAGAGAATCTTCCCAACCCAGGGATCAAACCCAGGTCTCCCACATTGCATGTGGATTCTTTACCATCTGAGCCACCAAGGAAGCCCAGCTGGCAGCAGATATCCATAAACACACTCCACCGGTTCCTGCCCCTGGGCCTTTGCACATGCCCTTCCCCCCACATCCGGGCATGGATCCCTCCCTCATCTCCTTCAGCTCTTTGTTTACTTGTCATCTTCTTCTCCAGGCCTTCCTGACCCTGATTCCTAGGTCTAAAGTAGTCCTCACACTCATCACCTCCCATCTCTGCCTGGTATGTCCTCAACTGCTTACCACTAACATGTAATCTACTTTATCCGGCTTCTCCTCTGTCTGCCCCATTGTATCTGCCCCCAAGGGTGGGTTCTTTTCCGGGGTGTCTCCATCACGGCAGTGCTGGACACACAGGGTGTCCCGGCCCACGCACTAACACAAGAGAACCGCTTCCCTGCCCCCAGCAGATTCTGAATGCATTGCTGGAGGTACAGACCAGAGTGGTGGGGGGAGGCGCTTCAGCCCCAGAGAGTCCGACATCCCCGTCTCCGGGCCGAGTCTCTTACAGTCTCCAGTGGCCAGGGAAACGGATTCCCCAGCGCCTGGCGCCCGTCCCCTCCCCCGTCTGCCCACCAGCTGGTTCTGTCCCCAGCCCCCACTCCTTCCATTCAATCACCCATCCATCTCCAGCGCGTCCAGGCGGTGCTAGGAGAGCCTGAAGCAGGGCTGGGGGCGGGGGGACATCCACAGCTGTCCCCTTCCCCACCCCCCACCCGCCCCAGACAACTGGGCACGGGACCCTGGCGGGGAAGAGAGCACGGGAAACTTCCCGAGGGGGTTCAAGAGCTGCCAGGAACGCCATCCCCGGCCCCAAATTCCGGCGCCTGATACATTCCCGCCCCACACCAGGCACAGATGGGACGGAAAGAGCCCCCCAATTCCCACGCCCCGGGGTTCGAGGGCCGGGAATCGGCCAGGAGCTGGTGAGGAAGCGCGGGAGCCACCTCCTCCAGGAAGGCCCCCGGACACACCCCGAAGCGTCCCACCGGTTCCGAGGGCGGACCTCCGC
>NW_011495051.1:7295246-7309440 GCF_000754665.1 Bison bison bison | reverse complement strand
GGGCCGCCCTCGTGCCCTCGGGGCTGAGCTGGGGAAACTGAGGCTCTGAGGTGGGCAGGGGAGGAGAGACAAGAGACTGGGGCGGGGGGTCTCTGACTCCCTCCCCTGGGGATGCTCTTTCTGCCCTCTGGCTAAAATCACTATAAGCACCATAAGTATCATCTCCAGCGTTTATTAAGCAAAGCCCTGTAGTTCTCATGTGTGGGGCAGGGGGTGAACTGGGGTGGAGTCTGGGGAGACCTATCGTTTCTTCCATTTTACAGATGAGTAAGCTGAGGCACCGTAAAGAAGGCAGAAGGCCAAAGAATTGATGCCTTCGACCTATGGTGCTGGACAAGACTCCTGAAAGCCCCTTGGACAGCAAGGAGATCAAACCAGTCAATCTTAAGAGATCAACCCTAAATATTCACTGGAAGGACTGATGCTGAAGCTGAAGCTCCAGTATTTTGGTCATCTGATGCGAACAGAGGACTCATTGGAAAAGTCCCTGATGCTGGGAAAAATCGAGGACAGAAGAAGAGGGCATCAGAGGATGACATGGTTGGACAGCATGAACAATGCAATGAACATGAACTTGGGCAAACTCTGGGCGATGATAAGGGGCAGGGAGGTGGGGTGTGCTTCAGTCCATGGGGTCGCAAAGAGTTGGACACGATTGAGCGACTGAACAAAACTGAGGCACGGGCTTCCTAGGTGGCGAAGTGGTAAAGAATCCGCCTGCCAGTGCAGGAGAGGCAAGAGACTGCGGGTGGGATCCCTGGGTGGGGGAAGAGCCCCTGGAGTAGAAAATGGCAATGCACTCCAGTATTCTTGCCTGGGAGAGTCCATGGACAGAGGAGCCTGGCTGGCTACAGTCTATAGCGTCGCAAAGAGTTGGACATGACTGAAGTGACTTAGCACAGCACAGGCTGTGGTGAGAGAGGCAGAGGGGTCCAGCCAGGTTCCAAGGCGCCTGCTAAGGGATGTGACACCGGACCTGGTGGTGGGATCTGCGAGAGCCAGTTGGGGAGGCTGCGCCATGGGGCCGCCTCCGGTGGAAGGAGGATGTGGGGACGTCTTGGCCAATATGTGGTCTCAGATCTCTCCCCAATGGTTCCTGTCTCGGTCCCACTGCAGCAGTCTTAGAGGAATTCTCCAGCCCTCATTTACCATCTGCATATCCAGCTTCTTGCTCACCTCTCCGCCTTTGCATGCACAGGGGCCTCCTTCTGAAGGCCCTTCTAGCCCTGGTCAGAAAATGTCCTAGGTAGAATTGGGGACTGAATCAGACTAGGGATGAGCTGTACCTTGGGGGCCTTTGCACGTACTGTTTCCAGTCCTGTGTATGAAACTGAAAGTCACTCAGTTCGACTCTTTGCGACCCCATGGACTATATAGTCCATGGAATTCTTCAGGCCAGAGTACTGGAGTGGGTAGCCTTTTCCTTCTCCAGGGGATCTTCCCAACCCAGAGATTGTACCAGGGTCTCCTGCCTTGCAGGTGAATTCCTTACCAACTGAGCTACCAGGGAAGCCCATTCCTGTGAATGGGTGCTGGCAATAGCCCTTCCCTTTTACAGATGAGGCCCAAAGAAACAGGCAGAGGATGAAATGGTTACATAGCATCACCAATTCAATGGACATGAATTTGAGCCAGCTACAGGAGATAGTGGAGGAAAGAGGAGCCTCTTGTGGTGCAGTCCATGGGGTCGCAAAGAGTTGGACACAACTTAGTGATTGGACAACCAGAGAAACAGTGATTTGCCCCAGTTGCCCAGTGGATCAGTGTCAGATCCTGAGCCCACAGGAGGGGGGCCTGGATGGTGGGGGAACACTGTAGCCCTGCCATGTAGCCCCAGGCTCCTGAGGGCACAGCCTGGCTTGTGGTGTGTGCACAAGCGTGTCAGCAGCCCACACACCTGCCCCAGTTGTCCAGCCACTGTGGGTTGGGAGGCGCCGGGTGTAACCCCACCCATCACTCCCTGCCTCACCGCACCCTCAACACAACCTGCAGTCTGGCAGGCTAAAGTCCCCGCCTTGCCTTCAGGCTGCTGGGAGCTGCTGGGCTGGAAGCAGGAAGGTGAGCAAAGACTGGCAGGTTTGTCCACTCCTCTCTGCCTCTTCCCAGCCCAGGCCTCATCCTACCTGGTCCCCCGCTCCTGCCCTCACGCCTCCATGGTCAGAAGGAGCCGGTGAACCCTGGAATCAGGTCCCTCCTCTGCTTAGAATCTCCTTCATGGCTCCCACTTCATTCAGAGTAAAAGCCAAAGTCCTCGCTGTGGCCCACAAAGACTCTGGCTCTGATCGCGACATCAGCCTGCCCTTCCCTCCTCCCACTGTCTCCCATAATCACGCCACCCCGGCTGCCTACCTTCTCCACCTGGCTCTAAGCTTTAGGGCGCAGCTCTGTTTCAGGGCTTTTGTATGTGCTGTTTCCCTCCGCACAAGTGGGTGCTGTCACATACCCCTTGTACAGATGAGGAGACTATTTCACCGAGTGAATCATTTTCAGATCTGTCCTTCCAGATCTGTGGCCCAGGGAGCCTGACTCCTAAGTGCTTTTCTCTGAATACCAGTTGAGGGACTTCCCCGGCAGTCCAGTGGCTAAGACTCCACATTTCCAATGCAGGGGGTCTGGATTCAATCTCTGGTCAGGGAACTGGTCCCACATGCCGCAACTGAGAGTTCACATGAGGCAACTAAAGATCCTGCATTCTACAACGACCCACTCCAGTATTCTTGAGTTTCCCTTGTGGCTCAGCAGGTAAAGAATATGCCTGCAATGCGGGAGACCTGGGTTTGATTCCTGGGTTGGGAAGATCCCCTGGAGAAGAGAAAGGCTACCCACTCCAGTATTCTGGCCTGAAGAACTCCATAAACTGTGTATAGTCCATGGGGCTGCAAAGAGTCGGACACGACTGAGCAACTTACGTTTTCCCCTTTCTACGACTAAAGAGCCTGCAACAAAGACTGAAGATCCAGTGTGCTGCAGCTGAGACCAGCGCAGCCAAATAAATAAATAAATATTTTTTTAAAAAGATAAATACCAGTCAGGTTCTAATCCAGCTCACACTGTGTGACCCACGATAAATCTCTCAACCACTCAGCCTCTGTTTCCTTGTCTGCTCTGTGAGGGTTGTGGTCAGTACTAAGCTCCAGGCCCTTGTAGGAGTTGATTCCACGCAGGGGCCAGATGGGACTATGAATCCTGCCTTAGCAAAACCAGATAACAGATTGGGACTGAAAGCCACGATCTTTTAACTGAGATCACACACCTGGTCTCAGGACTTAATGAACTTCAGGTTCTCACTGCCTCCTCGCAGAAAGAATTCAGTGAGAGACAAAGTGATAGGTAAGAAGTGGGTTTATTTAGAGAGAAACACAGTCCACAGAGTAGGAGCCATCTCAGAAGGCAAGACCGGGACCAGGGGATGGAGTTGTCAGTTTTTAGAGGGGTGGATAATTTCATAGGCTAATAAGCAGGAGGAGCATCTAGCTACTTGGGGGAAGGAGGTGGGAATTTCCAGGAAGCAGGCCACCACCCACTTTTTGACCCTGATGGTCGGTCTTGGAACTGTCATGGCACCTGGGGTGTGTCATTTAGCTTACTGTTGTGTTACAGTGAGCGTGTACTGAGGCTCAGTGTCTAGTGGAAGTTGACTCGTGCACCATCTTGGACTTGTGTGTTTAGTTGCTCAGGCATGTCCAACTCTTTGCAACCTTTCCAACTGTAGCCCACCAGGCTCCTCTGTCCATGGGATTTTTGAGGCAAGAATAATAGAATGGGTTGCCATTACCTTGTCCAGGGGATCTTCCTAACCCAGGGATTGAACCTGAATCTCCTGCATCTCTTCTTATGTCGCAAGTGGATTCTTTACCCACTGAATCATCAGGGAAGCCCCAGATCCCTCCAATAAAGGCCTTGCCCCAGCAACCTGCCCACCCCCATGCCAACCAGATCTGATTGGCAAGGCAGGTCCTCTTCAAGGTACCACCAGGCTGGACTGGACCCTGGCAGCTGCTCAAACAGGGGCCAGGCTTCACTGGTACTTCAGTGGTTAAGAATCCTCTTTGCAATGCAAGGGACACAGGTTTGATCCCTGATTCGGGAAGATCTCACATGCCGTGGAGAAACCAAACCCATGTGCCACAACTAATGAGCCCACGCTCCGGAGCCCATGTACCATGACTACTGAAGCCTGCGTGCCCTAGAGCCCGTGTTCCGCAACAAGTGAAGCCACCACAGCTGGAGAGTAGCCCCCACTCACCACCACCAGAGAAAGCCCACATGCAGCAGCAGAGACTTAGCACAGCCAAAACTAAAATAAATATTAAAAAAAAATACTGAGGCCAAGCTTGGTGGGGACTTCAGCCTCCTCTGGCTGATGCTGGGGAACAGATAGTGGGGTCTGATGGTGCCAACCTGCAGACCTGGGAGGAGGGACCGCACTGGCCCAGGTGGGAGATGCCTGGGCTGAGTTGAGGAGGGGCTATGGAGATGGCCCAGAAGTGGGTGGGCTCTGGGCAGACTGACTTGCAGGCAAGTTGAATGTTTATGTGAGAGATGGAGTGAAACTGAAGACCAGCTGTCTTCACGCTGCTTCCCAATGCTATTCCCTCCACCTGGGATGCTGTTCCACCCACACCTTGTCTGTTTGATCCCTTCTTCATCCCTTGAGTCTCAGTGAGGACATCCCTGCCCCCACGGTTGCCTATGCCTCCCCCGTCATGGCCCCGATCACAGTGTGTTTCACTGTCCTGTGTTGAGGTGAAGTGAAGTGAAAGTCGCTCAGTTGTGTCCGACTCTTTGCGACCCCATGAACTGTACAGTCCATGGAATTCTCCAGGCCTGAATACTGGAGTAGGTAGCCTATCCCTTCTCCAGTGGATCTTCCTGACCCAGGAATCTAACCGGGGTCTCCTGCAGTACAGGCAGATTCTTTACCAACTGAGCTATCAGGGAAGCCCTGTCCTGCGTTATCCATGCCTAAAGCGGAGACATCACTTTTCCAACAAAGGTCTGTAGAGTCAAAACTGTGGTTTTCTCAGTAGCCATGTACAGATGTGAGAGTTGAACCAAAAAGAATGTTGAGCACCAAAGAACTGATGTTTTTGAATTGTGGTGCTGGAGAAGATTTGAGAATCGCTTGGACAGCAAGGAGATCGAAACAGTCAATCCTAAAGGAAATCAACCTTAAATATTCATTGGAAGGACTGATGCTTAAGTTGAAGCTCCAATACTTTGGCCACCTGTTGCAAAGAGCCGACTCATTGGAAAAGACCCTGATGCTGGGAAGGATTGGGGACAGGAGGAGAAGGGGACGACAGAGGACGAGATGGTTGGATGGCATCACCGACTCAATGAACGTGAGTTTAAGCAAGCTCTGGGAGATAGTGAGGAGCCTGGTGTGCCGCAGTCCATGGGGTTGCAAAGAGTCAAACACAACTTAGCGACCGAACAACAACAAAATTCATGTCTGAGTTCCCTAGCACCTGGTACACAGTCAGCGCTCCATAAATATTTGTCTCTCTTTCTTCTGTTCTCTTGATCTGCTGCTCAATGCCTGTTCCAGGACCTCGCTATTTGAATCATTGTAGCGTTGTTTTGTAATACGTTTGCTTCTATCTTTGTCAGGGTCAAAACCAGCTGCCTCCAGACCATTGCACACACTGTACCCTCTGCCTGGAACACTATTTCCCCTAATCTTTACCTGAAAGAACTTCAAACCATTCTTTAGGTCTCCTTGATCACCTCCCTCCCCTGCCCAAGTTGGGTCAGGGCCTCCTCAGCGCCCCCCGCCCCTTGCTTCTAGCCCCTTGCTTTCCCCCTCACAGCCCTGATGACTCTTGGTTGTAACTGCCTGATTCCACGGTATCTGTTTCTCCTACTTAAGTGTCAGTTTTGTAAAAGCAAGGACTTCTCTCTACCTTATTCACTGCTGTGTCCTGAGTGCTTAGCTCGTGGCTGGACATACCGTAGGTGCTGTATAAGAGAATGAATGAGACAGAGTGGTACAGGATCCAGTGGCCAGAGGACTTTGATGCCTCCTTGCCGCCTGGTGCCTACTCTTTCAGTGTGGTGGGAGAAAGCAGCCTGATGGCAGGGGGTTCAATTCCTTTTTTCATCTTAAGTTTTTACTTAGTTATTTATTCTTGGCTGCGCTGGGTGTTCGTTGCTGCGCACGTGCTTGCTCTAGTTGCCGTGTGCTGCCTTCCCGTTGCGGAGGCTTCTCTTGTTGCAGTTCCCGGGCTCTAGAGCACAGGCTCAGTAGTTGTGTTACTGGGGCTTAGTTGCCTTGTGGCATGAGGAATCTTCCTGGACCAGGGATTGAACCCACACCCTCTGCATTGGCAGGCAGATTCTTAACCACTGGACCACCAGGGAAGCTGAGATCAATTTGGTTAATTCCTCAAATTTCCAAACTGAGGGGTGTTGGGGGCATATAGGGGGAGGCTGAATGTGGGTGCCCACTGCCCTCTGGTGCCCACAGCAAGAATGGTGCAACCAGGACACTAGTTCCTGCCCCCAGCTCTTCTGCCCACAGGCAGAGAACCTTTTTGCCACAAGGGGAGGGGTGTAGAGGGATAAGCTGATAAGGGCAGGTTGGGAAAGAGGGGTACAGGGAACTTCCATTCAGCAAGCATCTCCTGACCACCTGCTGTGTATAGGCCCTGGAGTCATCCCAGGAGGTGGTGTCATCACCCCAGGTCACCAGCCACAGGGGCAGGAAACCAAGGTGCAAAGAGAAACAGCCACCAGCCTCAAATCCATACTTTTGGGAGGGTCTGTCATATTCGGGAAACTGCTCCAGTGGTTCTTCAAATGTATGTGCTCAGTTGCTCAGTTGTGTCCGAGTCTTTTCGACCTGGTGGACTATAGCCCGCCAGGCTTCTCTGCCCATGGGAGTTTTTCAGGCAAGAATACTGGAGTGGGTTGCCTTTTCTTCCTCCAGGGGATCTTCCCAACCCAGGAACTGGACCCATATCTCCTGCTTTCTCCTACCTTGGCATGCAGATTCTTTACCACTGAGCCACCTGGGAAGCTCGATTCTTCAGATGCATTTTGGCAATTTGGTGAATCACTTGATGAATGAATGAATGAAAAGGTGTCTCACAGTCAATAGTGAACTTATTTTTTAAAAAAACTTTTAATTTTGTATTGGGGTATAGCCGATTAAAAACGCGGTGGTAGTTTCAGGTGGACAGCGAAGAGACTCAGCCATTCATGTACATGTATCCATTCTTCCCCAAACCCCTGTCCCATCCAGGCTGCCACATAACATTGAGCAGTGTTCCTTGACTATACAGTGGTGAGTTTAAAGTAGGAATGGTCACAGGCAATACTTGGAGTCCGAAGAGACCTGGATTCCGGCCCCGGCTTGGCCACATGGATTGGCAGAGGTGGGGGATGGGGGCGCTGTCTGGCCCTCAGCCTCCTTACCTGTGCAACGGGGATGTTACTCTCAGAGCTGATCCTGGGGGCCCACGTTCAGAGCCCAGGAGATGGTGTCAGGAGAGCACAGAACCTGGGAGATGCTGCCTCAGTGGGTTGTTTTCCCTGCCACTTCCGGAGTAGGGGAAGGAAGCAGGGAGCTGGCTCGGGGTGTCCAGGACTGCCTTGGGAGTGTAAGTCACAAAGACAAAGGCTGGGCCCAGGGAGGCCAGAGGGGCAGGCCACAGGCTTCCTGTTTTTCTTTGAACAGATGGTCAAGCCGCCGGATGCTTGTCTGTCTGGACATGTATCCACTGTCCCTGGTAACCCCTGCTTATCCCTCCCAGTGACACTTCTGTCCAGTTTGCTCATTTCTGGTGCTCTTGTCACATTCCAATGTCTGGGAATTTTCCTCCAGGGCTCCCAGACATCCAAGAGTTCTGCAAATAGAATTCAGGGGGATCCATGAATTTGGAGGGGAAAAATTCATACTCAGGCCTGCCCCTGCTTCCAATGATAGCAGTCATTGGAGCTGCCACTGGATCTCTCTTGCTATTTAATGCGTGAGCAAAGATGCCCAAATTCCGTCACAATTCAACAAATTTTAAGGGACTTCCCTGGCGGTCCAGTGGCTAAGACTCCATGGTCCCAGTGCAGGCGACCCCAGTTTGATCTCTGGTCAGGGAACTAGATCCCACGTGCTGCAAATAAGGGTTTGCATGCCGCAACTAGTGATCTTGCATGCTGCTGCAAAGATCAAAGATCTCATATGCCACCAATCAGACCTGGTGCAGCCAAATAAATAGACAAATATTTTTAAAATATTTTGATAACTGTATCCTATGTAATGGATTTGTAATGGGTTTCCTTTACCTTCTGAGGGGACTTCTTCTTTGTCTTTTAATATTTATTTATTTGTCTGCACTGGGTCTTAGTTGGAACATGATCCTGTGCCCCCTGGATTAAGAGTGCAGAGTCTTAGCTACTGAGCCACCAGGGAAGTTCCCTGAGGGTTTCTCTCTCTCTCTCTTTTTTTTAAAAATAATTTTCTAATTTTTTTTGTTTGTTTTTGCTTTGTTCTGTTTTTTGGCTGCTGTGGGGTCTTAAGTGCGGCACGCAGGATATTTGTTGTTCTGGCTTCTCTCTAGCTGTGGCACTCGGCTCAGCAGTTGCAGTGCAGGGACTTAGTTACTCTGTGGCATGTTGGATCTTAGTTCCCCGACCAGGGATCAAACCCACGTCCTCTGGAATCCTCCGAATCCTCGGAAGGTGGATTCTTAACCACTTGACCACCAGGGAAATCCTATGAGGGGTTCTCTTTTAGGCACATACATACTTTCACTGATAAGGTCCCAAGGCACAAAAAGATGGCCCCTACAAATAAGAGAAATTTTTCAAATTGCCTATCCCAGCCTAAAGCCTGCTGTGGCTCCCCATTGCCCTGAGAAGGAGCCATGCTTCTCCTTGTGGCCTACAGACTCCCTTATGTGCCCCATAAGCTTGCCCCCGCTTCCCTTTCCACCTCATTTATTTATTCATTCACTCATTCACTCCAGCAGCATTTATTGAGCACCTGCTGTATGCCAGGGATGGGAAGCCGTAATGTCAGTGCTGAGACCTGAAGTTTAGGCTGAATCAGGGAGGGAGTTCTAGGCAGAGGGATGAGCAATGAAAAGATGGAGAGAAGTAATAAATTAAAGAAAAAAAGAGAGAAGTAAAATATAAATAAATAAATGAAATTTAAAAAAAATTTTATTACCACACTGCGTGACTTGCGGCATCTTAGTTCCCTGACCAGGGACCTAACCTGGGCCCATGGCAGTGAGAGCACAGAGTCCTAACCACTGGTCCTCCACCAGGGAACTCCTTAGAATTTTTTAAAAAAATAAATAGAATGACAACAACAAAGCAAAGATGGAGAGAAATGGAAGTCTCCCAAGTGGAGGTCAGGGAGGGAAAGGTGAGACTCAAAGCTGATGGGTTTGTGGCAGCAGGTCCTGCAGGACCTCCCAGTGGGGGCCTGGGCATAGCCCTGCAGGCCGTGGGGAGCCCTGGAGCGGTGCAGAGCGGGTCAGATACACCCTCTGGTTTGTTTCAGGAACATCTGACTCTCCCGTCCCTCATAGGCAGAGTGTCATTAGGTAAATTCTAAGTGGGGGACAAATCAGCTGGCGGTTTCCCAATTACAAACCCTCGAACCCTTGGACTCAGGAGGCCTGTTTCTAGAAATCTAGTCTTTCCATGGAAAACGATGAGGATATTCATAGCAGTGTCAACTAAACAGCCAAGATTGGACACAACTCTTTCTGTGGGGCTGGCTTCACTGTTTCTGTGCAGTGGAATACTATGCAGCTGTGAAAAAGAACGAGCTGTGAATTTCAACCAAAGAAACAATGAAAGCAACATCCCTGAAGCATATGGAATGGATTGGAATGAGAAAAGCAATGCATGCCAGGGTGTACAGGAAGTCATCCTTTGAGTGAAATATTGTGCTTTGTGCTCAGCCCTTTGTCATGTCCCACTCTCTGTTACTGTATGGACTATAGCCTGCCAAACTCCTCTGTTCATGGGATTTCCCAGGCAAGAATACTGGAGTGGGTTGATATTTCCTTCTCCAGGAGATCTTCCCCACCCAGAGATTGAATCTGCATCTCCTGCATCTCCGGCATTGCAGATGTATTCTTTAGCCCATTTTTAGTAAAATATTAGAGGAAAAAAAAAATTATATATATATACCCATATTTACTTGATTTTCTAGATATCCCCTTCAAAGAATTAAAAAAAAAAACAACTGGTGGGGCTTGGATACAAGTTAGGAAAGACAGTTTTTAACAATTAATTTTTGGGGCAGTTGGCAATGACTTCAACAAAACTTCAGCTTCTAGGTAGACCAAGTTTTCTCAGGCCAGCAACTTCCTTTCTCTTTAAAACAGTTTTGCCAAGAAAAGTAGGCTACACCTTGCACCGAGTATATGCTCAGATGTTCAGGTTCAAATTCTTCACCTTGGCTCATGATGGCAGCTGTAAAAGACTTGTTTCATGTTTATTAGGATGGTGGCTCAGATGGTAAAGAATCTGCCCACAATTCAGGAGACCCGGGTTCGATCCTTGGGTTGGGAAGATCCCCTGGAGAAGGGAAGGGGCACCCACTCCAGTATTCTTGCCTGGAGAATCCCATGGACAGAGGAGCCTGGTGGGCTACAGTCCGTGGGGTCACAGAGAGTTGGACACAACTGAGTGATTAACATTCAAACTAAAAATACCGACAGCACCAGGTGCAGGCGAGGATGTAGAAAAACTGGGCTTCTCAGATGCTGCTGGTAGTGAGACAGGCTGGTACCGAGACCCTTTGCCACAGGGCTTGCAACTGGACAAATGTCTCCTCCAGCAGCAAAATACAAAGAAATTATATGGGACTAAAAATAACTGCATGCATGCACAGTTGGGACAATTATGAACAAAATACAAAAAGACCAAAACCCCACACAGGAGGTGATCACTTAAGCCACCCTTCCATCTTGAACCCTGGACCCACTCCCACCCTCACCCAATATAGGAACCAGCTCCCCCTGCACTCCCGGCGCGAGCAAAAGAACCTGTTATTTATACTCCCTCCACTCCTGCTGCAGCAGGGACCCCAGGAAAGCCTTGCCCGAATTTCTTGTCTGGCCTCTAGTCAATTTCTATTGATGAAGGAGGCCAGGAACTCTGGTTGGGAACAGTGGGAATGCAAAATGGTATAGCCACTCTGGAAAACAGTTTGGTGGTTCTTAAAACACCAGACACACAACCACCATACAACCTGGCAACCCCACTGCTGAGTATTTAGAAATGAAATTTTATGTTCATGTTAAAAAAAAAACCAAACATACGTGATTATTTACAGCAGTTTTATTCATCATCACCAATTGCTGGAAACACTCAATTGTCCTTCAATGGGTGAATATAAAATAAACTCGGGTCTATTCATACAATGGAACATTCCTCAGCAATAGAAAGGAACAAACTATTGATACAGGCAACAAAGCTTTAGGCCCCAAAACGTTTTATGTTGCAGCGAAAGAGGCCAGACTCAAAAGGCTACATATCGTATGATTTCAATTATATAACTTTCTCAGAAAACAGATCTCTAGCGTGGGAGAGCAGATCCGTATTTGCCTGGGGCTGGGGGATGGGGCTGGCGGATGGGGCTGGCTATGAAAGACCAGCAAGGGGGAATTTGGGGGGTTGTTTTATTGTCTGGATAATAAATTTATTATTTATTTATTTATTCAGCTCATTGTCTGGATAACAGATGATGCTCCAGTAATCAGAGCAGTCGTGGGGGATCCTAGGCACTGAGGGGGACCCGGAGGCAATGTCTGATCCAGCTGGAGGACTTCTCAAAGGAAGGGGCATATAAGCTGAGACTTACAGGCTGGGCTGGAATCAGGCAGGTGAAGGGCCTTCCAGGCAGTGGGAACCGTGTGAACAGAACCCAGAGGAGAGATATTCAGGAAACTGGGTGGCATTAATTTGACTGGAGTATAGAGATTTTTTTCTTTGAGATTCATCCTTTTTTCTGGGGGTTGGAGGAGGCTATGCCGCTGACCTTGTGAGATCTTAGTTTCCCAACCAGCAACTGAACCTGCGCCCTTGGCTGTGGAAGCAGGACGTCCTAACCACTGGACCATCAGGGAATAACCAGAGATTCATCCATTTGTAATTTGAAAACTGGAGAGAAAGGAGACTGGAGAAGTTGGTGGGATCTAACCAGACTTTGTGTCTCAGATGGTAAAGAATCTGCCTGCAAGGCAGGAGACTGAGTTTCGATCCCTGGGTTGGGAAAGTCTCCAGGGAAAGGTAATGGCTACCCACTCCGGTATTCTTTGCCTGGAGAATCCCATGGACAGAGGAATCTGGCAGACTACAATGGGTTTGCAGAGTCAGACTAACACTTTCACTTTTTTCTTCCACCAGACTTTATCGCAAGGGCAGTAGGGAGCCATGGGGAAGATTTAGAGCAGGAGAGGGAGGTAGTCAGACTTTCTAAACTTTGTTTTAGAAAGATTGCCAGGGTACTAGAGTGGAGAGTGACTTGGGATGGGGTAGCAAGGAGGAGATGGTGATGGCCTGAAGGAACAAAGCCAGGGGCCAGGGTGGAGAGAAATGGGCAGACTTAAGAGAGACTCAAATGCAGAAAGAACAGAGGCTGCATTTAATCAAAAGCGTCTTTCTACTTGGTGCTCTGTAATGATCTATATGGACTTCCCTGGTGGCTCGGTGGTAAAGAATCCACCTGCAATACGGGAGACGTGGGTTCAATCCCTGGGTCAGGAAGATCCCCTGGAGAAGGAAATGGCAACCAGTATTCTTGCCTGGGAAACCCCATGGACAGAGGAACCATGGGGTCTCAAAGAGTCAGACAGGACTTAATGACTAAACAACTATGACTTATATGGGGGACAAATCTAAAAAAAGGGTGGATATATGTATATGTGTAATGAATGCATTTTGCTGCACTGCAGAAACTAACAAAACATTGTAAATCAACTACATTCCAATCGAGATTTTCAAAAGTTAAATGCATTCACTAAAAAAGGTGTTTTCCAGGGACTTCCCTGGTGGTCCAGTGCTTACAACTTTGCACTCTCAATGCAAGGGCCTGGGTTCAACCCCTGGTCAGGGAACTAGATCCCACACGCCACAACAAAGGATCCCAAGTACTGCAACTAAGACTAGACACAGCTAAATAAATATATATATATATATATATATTTTTAAAAGGTGTCTTCTGGTTGCCTATTTAATGAGAGATAACATCTGCGAGGTCTGAAACCAACAAATGTTTGAGGAACTTTTACAGATCAACCGGAACAGGACACTAACCTGAAACCCAGAAAATAGGTCAAGAGCAGAAACAGGTAAAGTCACAAAAGAAGAGCCTACTCAAACCCACCAGGCTGTATCCATTAGACAGACACTGCTTTTTGTATGTTAGTCACACCTCAATAAAGTTTTTGTTTTAAAGGAAGCCCAGGGGATTCCTTGGTGACCTAGTGGTTAGGATTCTGGGCTTTCACTGTGGTGGCCAGGGTTCAATCCCAGGTTGGGGAACTGAGACCCTGCAAGTTGAGCAGCATGGCCAATTAATTAAAAAAATTATAAAAAGGAAGCCCAGAAGATGCATGAGCTTGTAAAGAGATGCTCACACTTATCAATGCTCAGAAACACCCAGGTTTGGGGGCTACCTTGGTGGCTCAGTGGTTAAGATTGGTGGTCAGTGGTTAAGAATCTGCCAGCCAATGTAAGGAACATAGGTTCGATCCCTGGTTTGGGAAGATACACGCTGGGCAGCAACTGAGTCCCATGCACTGCAACTACTGAGCCCACGCGCCAACAGCTACAAAAGTCTGTGCTCTGCAACAAGAAAAGCTACTGCAATGACAAGACCTCACACAACAAGCAATAAAGAGTAGCCCCCGCTCCCCACAACTAGAGAAAACCCGCAAACAGCATCGAAAACCTGCACACTACAAGAAAAACCCAGCTCAGCCAAAAAAAAAAAAAACATAAAGGTTGGAACAAGATGTCACTTTATAGTTCCCAGGTTCATCAAAATTAAACAGCACGATAATGCTCTGGCCTGCCTTGCTCCTGTTCTAGTGGGAAGGAAAGCAGTTTGTGATGATGTCATTGAATGCTTTTGTTAGCCAGGAGGGCGGGCTGGGGGTGGGGGGCAAGGGCAATAGCATCTGTAATGATCATGCATCAGATACAGGGGGTACATCTACCCCCAACAGAC
>NW_011495051.1:7292825-7295146 GCF_000754665.1 Bison bison bison | reverse complement strand
CAACAGACAGCGCAGTGCAGAGCTCCCCTCGGCTCTGCCCTCAGGATCTAGCCAAAATCTGAACACTTCTCTCCTTTTCTTCAGCTCCCATTCTCCAACAGCCTCCTTCAGGGCTCACTTGGACCAGTGCAGTCACCTTAGCAACTCTACCTTAAGCCCCCGCATTCGGTCCCTCCTGTAGCAGCCAGAGGGTGCCTGAGCAACTGAGTCAGATCCCAGCCGTCTTCTGCTCAGAATCTTCCATGGCTCCCATCTCCCTGTGGGTTAAAGGCCAAGTCCTCCCATGTTCCCCAAGGCCCTACACAGCCTGCTTTTCCACCTCCCTACCCTCATCGCCTCCGAATCCCCCACACTCGCTCACTCAGCTCTGACCACGCCTCCCTGTTCCACACATGGTTCTGCCCCAGGACCTTTGGACCTGCTGTCTCCTCTGCTTGGAATGCTCTTCCCCCAGATAACCACAGGGATCCTTGCCTTCCTTCCTCTTTCAGCTCTTTAATTAATGACCCCAGAGAGACTTCCCTGGTGGCCCAGTGGTTAAGGATCCACCTTACAATGCAGAGATTGTGGGTTCAATCCCTGGTCAGGGAACTAAGATCCCACACGCCACAGGGCAACTAAGCCCACGAGCTACTAGAGTCAGCTCTGCTATGAAAAATCCTACATGATATAATGAAGATCTTGTGTGCCAAAACTAAGACCTGAGGCAGCCAAATAAAAATAAATATTTTTAGAAAATATGGTGGGTGGTGGTTTAGTTGCTAAGTCGTGTCTAATTCTTGAGACCCCATAGACTGTGCTGCCTACCAGTCTCCTCTGTCCATGTCCAGACAGGAATACTGGAGTAGGTAGCCATTTCCTTTTCCAGGGGATCTTCCTGACCCAAGGATAGAATCCAGGGCTCCTGCATTGCAGGTGGTTTCTTTACCTACTGAGCCACCAGGGAAGCTCAGTGTAAATTACATTGAAAACAAAGACCCCAGAGACATGTTTCCTGACCACCCAGGAGAAGACAGTTCTTCTCTGATCCTGCTTTCTTTTTCTTCTCAGTACATCTCTCCACTCGACATGTTATATTATATCACACATCTGTTTGTCTTCTCCCAGCCCCATCTCACAAAGATGTCAGCTCCAGGCAGGCAGGGATGCTTGTCTGCCTTGCCAACCTCTGTGTCCTCAGTCCTAGAACAGAGCCAGTGTCCAATGAATCAAACTCAGGCTCAGAGAGGTGAAGTCATCTTTTCAAGACCACACAGCAGGTAAGTGGTAAAGCTGGGAGTCATGGGAAGATTTATTAAAAAAAAAAAAAAACTTAAAAAAATTTATTTATGGGGGGAGGAAGGAGACAGTGGGATGTATGGAGAAAGTAACATGGAAACATACATTACCATATGTAAAATAGATAGCCATTGGGAATTTGCTGTATGACTCTGGGAACTCACACCAGGGCTCTGTAACAACCTAGAGAAGTGTGATGGGGAGGGAGGTTCAAGAGGGAGAGGACATAAGTATACCTATGGCTGATTCGTGTTGATGTTTGGCAGAAACCAACATAATACTATAAAGCAATTATTCTTCAATTAAAAATAAATACATTTAAAACATATTTATTTATTTATAAGTAAAGAAGCTGTGCCCAGTCTTCTTTGCGACATGCAAGATCTTTGATCTTCCTTGCAGCGTGAGTTCTTTAGTTGCGGCAAGCAAAGTCTTAGTTGCAGTACGTGAACTTTTGGCTGTGGCATGTGGGATTTAGTTCCCTGACCAGGAATTGAACCCTGGCCCCTATGTATTGGGAGCACAGAGTCTTAACCACTGGACCACCAGGGAATTCCCCCACGGGGGGGATTTAGAGCAGTCCTATGTGAGTCCAGCTCTGTGCTCATAACCATCTGGAGGCAGAGGAGAGACCCTGCAGTGGGTGGCAGGTTCTCACTCCAGCAGCTCTGGGCCAGGATCAGTCCTGTGCTATGAACCTCACCTGGCTTCATTCTCTCACTAGTACACCCTTCCCATTTTACAGTCAAGGAAACCAAGACTCCAAGAAGGGGTTTTTTAATCCCCTGATGTAACAATTTTGGCACAAGATTAAGTCCTCCAATTCTGGGGTTCATCTGACCTTGATGTGACGAACACATGGAAATAGGATGCAGAAATCACAGAAGGACTCCTGTGGAGGTGACACTGAAAGCTGAGGGATGAATAGGGCTATGGCAGACTTGCCATTGAGATCCTGTTGGAGAAGACTCTTGAGAGTCCCTTGGACTGCAAGGAGATCCAACCAGTCCATCCTAAAGGAGGTCAGTCCTGGGTGTTCATTG
>NW_011495051.1:7291814-7292673 GCF_000754665.1 Bison bison bison | reverse complement strand
AAGTGAAAGTGAAGTCAGTCTCAGTTGTGTCTGACTCTTAGCGACCCCATGGACTGCAGCCTACCAGGCTCCTCTGTCCATGGGATTTTCCAGGCAAGAGTACCGGAGTGGGGTGCCATTGCCTTCTCCGCCACATGCTATGAGGCAGGGTCAAAAATAAGTAAGTAAACAAGTATTTTAAAAAGCACACAAAATTTATGTGTTTAAGCCCTATTTCCCAGGACCTCGGAATGGAACTGTATTTGGAGAATGGGGTTTTTTTTTTATTGGAGTATAATTGATTTACTATGTTGTATTAGTTCTTACTGTACAGCAAAACGAATCAGTTACACATACACATATATCCACTCTTTTTTAGATTCTGTTCTTGTATAGGTGATTACAGATATTGAGTAAAGTTCCCTGTGCTACGCTGTGTAGCTCCTTCTTAAGTTATCGGTTTTGTACATGTATTTGTGTGTGCGCTCAATCATGTCCGACTCTTTTGGGACCCCATGAACAGTAGCCCACCAAGTTGCTCTGTTCGTGGGATTTTCCAGGCAAGAATACTGGAGTGGGTTGCCATCCCCTTCTCCAGGGGATCTTCCCAACCGAGGGATTGAACCCAGGTCTCTTGAGTCTCCTGCATTGGCAGATGGATTCTTTACCACTGGCACCACCTGAGAAGCCCCATTATATATATGCTGCTGCTGCTGCTAAGTCGCTTCAGTTGTGTCCGACTCTGTGGGACCCCATAGACGGCAGCCCACCAGCCTCCCCCATCCCTGGGATTCTCTAGACAAGAACACTGGAGTGGGTTGCCATTTCCTTCTTCAAAGCATGAAAGTGAAAAGTGTAAGTGAAGTCGCTCAGTCGTGTC
>NW_011495051.1:7269172-7291714 GCF_000754665.1 Bison bison bison | reverse complement strand
CCACCTGATGCAAAGAACTGACTCATTTGAAAAGACCCTGATGCTGGGAAAGATTGAAGGCAGGAGAGGTGGACGACAGAGGAAGAGATGGTTGGATGGCATCACCGACTCAATGGATATGAGTTTGGATAAACTCCAGGAGTTGGTGATGGACAGGGAAGCCTGGTGTGCTGCGGTTCATGGGGTCGCAAAGAGTCGGACACGACTGAGTGATTGACCTGAACTGAACTGAACACGCAGATGGCTGTATCAGATGGTTTTCTCTGGAGAAGGGGAGAAGTATCTGAGAATTAATGGCCTCTGGGAGCAGCCTTTGCCCGATGGCTGATGGGGGTGGTGGGGCTGGATGAACACCCCAGCTCCCTCTCCCGCAGGTGGTTTCACTGAGGTGTGTGTCCTGCACTAGCTTCCAGAGGTCCTGAATGCTGAAACTGTACCTCCAGCAGTGAAAGCACTAACCACTGGGAAGCCAGGGAATTCCCACCAAAATTCATGGGCTGGAACTTCAGTTCCAGTGGTTAAGACTCCAAGCTTCCAATGCAGGGGACGTGTGTTCAATTACTGGTCACAGATTAAGATCCCACATGCTGTGCTGCTGCTAAGTCGCTTCAGTCGTGTCCGACTCTGTGTGACCCCATAGACGGCAGCCCACCAGGCTCCCCATCCCTGGGATTCTCTAGACAAGAACACTGGAGTGGGTTGCCATTTCCTTCTCCAAAGCAGAGTGAAAAGTGTAAGTGAAGTCGCTCAGTCGTGTCCTACTCTTAGCGACCCCATGAACTGCAGCCCACCAGGCTTCTCCATCCATGGGATTTTCCAGGCAAGAGTACTGGAGTGGAGTGCCAGGGCCTTCTCCGCATTATGTATATAGTAATGTGTATTTGTTTATTGAGATAAGATCTTTAAAGAGGTCGTTGAGTTAATATGAGGTCCAGTTAAGACAAAGCCACCCCGGGCTTAGAGGTGCCAGTGGGTAAAGATGAGAATCTCGGGCACTGGGATCACCATGCCACCTTGCGCGATGCAGACGGGAGGAGGGCAGGGCCAGACATCAACGGAAGCCACTGCGCTTGCGCTAAAAACCCATTCGGAAAAGCTTCCCAAAGTGGGAGGGGAGAACCCACGCCAGGAACCTGCTCTGAGGATTCAAGCCACAGAGTAAGGTCTCAGGGTAACGGAGGAAATGGTTACTAGTTGAGGGCTGGACTGCCCTGACCTCAGCCTTCCGAGCTGAGCTTCAGGCATCTCCTCCCTCCTGCGTCTTTCAGATTTATATCCGTAGAGGGACAAATGACCTTGGGCTGCCCTTTTGGAGCAGCATGGAAGAAAAAAAAAAAGGAAGAAAAAAAGAATCCAGGTCCAACATTCCCAACGTTGTATTTGTCTGTTTACATATCTGGGTCCCCAAAATATTTGAGTTTGTGATGACAGGGACTGCGTCTGTCTTGTTTGGCACAACGGTGGGCATACAAGTGGCGCTCAATGGATGCTCTTTGAATAAAAAATTGAATGAATTAGCGAGTGAACAGATGCCACCCATCAGTAAGAAGCCTTGACTTTGGGCTCAAGAGACAGACCTTCACATCTCATCTGCGGGGGCTGAGACACGGGGCTTACCCCACTGTGCCTCTGGTTTCCTCTCTGTGAAATGAGTGTCGTAACAGCACCCACCTCCAGGGATGGGAGGAAAGCATCCAGACCATTTGCCAAGCACCTGGCGTGGAATAAGATCTCCAAGAAGTGTCTACACCAACTCGCTCAAATCTTTTAAGAGAGAACCACAGAAAAAAGGTCCGAATGCAGCCAACAAAGGAAATTCCTGTGCTGGGCGGGACTGTTTTCCATGACCCCTGAAGTCCTAGCTCAGTTTCAGGTCAGAGCTGTTTTTTGTTTCCACAGATCAGCTCTCACTCGCGTGGTCCAAGATGAGGTCGTGATTTCCAACATCCCTGCCAGGCTCAGCAAGGAGCATCTGCTGAGATGGTGAGAAAACCCTCCCGGGAATGCAGAAGCCTGTCCTCAAGTCCCCTCCCCCACCACCCCGTCACCTTTGACAGTCATAACATCCCTCCATTTTCTTCACAATTTCTTCTGCGTGCCAAAGGAATCCATGCTCACTCTAGACAAGTTGCGAACATTTTTTCAGAGAAAAACTACATAATAAAAGAAAAAAAAAAAGTTGCCCCTAAGTCCAACAAGGCTGACATTTTTTTGAATTTCCTTCTGGTCATTTTTCCATACAGAACAGGTAACTGTGCTTATTTTTCAAAAGATGAGATTATTCTGAACGCACAGCTTTGGAACCTGCTATGGAACCTGCAGAAAGAGAAAGGGGGACAGAGGATGAGATGCTTAGAGAACATCACCCAGTCAATGGACGTGAATTTGAGCAAACTCTGGGCGAGGAACCTGGCATGCTACAGTCCTTGGCGTTGCAAAGAGTCAGACACAACTTAGCAACTGAACAACATGTCCTCTGGCAATACGTAGGGATTTTTCTACTTGGGTTTTCTCCATCACTGAGCCTCCAAGGCTATGGTGGATTTCATACTTTATGATAAGAAAGACTGGGACTTCCCTGGTGGTTCAGTCACTAAGATTCCAGGCTCCTATTGCAGGGGACATGGGTTTGATCCCTGGTCTGTGAACTAAGATCCCACATACCTCTCGAGCACAGCCAAAAACAAAACAAAAGCTAAGAAAAACTATATTCGTGAGGGAAAGGATGGATGTTGTTCAGCTGTTAAGTCATGTCTGACTCTTTGTGATCCCAGGGACTGCAGCACACCAGACTTCCCTGTCCTTCACTGTCTCCCAGAGTTTGCTCAGACTCATGTCCATTGAGTCGGTGATGCCATCCAACCAGCTCATCCTCTGTCATCCCCTTCTCCTCCTGCCTTCATTCTTTCCCAGCATCAGAGTCTTTTCTAATGAGTCAGATCTTCACATCAGGTGGCCAAAGTATTGGAGCTTCAGCTTTAGCATCAGATCTTCCAGTGAATATTCAGGGTTGATTTCCTTTAGGATTGACTGGTTTGATCTCCTGCTGTCCAAGGAACTGTCAAGAGTCTTCTCCAGCACCACAATTCGAAAGCATCAATTCTTTGACATTCAGTCTTCTTTATGGTCCAATACTCACATTGCTACATGACTACTGAAAAAACCATAGCTGTGACTATGTGGACATTTGTCAGCAAAGTGACGTCACAGGTGGTCAACAAGGCATCTGTGTGGTGGTTAAGACTGAGGCCCTGGAGTCAGATTCTGGCCGCTACCACTTTCTGAATCAGTGGGAGTGTTTTAATCTTTGGGCTTCATTTTTCCGATCTGTAAAATGGGGATATATTAATCCACTTTTAAAAAATATTTATTTTTATTTTACTTATTTGGCTGTTCCGGGTCTCAGCTGTGGCATGTGAGATCTTTAGTTGCAGCATGTGGGATCTAGTTCCCTGACCAGGAATGGAACCTGGGTTCCCTCAACTGGGAGCATGCAGTTTTCTGGACCACCAAGAAGATCCCTATATTAGGCCAGTTAATCTCACAACAAGTCTGGATCCCACAAGAGTCAACAGCAGAGAAAGGTTTCCATGTCTTAAAAACATAAACTTAGCGTTCACAGTGCACCAGGCTCTGTGCTAAGCTCTTTTTTTTTAATTTTTAATTTTACTTATTTATTTATGTTTGGCTGTGCTGGGTCTTCTTAAGCTTTACATGGACTTTCTCTAGGTGCAGCGAGCAGGGGCTACACTTCTTTTGTGGCTCGAGGGCTTCTTATGGAGACGGTTTCTCTTGTTGTGGAGCACAGGCTCTAGGAGTACAGGCGTCAGCAGTTGCAGAACACAGGCTTAGTCGCTTTGCAGTGTGTGTGATCTTCCTGGACTGCGGATCGAACCACTGTCCCCTGCATTATCAGACAAATTCTTGTCCAGTGCTCCACCAGGGAATTCCTCCATGTTCTTAAGGACCACACTACACTGCCTTCCTAGCAAGTTATGTAAATCACACCTTCAATACTGTATTACTTATATAACACCTCAAAACATGCATCCAGCGTTGTCTGCTTTGCCATGATTCATTGTATCCAGCCTATGTGCTTTATGGAGTTTTCTGTATTTGTGTTTTAGATCCTGATTTTAAAAAGTTTTTAAAATAAATTTATTTTAATTTATTTTACAAAGTGCAAAGCATCTGGGTTGTTTTTTTTTTTTGCTCCAAAAACAGATGCCATTATCAGATTTTTTTTTAAGTTTCTCAATGATTTTATTTTGTTTTGCGAGAGCTCATTTAGTAAAGAATCCACCTGCAATGCAGGAGACCCTGGCTTGACTCCTAGGTGGGGAAGATCCGCTGGAGAAGGGATAGGATAGTCACTCCAGTGTTCTTGGGCTTCCCTTGTGGCTCAGCTGGTAAAGAATCCACCTGCAATGAGGGAGACCTGGGTTTGATCCCTGGGTTGGAAAGATCTCCTGGAGAAGGGAAAGGCTACCCACTTCAATATTGTGGCCTGGAGAATCCCTGGGTTGCAAAGAGCCAGACACAACTGAGTGAGTTTCACTTTCATTTCTTTCTCTATTGAAGTATAGTTGACTTACAGTATTATATTAGTTTCAGGTGTACAATATAGTGATTCAATATTTTTACGGGTTATACTCCATTTAAAGTGATTACCAAATACTGGACATTTTTACTTAATTAATTTTAAATTTGCAAAGTTTTAGGCTTGCAGAAAAGTTAAATGGAAAGTACAGTTCTCATATATCTCCTCTCTCCCTGCTCCATTGGCTTTATTATTAACATCTTGCATTAGTGTGGTAACTTTATTGCAACTGATGAACTAATACTGATAACACTATTATCAACTGAAGTCCACAGTTCACATTCAGGTTCACTCTTGGTATTGGACATTCCGTGGGTTTTGACAAATCCACAGTGTCCTGCATCTGCAAGTACAGCACCATAAAGAACAATTTCATTACCCTCAAACCCTCACTTGTTTCTCCCTCTACCTCCCACTCCCCACTCTCCCTGAATCCCTGGTACCCAATGACTTTTTTTTTTTTTGGTCATGCCTTGCAGGATCTTAATTTTTTGATCAGGAATCAAACTCACATGCCCTGCGTTGGAAGCGTCCACCACTGGACAGCCAGGGACTTATTGTGAATTGTGTTCTCCTGGGGATTCTTTTGATGCCTCTAGTTGGGCTGGTCTCCGGGGGCCTTCTTGGTGGCTCAGACGGTAAAGAATTTGCCTGCAGTGTAAGAGACTTGAGTTCGATGCCTGGGTTGGAAAGATCCCCTGGAGAAGGGAATGGGAACCCACTCCAGTATTCTTGCCTGGGAAATCCCACGGACAAAGGAGCCTGGAGGGCTACAGTCCATGGGGTCGAGAAGAGTTGGGGGATTCTTTAAGTTTTGTGGCTCATTTCTTCTGCCGTGAGAAAAAAGGGTAGCCCCACCCACCCCTGAGAGGAGTGTCTGGGGGAAGGCCTGATACAGACAAGGAAGTCCGATGGACAATAATTTATTTATTTATTTTTGGCTGAACTGGATCTTCTCTGCTGTGCCTGGGCTTTCTCTAGTTGCAGTGCTCAGGCTTCCCATTGTGGTGGCTTCTCTTGTTTTTGGAGCACTGGCTCTAGGCATGCCAGCTTCAGTAGTCGTGGGATGTGGGCTTGGTAGTTGTGGTGCACGGGCTTAGCTGCCCCCTGGCATGTGGAATCTTCCCAGACTGGGGATCAAACTGGTGTCCCCTGCATTGGCAAGTGGATTCTTAACTACTGGACCGCCAGGGAAGTCCTCTGAGCAATGATTTCTTATCGTGAGATGGAAGGTTTGCAATAATTGGAAGATGTGGAAGGCTGGGCATTGCATTAATTTGCTCATTCAATAAGCATTTATTGAATACCTACTGTGTGCTAGGCACTTTTCTGGTCCCTGAGGACACAGCAGGGCCTTGTAAGGCATGAAGAAGACTTTGGTTTCGTTGACTTAAAAAATTTCACATTAGAGTTATGAGTTAACTTTTATTTGGCAAAATGAGGACTGCAGCCTATGAGATACCTCTGAGATATCTGCTCCAAAGAGGTTATGGGGGAAAGTGAAAGTGAAAGTTGCTCAATCATGTCCGACTCTTTGTGACCCCATGGACTATACAGTCCATGGAATTCTCCAGGGCAGAATACTGGAGTGGGTAGCCTTTTCCTTCTCCAGGGGATCTTCCCAACCCAGGGATCAAACCCAAGTCTCCCACATTGCAGGTGGATTCTTTACCAGCTGAGCCACAAGGGAAGCCCTAGAATACTGGAGTGGGTAGCTTATCCCTTCTCCAGCGGATCTTCCCAACCCAGGAATTGAACCAGGGTCTCCTGCATCGCAGGCGAGGTCTCCTACATCTCCTGCATTGGCAGGTGGGTTCTTTACCACTAGCACTGCCTAGGCTTCTCCTAAGTGTCTTGAATTGCCCTTCCTTGAGAAGTGATGGAGGCAGGGTCCACCCACCATTAAGATCATTCAAAACTCAATCACTTTCCCCTACTTTCCAGGTCCATCCCCTGTTATCTCGCACCTGGGCCAGTGCTATCATCAGAAGGTCAGTATATATGTGATTTTGGTGATGGGGGACTACATGCAATCAGGCACATATTTTTTTCCAGAAGTTTCTGCTGGTCTCGTGACGCTTTCTGCTAGGGAAGTGAAGGAACAGTCGTCCCCATGAAGCATTTTAGTGCTTTTTCTAAATATGAGGAGATACAAGAATTGGACTCACAAAATCAGCTCCTAATAAATATCTGACTATCTGAACTATCTCTCTCCAGTTTTTCCCCGAGCACACAGTGCCTCATTTCTGCTCTCCACCCAAACTCCTTTCAGGAGGTGTTGAAAGGAGCTGCTGACTTAATCCTTGTAGAGGTAGACGGCAAGTGACAATCTGTAGCTGACAGCTTTGCTGTTAGTAAGGTGGGAGCCACTGGGTGTTGAGAACAGGATGGACCTAAATGACTCAGTTGCTCACAGGCGCCCTCTGGTGGCGAGAACTCACTGTGGCATGAGGGGCGGAGCCAAGAGTCCAGGGAGGAGGTGACAGTACTGGCCCAGGTACGAGATGACAGGGGATGGACCTGGAGTGAAGGGGAAAATGGTCAAGTTTTGAATGATCTTAATAGTGGGTGGATCCTACCTCCATCACCTCTCAAGGAAGGGCAATTCAAGACACTTGCTGCTGCTGCTAAGTCACTTCAGTCGTGTCTGACTCTGTGTGACCCCATGGACGGCAGCCCACCAGGCTCCCCCGTCCCTGGGATTCTCCAGGCAAGAACACTGGAGTGGGTTGCCATTTCCTTCTCCAATGCATGAAAGTGAAAAGTGAAAGTGAAGTCACTCAGTCATGTCTGACTCTTAGTGACCCCATGGACTGCAGCGTACCAGGCTCCTCCGTCCATGGAATTTTCCAAGCAAGAGTACTGGAGTGGGGTGCCATCAAGACACTTAGGAGAAGCCTAAGTGACCCTAGCTGTAAAGAACCTCCCTGCCAACGCAAGAGATGTAAGAGGGGCGGTTTCATCCTTATGTTGGGAAGATCCCCTGCAGGAGGAAACGCCCATTCACTCCAGTGTTCTTGCCTGGAGAATTTCATGGACAGAGGAGCCTGGCAGGCTACAGTCCATGATGTTGCAAACAGTTGGACACTACTGAGCGAATGAGCATACTAAGGACAGACTGTAACATTTCTGACCCTCCCTTTCTACCAGCGGCTGCAGTTGGGTCCTTCCTGCAGGGACCCCCTCTGAATATCAGTCAGTTGGCTGTCTTGGCTGTGGGGTCTCAACTCAGGTGCCTACCTGGCCCTGCCTAGCTGGAGGGAGGTGGGGGCACGCCTGCAAACTAGAAGTTGACCCCACACCCCACTCATTAAGGATACCACAGACATTCATTTCAGCCACGTGTGTCTGTGTATAGCGGCGAGTGCAGTTCCAGCATAGTCACATCTCTGGATTTCCCAAGAGAAACCCCAAATCCAGATGTTCGATTGAAAAAAGTTTTAATTTTTTTCCTTTTATTTTTAGAGCTGAGGCCACCAGCAAGATCTGTTCCGAGAAAGAAGAGGACCCCTCCCTGGACCTGGACTCTTTTCCCAAACCTTGCATTTCTCATTCCCACCAGCAGCTGAAATATCTGCTGCCGGCCACCCACTGTTTCCGGCCTGTGTTAGTTTCCTACGGCTGCCATAAATTACCGTAAGCTGGGTGGTTTGAAGCAATAGAAAGATATTCTCGCTCTACTCTGGAGGCCAGACGTTTGAAAACAAGGTACTTCCAGGGCAACGTGCAACCCCATGGACGGTAGCCCGCCGGGCTCCTCCATCCATGGGACTCTCCAGGCAAGAATACTGGAGTGGCTGCCGTTTCCTTCTCCAGGGGATCTTCCCAACCCAGGGATCGAACTCGTGTCTCCCTTATCTCCTGCACTGCAGGTGGATCCTTTACCTGCTGAGCCACTGGGGACGCCCCCACACTGCTTCCCAGAACTCTGAGAAAGAATCCTTTCTTCCTTCAGCATTTGTTGGCTCCCGGCAGGCCTTGGCTTGTGGCTACATCAGCCCAAGCTCTGCCTCCATCTTCACATGGCCTTCTCCTCTCTCTGTGTCCAAATCTCCCCTCACCCCAACTCTTTTTTAATAAGGACGCTAGTCATTGATTTTTTTAAATATAATTTTTAAATATTTATTTATTTTTGGCTGCAGTGGGTCTTTGTTGCTGCGTGAGGGTTTTCTTCTAGTTGCCACGAGAGGGGCCTTCTCTCTAGTTGTGGTGTGTGGGCTTCTCATTGCAGTGGCTTCTCTTGTTGCAGATCACGGGCTCCAGAGTGCTTGGGCTTCAGTGGTCGTGGTTTCAGTAGATGCCCTAGGGCATGCGGAATCCTCCCAGGCCAGGGATCGAACCCACGTCCCCTGCATTGGCAGGCAGATTCCCAACCACTGGACTACCAGGACAGTCCTATTTCTGTTTTGTAAATAAGTTCCTTTGTATCATTTTTTTAGATTCCATGTATAAGTGACATCATGTGATATTTGTCTTTCTATGTCTGACTTACTCCACTTAGTATGATAATCTCAGGTTGCATCCATGTTGCTGCAAATGGCATAATTTCCTTCTTTTTGATGGCTGAGTGGTATTCCAATGAATATATGTACCACATCTACTTTATCCATTCATGTCTTGCCCATTGTATGAGTTTGACTTTTTCGAAGATCTATAACTGTCTAAGACTAGAGTTAAATTTATGATTAGAATGAGCCTTTAAAGGATATTCACAATTTTTAAAAAAGATGACAGTTCTGGGTAGTAGTGCCTGAGGGCTTGCCCATTGCATGGAAAGCTTTACAATGACCCTGGGAAGCAGATGTTGTCCTTATCAGCGTGTGGCAGGTAAGGAAACTGAGGCCAAGGCTTAAGTCATTTGGCTAGTGAGCGGGGACGCTATGATCTGAACAAACCAAGAGTTAGGGCCCAAACCTCTGACCATATGGCCTTCCTCGAGGATTCCCAGTAAATTCCATCTGACTACTGAAGTTTGGGGGCTTCTCGGGTAATGCAGTGATAAAGAATCTGCTTGCTAATGCAGGAGACCAAGGAAACACGGGTTTGATCCCTGGGTCGGGAAGACCCCCTGAAGGAAGAAATGGCAACCTGCTCCAGTACTCTTGTCTGGGGATTCCCATGGACAGAGGAGCTTGGTAGGCTGCAGTCCAGGGGGTCACAAAGAGTCAG
Source organism: Bison bison bison (assembly GCF_000754665.1). Lineage (NCBI taxonomy): Eukaryota > Metazoa > Chordata > Mammalia > Artiodactyla > Bovidae > Bison > Bison bison. The sequence goes on along the minus strand of NW_011495051.1, from coordinate 7,281,945 downwards.
ACATGACTGAACGCAACACACACACACACACACACACACACACACACACACACACACCCCATCTGGGGAAAATCCAAGTGTTTCTGCGTTAATCCCACTCCTAGGCATGTATTCAGAAGTACTCATAATTTGAAAAGATACGTGCGTCCCAGTGTTCATGACAACACTATTCACAGTAACCAAGACGTGGAAACAACCTGTGTCCATCGGCAGATGAATGGAGAAAGAAACCGTGGTGCATATATACAATGGAATACTGCTCCGCCATAAAAAAGAACAAAATGATGCCATTTGCAGCAACATGGATGGATCTAGAGAGTGCCCTAATGAGTGAAATAAGTCAGACAGAGAAAGACAGATGTCATATATCATTTATACGTGGAATCTAAAAACAAAAGTACAAATGACCTTATTAACAAAACAAATAGAGTTGCAGATGTAGAAAGCAAATTTTGGTTACAGGGGTGGAAGAGGGGGAGGGATAAACTGGGAGACTTGGATTGATATATACACACTGCTATATATAAAATAGATGGACTTCCATGGTGGCTCAGAAGGTAAGGAATCTGCCTGCAAATTAGGAGACACAGGTTCGATCCCTGGGTTGGGAAGATCCCCTGGAGAATGGGATAGCTACCCACTCGTATTCTCGTCTGGGAAATCCTGTGGACAGAGGAGCCTGGTGGCTACTGTCCATGGCTCGCAAAGAGTCAGATGTGACTTAGCAACTCTGATTGGGGATCTAAGATCCCACAGGCCGAGGGTCACTTAAGCCCGTGGGCACCGCAATTACTGATACCGTGCGCTGCAGCAAAGATGCTGCAGCTGAGGCCTGACACGGCCAAATAAATAAATAAAAATAAATAAATACTAAAAAATAGATAGCTAATAAAGACCTAATGTATAATACAGGGAATGCTACTCTATATGCTGTAATGACCTAGATGAGAAAAGAATCTAAAAAAGAGTGGTATATGCGTAACTGATTCACTTTGTTGTATAGCAGAAAAATTAAAAATGTCTTTTTAAAATATAATTTTATTGGCATATAGTTGATTTACAGTGTTGTGTTAGTTTCTGCTGTGCTAAGTCACATCTGACTCTTTGCAACCCATGGACTCCAATACTTTGGCCAACTGATGTGAACAGCTGACTCATTGGAAAAGACCCTGATGGTGAGAAAGATTGAAGACAGGAGGAGAAGGGGACCACAGAGGATAAGATGGTTGGATGGCATCACCGACACGATGGACATAAGTTTGAGTAAGCTCCTGGAATTGGTGATGGACAGGGAGGCCTGGCGTGCTGCAGTCCGTGGGGTCGCAGTTGGACACGACTGAGCGACTGAAGTGAACTAAAGGTGGAATTCACATAACATCCAATTAACCACTCTAAAGTGTACAATTCTGTGGCATTCAGTACATTCATAATGTTGGGCCACCCCACCCCTATCTAGTTCCAAAACATTTTTACCACCCAAAAGGAATCATGCCCCCAGAAAGCAGTCAATCCCATTCCCTGCCTCCCATGAGCCCTCAGCAATGACAAATATGCTTTGTCTCTATGGATTTGCCTATTCTGGACATTTTCTATAAATAGAATCAGACAATACGTGGCATTCTGGGTCTGGCTTCTTTCATTCGGCGTGCTATTTTAGAGGGTTTATCCCCATCGTAGCATGTATCAGAGCCTCATATACCTTTTTAAGACTGAATAATATTACACGGTATGGATGGATCACTATTTGTTTAAATATATATTCCATACAGACACGTGGCTCTGTACTTTATTTCTTCACTTAAGAGACCATGGTACGTCCCTGGTTATCCAGTGATTAAGAATCCGCCTGCCAATGCAAGGAACACGGGTTAGATCCCTGGTCCAGGAAGATCCCACATGCCGTGGAGCAACAACTAAGCCTGTTCGACACAGCTGCTGAAGCCCAAGAGCCCTAAAGCCCGTGCTCTGCAACGAGAGAAGTCACTGCAAAGAGAAGCCTGTGCACCCCACTGGAGAGTAGTCCCCACTCGCCACAGCTGGAGAAAGCCTACATGAAGCAATGAAGACATAGAGCAGCCAAAAATAAACTAAAAGGAAAAGGAAAAAATAGAGAGAGACTATGATTTGAAGCTCTCATTTCAAAACCAAATTACTTTTGTTACTTCTTCATTTCCTCAGCTGCAGAATATAACTTCTGTCTTATCTCAGGCTGTCATAGCAAAATAGCATAGTCTGGGTGGCTTAAACAATAGACATTTATTTTCTCACAGTTTTAGAGGCTGGAATCCAAGATCGACATGCCAGCGTTGGTTTCTAGTGAGGTCTCTCTCCCTGGATTGTGAATCAATATGAATTTTTGTGGAGGAGAGGACACAAATCAGTCCCTAATACTTTCCTATCGTTGGACCATGCCATACTTAAGCAGCCCCCTTGTGAAGGTATTTAGGTTATTTCTAATCATTCACTAACTCAAACTAGGCTTTAGAGCAAGTGTTGGCAAAGCTACAGCCTACCACCTGTTTTTGTAAATAACATTTTGGCATGTGGTCACACCCATTCGTTTACATGTATTTACATATTGCTCATTTATACACTGTGTAGGCTTCAACAGCGGAGTGACAAGGGAGAAACATTTATTCTCTGGCCCTTTCCAGAAAAGATTTGATCACTCACGTAGAGAACAAACGTGTGGATGCCAAGGGGGTAAGGGGAATAGGATGAATTGGGAGATTGGGATGGACAGACGTTCACTATTGATACTGTGTATAAAATAACTAAGGAGAATCTACTGTGCAGCACAGGGAATTCTACCCAGTGCCCTATAATGAGCTAAATGGGAAGGAAGTCCAAAACAGAGCAGGTATATGTATTGCTGTTGTTCTTTAGTCACAGTCATGTCCGACTCTTTGCAACCCCATGGACTGTGGCCTGCTAGGCTTCTCTGTCCAGGGGATTTTTCCAGGCAAGAATACTGGAGTGGGTTGGCATTTCCTCCTCCAGGGGATCTTCCTGAACCAGGTACTGAACCCATGTCTCCTACATTAACAGGTGGATTCTTTACCGCTGAGCCAAATATATGTGTATGTATATGTATGGCTGATTTGCTTTGCTGTACAGTGGAAAGACAAGATTGCAAAGCAACTATACTCCAATAAAAACTAAAAGAAAAGAAAAATTAAAAAAGCAAGGTTTTGTTAACTACCGGTCTATATGCATCTGAATAAATCTGTTGTAGAAATTCCTAGGGGGAATATCTGCTCCCCACAATCCATATGCTTTAAAAAGTCCTGAGAATTCTGTTATTGCTATTGATGACAAATACATCAATTTAAGCACAGTTCATAGACCAACATGGGCTACTGATATAAATGCTGTGTGTGTAAGACATTGTCTCCTTTTTTATAAACATTTTAAAAATTTATTTTTAATCTGACACTGTTTTCTTGAAAATCGTGCTTTTCCAAAACTTCTAAAATATAAGGAAGGAGACCAAGCATGTGGAGAAATACATTACGACTCTCAGCACACCCTGTGTATGTATGTGTGTTAGTTGATCAGTCGTGTCCAACTCTTTGGGATCCCATGGACTGTGGCTCTCCATGCTCCTCTGTCCATGGAATTCTCCAAGCAAGAATACTGGAGTGGGTAGCCATTCCCTTCTCTGGGGGATCTTCCCCACTCAGGGATCGAACCCAGGTTTCCTGTGTTGCAGGCGAATTCTTTACTGTCTGAGCCACCAGGGAAGCCCCTCACACACCCTAAGCCCTGTAATTAAGGATATACTAGAGTGACTCTTGTTCTTCTACCATGGTATTTCAGTGTCCTCCTAATCGCTGTTCTATCCCTGGGTTCTATTCTTCAAGGGGAATTTTTCACTGTTTTCTAGAACCTTTGAACTGTGCCTGATAAATTGCACTAGTTTTCTGCATGCTTTTTGTTTTTTTGGTCCGTGTCTTGAATTTGCAATTCGCCGGATGCCTGCGCTATTCTGGCTCTCCGCATTAATTCAATGGGTGTGTGTTGGAGGGACTTGGGAGTAGTTCTTGTCCCTCCATTCCCTCACACTTGAGGGCTGAGCGGACGCTCGGGGGTTGGGACGGGTGGTGCAGATGGAGACGCGTTGGGATGTGTCTGGCTGGGAGGCGCCAGGGCCAGGGCACAGGTGCTTCCGATTATGGCCACCAGGAGGCGCGAGAGGCCGGGATCTGGGCCTCTGCCAGGTAGGGAAGCCGGGGGCGGGGCTGCCGCGGGGCGGGGCTGCCGCGGGGGCGAGGCTCCTCGGAGAGTTTTCTGCAGCCTCCGGCAACTGATCTAGCTTCCCAATTCTAGGGTCCCATGGATAGCAGGCGCTCCACCGCGCCCCTGAGGCCACATCACTCTGCCTCCCACCCTCCCCGTCCTTATCCACCCTTCATTTCCCCGCCCTCATTAACTCCACCCCTCTCCTGTCCTGCTTTCCTCTGGTGTTCTTCTAACATTTGCGCCCCCCGTTTTCGGGACCTCAGCATCTAGCTCCGGGGCTCTTTTTTCCCAAAATGACCTTTTAGAGAAAGATATGGAAGAACACACTCCTAGTTGTGAACGTGACCCGTGGTCCGGGGAGGAGACAGCCACGCATCTAGGAACATCTGGCTTAGTTCTACATATTTTTAGAATCAGGCAGTTTGACAAACAACATTGATTAAATGAATTCAAATGGAAAGTTTGTTTTTGTTTTTTCCCTTCTTTGAGTTGTGCCCTGGGGATCACAGAAGATCGTGAAACCCCTGAGCCCTCCAGGACCTGGTCACAGACACACTCCAGCCCAGGGGCTGGACAGAGGAGCCTCCAGGACTGGACCCAAACGGACTTCGGTCCAGGAGACAGTGAGGGCTAGTGGCTGCAGGAGTTGGGCCTGGGGGCCTTCAGTGCCTGCATGCACATTTTTCGCCCTGAAATGCCCTCTCTGCTTCTTTCATCATAGACCCACTGATCAATGACTATTGGCTTAAGGATGATATCTTCATCAGCTCTGGCCAAGGAGGCCTCAGATGCAGAAAGTACAGGCTCTCAGGTGGGAAGGGGATGGAGGTTCCTACCTCTGTGTCACTCTTGGAGCTTAAAAGCCCAGCCTGAGCCCTGCTTCCTGTGTGGTCTTGGGCAGTTACCTTGGCCTCTCTGAGCCATGTAAGAAGTCTGAGCCCAGTGAGCTAATGTGTAAGCCGGGGGCTGAGGAACCTGATGGCTTGTAGCTAGATTCCTGCTTCATAGAACCTCTTCATTCATTCATTCCACAGTGGTTTCTTGAGCACCACTGTGTATCAGGCTGTGGGAACACAGCCATGAGTTGGATAGCCCACACACATATCCACTTGGAGCCCCCAGTCAGCAGGGGCATCAACCACATGAGTGGTCAATAATGTTGACCACTATAATGTTGAGGATTATCCCTGTAGGTCCTGGGTAGCATCTGGGGGCGGGCCGTAACAGAGTGACTTCTCCATTCCTGATGAAGAACCAGCAGGGCACAGTTTGGGGCACTCGCTCCCCTGGCGCTGGGAGCCTCGCTCCAGCATCTGATTGTGATGTGATAAAGGCTGTGACTGAAGAGGGGCAGCCGTTGCGGCCCCTCCCCAGCTGAAGATCAAGCAGCCAGGAGAGAGAGGGGCAGAGCAAGTCAGCTTTGGTAACCCTACCCTACTCCCCAGACCTCTACCATCTTGGGAAACAGGAGCCCAGAGGTTTAGGAAGATGCTGACTTAACTGGTCAGGGCACCCCAGTTTGGCTGACATGGCTGAAAGGCACATTCCATATTATTCCTTGAAGAAACTGTTTTCTTTCTTCAATGGTGTTACTGTTGTAAGTATGTCACAACCCGGACCCTGGGGCTTTGCAGCCCTTCCTCCATGGCTGGCTCCTTCAAAGACAGAAATAAGTTGATCCAAATTCGCTGGCATCCGGATCTGTGGTCCCCAGGGACTCAGGAGGGATGTAGGGCAGACGGACGAGGAGCAGGATGCACTGGGAACAGGCGTTGCTTCCACCAACCCAGAGCTGCTAAATCAAGCAGAATTGTGTACTCCGGGGTGCCTGGGGGTCAATGGTGGAAGAACTCAGCTCTTAGGCAAACCCTGCAGAAAATGAAAGTTGTTTGGAAAGGCAGGAGAGAATGGTTCTGCTCTTGGTCCTTTACATTTTTCAAACCATTTTTTTTTTCTTACTACAAAGTAACCCATGGGACTTCCTTGATGGTCCAGTGGTTAAGATTCTGTGCTCCCAATACAGGGGGCACAGGTTTGATCCCTGGTCTGGGAACTAGATCTCACATGCCACAACTAAGACCCGGGGCAAACAAACAAACAAAAAAAAGTAACCTGAAATGTGCACTGCTGAAGCAGTCACTGCTTTCAGTAGTAAGACTGTATGAGGAAAGGTTGCCAGAAAAGAGAAGGAAATTAAATATTACTCCTACTCTCTTCACCTGCGTGGCATCATTTTGATGGGAATTAAACAAGATAACGCATTTAAAAGGCTGATGCCTGTCATGGGAACATGGCTCAATAAATATCATTATTATAGCCTTCCAGACCTTTCTATGTACCTTTAAAAACAGCAACACAAACGTGGTATGTGACTGCTTTAGCATCTTCATTTTTTTTTTCTCTTTTGAAAAATTGTAAATTTTTCCTCCTTTTAAATAGACTTCTTTTTAGAGAACTTTTAGGTTCACAGCAAAATCGAACAGAAGGTACCAAGACTTCCCACGTAAGCCCTGCCCCCCACACACGCACAGCCTCCAGCCTCCTTTCCTGTCAACATTCCAAATCAGAGTGGTCCATTTGTTATAATGAACCTACATTGATATCAGGGGCTTCCCAGGTGGCACAGTGGTAAAGAATCTGCCTACCAATTCAGGAGATGCATGAGTTCTATCCCTGGGTCGGGATCGCCTGGAGGAGGAAATGGCAACCCACTCCAGTATTCTTGTCTCAAAATTTCCATGGACAGAGGAGCCTGGCGCGTTAGAGTCTACCAGGTTGCAAAGAGTCGGACACGACTGAGCATGCAGGCAAGACATTGATATCACTATAACCTTGTACACTGTACATTGTTTTCTCTTTTGGCCATGCCTTCTGGCTTGCAGGATCTTAGGTCCCCAACCAGGGATCGAACCTATGCCCCCTGCAGTGCAAGCATGGAGTCCTAACTACTGAACTGCCAGGGACTTCCTGGTGTACATTCTATGGCTTTTCACAGTGTATCTACCATGTCAGCATCGTATGAATAGTCTCATTGCCCTAAAAATCCTCTGTGCTTCACCTGTCACCCCGCCTCCCCCCAGCCCCTGGCAACTACTGATCTTTCTTCTGTCTTCATAGTTTTGCCTTTTCCAGAATGTCATATACTTGGAATCATAAAGCATGTAGCCTTTTCAGATTGGCTTCTTCCATTCAGCAATATGCCTGTAAGTTTCCTCTATGTCTTTTCCTGGCTTGACAGCTCATGCTTTTTTTAGTGCCAATAGTCCATTGTCTGGATGTACCATAGTTTATTTATCCATTCATATGCTGAAGGCCATCTTGGTGGCTTCCAAGTTTTGGCAGCTACGGATAAAGCTGCTAGAAACATCCATGTGCAGGTTTTTATGTGAACATAAGTTTTCAACTCTGTTAGATAAATACCAAGGACTATGACTGCTGACAATCTTTTTTTTTAAACATAGGCCTTAAAAACATCTTTGTGTATCAATAAACATTCTCCTACAACAGAAGTCGGTGAAGTACAATGTTGTAAATAGATAAAATTTATTTGTAAATAAAATAAATTTGTTTATGAATTGTGTATGGCTGGGCTTGCCAGGTGGCTCAGCAGTAAAGAACCCTCCTGCAACGCAGGAGCCGCATGAAACGTGGGTTCGATCCCTGGGTTGGGAAGATCCCCTGGAGGTGGGCATGGCAATCCAGTTCAGTATTCTTGCCTGGAGAATCCCACGGACAGAGGAGCCTGGCAGCTACAGTCCATGGGGTCGCAAAAAGTCAGACACAGTTGAAGTGACTGAGCACGCACGCACATGTATGGCTGAAATCCGATACACTGGCTGAGTCATTTCAACTGAGAATGTATGGCCTGCAAAGCTCACAATATTGGGGACTTTTCCAAAAAAAAATGTGCCACCCTCTGTCTTACAAGCATCATTTAAAATAACAGTCTAGGATCCCATGGCAAGGCGGTACCATGATTCACCTACCCAATCTGTATTATTGGTTGCTTCAATTATTTCCAAGATTTTTCCCTGGTTCTGAGGCTCATCATATGTAACTATTTTTCCTAGGTTGAATGTCCAGAAATGGAATTTCTGGGTAAAAAGTTTTACCACAAAACCTTGGTTTTAAATTGGTTTTAAATACCAATTACAAAATATCGTCCTGCCCTTTCCCTCAAAAAAAGGCTGTTGCTTGGCAGCAGCGTATGGAAAGTTTCTCTACATCCTCACCAACTCTGGGCATTATGAGTTTTGAAATGTTTCTGCTGATTTTATGGGCCTTTGTTGCCTCCTCCAGGAGTTTGATTTGTATACAACTAACAGATTGCTTTCCCCTGTTTTCTGTTCTAAAGCTCTCTGGCATGATCCTCATTGGTCTGAGCATCTATGTGAATTTCAGAGGGGCTGTCCTGACCAAGGTCCTTGGGCGGTCCTCTGCGTACCTGTTTCATGTTGGCTACCTGTGCCTGGTGATGGGCAGCGTCACAGTGCTGCTTGGCTTCGCCAGGAGGCATGGAGCAGCCAAGGAAAGCAGAGGCACCCTCTTGTTTGTAAGTTGCATCTGCAGACAGACCCCACAACTCCTCCGTCATGTCTGAATCCTTCCTTGCAGGTGTTCTAAACTCCTTTGATGTTTCCTATTTTATAGTGTGTATGGTGTCTTTTAAAGAACACCAGATGCAAACATCTTTTTCTTTTTTTAATAACTTTAAAAAGTTATTTATTTATGGCTGTGTTCGGTCTTCATTGCTGCGTGCAGTCTCTCTAGTGGCAAGCAGGGGGGCTACTCTTTGTTGCAGGGTTCAGGCTTGTCTTGAGGATGGAGGACAGGCTCTAGGACTAGAGGACAGGCTCTAGTCTTCAGAAGTTGATGCGTGTGGGCTCAGTAGTTGTGGTGCAGGGCTTAGTTGCTCTGAGGCATGTGGAATCTTCCTGGACCAGGGATTGAACCCGTGTCCCATGCACTGGCAAGCAGGTTCCTATCCACTGCACCACCACGGGAGTCCCATCTTTTTCTTTATGATGGGTCTCACTTAGAACCCCTCCCCTACCCAAGTGCATAAATTATACCCTCCTAGGTTTTCTTCCCGTGATTTTAAGGCTTACTTTCTCACTCTTAGCTCTTTAGTCTTTGGGAGTTTGATTGTGTGTGTGTGGTGTGAGGTAGGGATCTGATTTCTTTTTTTTTTTCCTAGTTGTGTGACATACTATTGCACTTACCGCCTGGCCCATCCAGTCCTCCTCTGTCTTTGCTAGTTTCCATTACGCTCAGGTCTGTTCTGTGCACACTGCTCTGTTCTGTTGGCCCATGTATATGTCCCCCATGAATACAACACTATAGTAATTGCCATGCAGCACAAGTACATGGTCAGATGCATGGAGTATGAATATTTTGAGCATGATCAGCAGATCACGTCACAGATTTTACATGTCTTGCTCTTTCTCACACGTAGCCTCGGCCAAATGTCTCCCCAGCATCCAGCTCCCAGAGTCCCCATTCCCACTTCTCTTACAATCTTGTCTGAATTGATCATCCCATTTTAAGTTGAATCTGTCTCCACATCTTTTTTGTTTGTTTTTAAACAAGCACTCTCTCTCTCTCTCTCTTTTTTTTTTTTTTTTTTTGGCTCTGTCTGGTCTTGGTTGGGGTAGGTAGGATCTTTCCTTGTGGCCCAAGGGCTTTTCTAGTTGGAGCACAGCATTTTCGCTGCTCTGCACTGTGTAGGATCTTAGTGCCCAGACAAGGGATCAAACTGGCATCCTTTGCATCGAAGGCAGATTCTTCACCACTGGACCACCAGGAAAGTCCCTGCCTCTGGCATCTTCCCCTACTGTGTTGCTGCAAAATTCCAGTGGTTTTGATTTAGAGGTTTCAAGGCAATCCTTGCTCTAGCTATCTCCCAGAAAGTCAACATCCCCCACTCTTAAAGAATCCATCCTCACTCTCTACCTCCCTGAATATCTATCATCTCTAGTTTTCTTGATTACTTCATTCAACAAGTATTTATTGAACCAGTCCTTTGCCTGCAATATTTCATTTTCTCTTCTATAGGATGTTGTTGTTGTTCAGTCGCTCAGTCGTGTTTGTGTCCAACCTTTGGCAACCCTGTGGACTGCAGCACCCCAGACTTCCCTGTCCTTCACTATCTCCTGGAGTTTGCTCAAACTCATGTCCATCGAGTTGGTAGTGCCATCCAACCATTTAATCCTCTGTCACCCACTTCTCCTCCTGCCGTCAGTCTTTCCAAGCATCAGGGTCTTTTCCAGTGAGTTGGTTCTTCGCATCAGGTGGCTAAAGTATTGGAGTTTCAGCTTCAGCATCAGTCCTTCCAATGAATATCCACGGTTGATTTCCTTCAGGATAGACTGGTTTGATCTTGCAGTCCAAAGGACTCTCAAGAGTCTTCTCCAGTATCACAGTTCAAAAACATCAATTCTTCAGGGCTCAGTTTTCTTTATGGTCCAACTCTCACATCCATACATGACTACTGGAAAAACCATAGCTTTGACTATACAGATCTTTGTCTGCAAAGTGATGTCTCTGCTTTTTAATATGCTGTCTAGGATGCATACAGGATCAATAGCATGGGGGGCACTTTTTGCTTTTTTAGCCTTAAAGCCCAGCATATGGTGATGGAACTTGCTCCCCCTGCAGTGGAATCAGGGAGTTTTAATCACTGGATCTCCAGGGAAGTCCCTGTGGGCACTATTTTATCCATAGTTTAACTTGGAGGAATCAAAGAGTCTTCTCTCTCACACCACAGTCCAACCCACTGGCAAGTTCAGTCGACTTTACCCTCAGCCTCGGGTCCATCCAAATCCTCTTGAGACCTCATCCACAAAAGTAAAGTCCTTTTGATGGCATTGGGAGCCACAGCGGGATCTGAGCAGAGTTGTGCCCTGACAGATGCGCCCTCTGGTGGCTGTGGAGGGAACACCATGAGGGGAGGACCAGAGTGGAAGGACTGTGTTTGTCCTGATGGGAGATAGTCGGGGCTTATGGCACCCCACTCCAGTACTCTTGCCTGGAAAATCCCATGGATGGAGGAGCCTGGTAGGCTACAGTCCATGGGGTCGCTAAGAGTCGGACACAACTGAGCGACTTCACTTTCACTTTTCGCTCTTATGCATTGGAGAAGGAAATGGCAACCCACTCCAGTGTTCTTGCCTTGAGAGTCCCGGGGACAGGGGAGCCTGGTGGGCTGCCGTCTATGGGGTCGCACAGAGTCGGACACGACTGAAGCGACTTAGCAGCAGCAGCAGCAGACCCAGTGGGGCCCTGGTGGGCATTAGAAGTGGGTAGATTCAGGACAGATTCTGAAGAAGTCACCAGTAGGACTTTTCGATGCCTGGCTGTCTTCTGGATGCCTCACTTACCCAGAGGTTGGGAAATACTATTGCTGTTTTTCAGTTGTATCTGACTCTACGACCCCATGGACTACTGCACACCAGGCTTCCCTGTCCTTCACCATCTCCCGGAGTTTGCTCAAACTCATGTCCATTGAGTTGGTGATGCCATCCAACCATCTCATCCTCTCTCGCCCCCTTCCCCTCTTGCCCTCAATTTTTCCCAGCATCAGAATCTTTTCCAATGAGTCGGCTCTTCGAAATCAGGTGGCCAAAGTGCTGGAGCTTCAGCTTCAGCATCAGTCCTTCCAATGAGTATTCAGGGTTGATTTCCTTAGGATTGACTGGTTTGATCTCCTGCTGTCCAAGGGACTGATAATAATAATAGGCATAGGTAGAAATAGATGAAGGGAGACCAGGAGCTGACCGTTCTTGGACACCCCTTCCCCTCACAGTATTTTCCACTGTTTCCCACCAGGCATGTGAATTTCAGCGGAAACATGAGGCAGCATATGTTGATATTTTCTCCCTGGCACTCATCCACCTGTCATCTGGCATCTCCCCTTCAGTCTTATCACCCCTCACCCCCAATTTACATATCAGATTTATTGTCCCTGCTTCTTCTCCCAGCAACGTTTCCTTTTTTGGCCACAAAGCATAGGTTGTGGGATTTTAGTGCCCTGACCAGGGATTGAACCTGGGCCCTTGGCAGTGAAAGCATGGAGTTCTAACCACTGGACCGCTGGGGAATGCCCTCCTGCCTCTGTTCTCTGTCCCCACTGTCCCTCCTGCTTTTCTATCCCTCCCTGCTCTCTGGACTTCCTAGATGGGTGCTAGTGCTAAGGAACCACACTGCCAATGCAGGAAATGCAGGAGACTCAGGTTCGATCCCCTGGAGGAGGGCATGGCAACCCACTGCAGTATTCTTGCCTGGAGAATCCCATGCACAGAGGAGCCTGGCGGGGTATAGTCCATGGGGTTGCAAAGAGTTGGACACAACTGAAGTGACTTAGCATGTACTCAGGACCTGCTGTCTGCACACACAGTCAGAAGTCCCCTCTTAGGGCTCTGGGACTCCCAGAAAGTGCTGGACATGAAATGGGGTTCTAGCTATTAGCTCTTAAGAATACCCCACTGCCAGCATCCTGGATAACATCCAGGAAAATGACACAAGGAAGAAAT
>NW_011495051.1:7260506-7268858 GCF_000754665.1 Bison bison bison | reverse complement strand
TAGACTGAGTCTCTAGAGATGGGGTGAAAAAGCCAAAAACCTCAGCCCTCTCCGCCAAGGCTGTCCTCAAAAAACCTGCTGGGCTAATCTGACCTCTCTCCTGCATTTGCGGTGAGGCTTGCGGGGGATGGTAATGGGAAACGCCGTGAAAACTGTTGCGGTTTTGAAATGAATTCAAAATAGAGGGCTGTTTAGCAATATCCATCAAAATGGCAAAGCACGGATTTGACCCAACCATCTGGTCTCTAGGAATTATCCAAGGATATGCTTGTTTGTGGGCAGCATGACATACATATACCAGGATGTGCAAAAGGTCGCTTCTGTCCTAGTGGAGCATCAGTTTGGGGGGAGGGGGATTATAATTTATAATAATCCAGACAAGGGAGCCTGATGCAGCTGGAAAGAAGGAAGGAGGAGGCTCTATGTACAGGAGACGGTACATTCTCCAGAACGTAGTCTTGTTTACCTCCGGCGAGGCCCACCCTGAGACAAGGATTTGAAGGCTCCTGGTTTGAGTGATGATCCCAAGAAGCGCCAGTAGGGGGCATGAGGAGTGAGGCAGGGAAGGGAATGTAGCCCCTGAAAGCTTACACGGTACAACTGGGATCAGTCCTGGTTGGGACGCAAAGAGAACGCAACTATTTTCCCCACCCAAGGGGCGAGGGAGCTGCAGTATTGATCCACCACCTCTCATCAGTCATTAAGGGCTGCTCCCAGGGCGCATGCGTACTGAGGCCACGTAGAGACCCTCAGTCGTTGGCAGCGGGGAGTCAGGCTCCCGGACACAGAAATAAGCGAAGCCCCCGGGATTTGAGCAGACTACCAAGAGCCGCTAATGTTCTTGTTGGAAACAGCCGGACGCCGAATACTGAGAGTAGCCGGATGCCAAACAGTGAGAGAGAGAGTAGTATGAAGCAAGGAGAATAATAAGGAGAGTAGTCTTTGCTTTGACACGCATAGTATATCTCTTTGGGGACACAGGAAACTGTAACCCCGTGATGGAGTGGGAGAAACTTGTCGGCTGGGAGAAAAAAGTGGGAGGGAGACTTTTCATGATTTACCGTCTGTGCTTTGTGAATTTTGAACCATGCGATTATTTTACCTCTTCGGGGGGAAAAAAAAAGGTTTTAAATTTAAACGTCTATTCAAACACAAACACGCACACACACACACGCACACACACACGCACACGCACACAGAGAATTAAAGTCGCGCCTTTTGTGCAGAGAGAGATGCAGTTGCTAAAGATGATTTTCAAGTCCCTAATCGAATTGCAACCCAGTCGGGGGCGTAGCGGGCGAGTGGGCGATTCAAAAGAGCAGATGATTCAAAACGGTTTGCGAGGATGAACGCAGCCAGATGAGCTGGGCTCCACACCCACGCTCTTGCTTGTGTCCCTCTGGGGGGTGGGGGGCAGGCCCGACGGTAGCCCGAGTTCTTCCTCCCCCAGCGCAGACCCTTGGCTGGTGGAGGGGCCAGGAAGGAAGCAGACGGGAAGTCCCCTTCCCCGCCCCGACCCTGAGTCCCCAAGAAACCTCCCCAAATGGGCTCCTTGCTGTTTTCTGTGCTCACCGCTCCCCGTTTCATCGCTGAGGTTCGAGAAGTGGCCCTGGAGCACAACTTCGTGACCCTGAGGAAGAATTACAGAGGTTACAAGGAGCCAGATGACTATTCCATGCGATGGAATTTGGTCATGGAGAAGGTGAGATTCACATTTTTTTAAAAAATTTTTGTGATAGACACATAACATAAATTTACCGTCTTAACCGTTTTTAAGTGCTCAGTTTGGTGGCATTAAGCACATTCACATGGTTGTGCAACCATCGCCAGCCTGCCTCTCCACAACTGAAACTGTCCCCTTTAACCGCAAAGGCTCCTTCTCCCTCCCTCAGCCCCGGGCAGCCACTGCTCTCCATTCTACAATGCTCTAGGAATATGACTCCTTTCAGTTCAGTTCAGTTCAGTTGCTCAGTCATGTCCGACTCTTTGTGACCCCACGGACTGCAGCACGCCAGGCCTCCCTGGCCATCATCAACTCCTGGAGTTCACTCAAACTCATGTCCATTGAGTCAGTGATACCATCCAACCATCTCAACCTCTGTCGTCTCCTTCTCCTCCCGCCTTCAATCTTTCCCAGCATCAGTGTCTTTTCAAATGAGTCAGTTCTTCACATCAGGTGGCCAAAGTACTGACTGGAGTTTCAGCTTTAGCATCATTCCTTCCAAAGAAAACCCAGGACTGATTTCCTTTAGGATGGACTGGTTGGATCTCCTTGCAGTCCAAGGGACTCTCAAGAGTCTAGGGACCTCATATGGGCTTGGTAAAGAATCTGCCTGCAATGCAGGAGATACAGGTTCTATCTCTGGGTCAGGAAGATCCCCTGGAGGAGGAAATGGCCACCCACTCCAGTATTCCTGCCTGGAGAATCCCATGGACAGATGAGCTTGGCAGGCTACAGTCCATAGTGTTGCAGAGTCAGACATGACTGAGCAACTGAGGACGCTCAGACACAGGGACGTTGTCTAAATGGAATCATGCAGTACTTGTCTTTTTGTGTCTGGCTTATTTCACTAAGCATTCTCCAGGTTCATCCATGGTATAGCAGGTGTCAGAATTTCCTTCCTTTTTAAGTCTGAATAATATTCCTTTGTATGGGTGGACTGTATTTTATTTATCCATTTTTCTGTCCATGGACAGGGGCTTCCCAGGTGGCACTAGTGGTAACTCCTGCCAATGCAGGAGACATAAGAGACGAGAGTTTGATCCCCAGGTCAAGAAGATCTTCTGGAGGGGGCACAGCAACCCACTCAAGTGTTCTTGCCTGGAGAATCCTATGGACAGAGAAGCCTGGCGGGCTACAGTCCATGGGGCTGCAGAGAGTTGGACACGACTGAAGCAACTTAGCAGTACACACACACTGTCAATGGACACTTGGGTTTACAGGTGTACAAATATCTCTCCGAGTCTCTGTTTTCCATTCTTTTAGGTGTATGTCCAGAAATGGAATTGCTGGATCATCTGATAATTCTACATTTAATTTTTTTGAGGAACGTTCATACTGATTTCCACAGCAACTGCCCATTTTATATTCCCGTCAGCAGGGTGTGAGGTGTTAGGATTTATTTCCTTTTTTAATATATATTTATTTATTTGGCCACATGGGGTCTTCGTTGCGGTTTTTGGGATCTTTCATTGTGATGAGCAAACTTCTCTCCAGTTGTGGTGCACAGGATCAATAGTTGAGGCACTGCGGCTTAGTTGCCCCATGGCATGTGGGATCAGAGTTCCCCAGCCAGGGATCGAACCTGCGTCCCCTGCCTTGGAAGGCAGATTCTTAATCACTGGACCACCGGGGAAGTCCCCAGGATTTATTTCTTTAGTCTTGGTGTTTAAAGAGCAGGACCGGCCTCCACGTGTCATCTAAGCTTTTGAGGCAGATAGTTGAGAAGGGTCTGTGAGGCCAGGACGCATATGAAGGGGAAAAGCCATCGCCTGTTTGTAGGAATGTTTTCTGTCTGAGTTTGGGGCCCAGGAACTGGTATGGGGTCAAGTTCAGGCTCTGGAGGCGTCACATGATGGGTAGGGGACTTGCCTGCATCCCTGTTTTGGCTTCTCAAGTTTGAGATGGTGGAAAGTACCTCTCATTCATTCATACAGTCCTTCCACTAATCCTTTTAAATTTAAGTATAGTTAATTCACAATTTTGTGTTTGTTTCTGGTATATAGCAAAGTGACTCAGTTATACAGACATAGTTTTTTCATATTCTCTTCCATTATAGTTTATTACAAAACACTGAATACAGTTCTCTGTGCTATACAGTAGGTCCTTGTGTTTGTCTATTTTATATATAGCAGTGTGTATCTGCTAATCCCAAAACTCCTAATTTATCCCTCCTCTGATAACCATAAGTTTGTTTTCTATATCTATATTTATCTGTTTTGTAAGTTCATTTGTATTATTTTTTCTTTAGATTCCACATATAAGCAATGTCATATAATACTTGCCTTTCTCTGACTTGCTTTGCTTAGTATGATAATCTCTAGGTCCATCCATATTTCTGCAAATGGCATTATTTCATTCTTTTTATGGCTAAGTAGTATTCCATCGTATATATGTAGCACATCTTCTTTATCCATTCCTCTGTCTATGGACATTTAGGTGGCTGTCCTTCCATGAATCTTTGTTGAACACTTATTGTGTGCTGGGCAGTGTTCAAGGGTCTAGGACAAAGTAGGGTGCAAAACAAAAATCCTTTGCTCTGTGTTACTGACACTTGGGTAGGGAGACAGACAAGAAACCACTAAGTCAAGACTGGTGTCAGGAGTGCTAAGTGTTATGAAGAAACCCAGGCAGGGAAAGAGAGAGGATTTTGTTTCCTCTTAGATACTAGTTGCCAGCTATTTTTAACACACAGTGGATGGCCTGCCCTAGTCCTTTATAGTTAGTTAGGGATCGTTGATGAGTCCTAGCCAATGAGAAGTAATATGAGTCACTTCCTGGCCAAATTATGTAATTGTCAGTGCAGGGCTCTCTAGACCTTTCTTATCCTTCTGCTCCAATAGTGGAACCATCTGGATGGTGACTGCTTCACCAGCCTGAGTCCCTGAGAGATTTTGGTAAGTGGAGTTCACCTGCCAGGTTAGGATGAGCATGTCATGTGAGTGAGAGAAGAACTGCTAAGATTGAAGACCTGTCTGGATACAGGGCTGGAGACCTGAATGAAGTGAGGGAGTAAGTCATGCAGGTAGTTGAGGGAACAGCACTCCACACGTAGCCATCTAAAGACTCTGAGGCTGACGCTTACTAAGTGTGCTTAAGAAACAGAGAGAAATGGAAAAGGAAATACCAACCCCCTCCAGTATTCTTGCCTGGGAAATCCCATGGACAGAGGAGGCTGGTGGGTGGCAGTTGATGGGGTCACAAGAGTCAGACATGACTGAAGCAGATAAACCACCACCACCCTCATCTTGTCTCATCCCCTTTGCTTAGCAAAAACCAAACAATAAAAATAAACAGTCAATATTAAAAAAAGAAAAAGACAGAAAAGAGGGACTTCCCTGGTGGCACAGTGGATAGGAATTTGCCTGCCAATGCATGGGACACGGGTACAATCTCTGATTTGGGAAGATTCCACATGCCAAGGGGCAACTAAGCCCATGCACCACAACTGCTGAGACCTCGCTCTAGAGCCTGTGAGCTGCAACTACTGAAGCCTTCGAGCCGAGAGCCTTTGCTCTGCAGCAGAAGAAACCACTGTGATGAGAAGCCCGTGCACCGCAACGAAGAGTAACCCCCACTCGTCGCAAGTAGAGAAAAGCCCACGTGCAGCCACGAAGACCCAACACAGCCATAAATAAATAAATAATTTTTTAAAAAAGAAACAGAGAGAAGACCAATATGCAGCTGGGTGAGTTCAAGTGACCTAGCAGGGAGATGAGAAGGTGATGGGGAGGATCATGCAGGGCCCCATGGGCCCTGGTGAAGAGTTCAGCTTTTACCTCAAGTAAGGTGACAGTCGTGGAGGGTTCTGAGCCATGATGGAGTGAGAAAGGGCGGTGTTTAACACAGGCCCTGGAATAATGCGACTGCCTGCTCTAAACAGTAGCCATGGTGACTGTGATTTCTATTGTTTGGATTATTTCGATATTTGAAAGGGAGTCTTCAAGTGTTTATTCTCCTCTCTGCAGCTCAAGTGCTGCGGAGTGAAGAACTACACAGATTTTTCTGGCTCCTCCTTTGAAAGGGTGACAGGTCACACCTACCCCCGGTGCTGCTGTAAATCCCCAGGGACCGTGGACTGCGATGGACACAACGTGTCTGCAGACGTCATCCACCAGGAGGTAACTGGAGATTTTGAGGAAACTGCCTGCAATGCAGGAGACCTGGGTTCAATCCCTGAGTCAGGAAGATCCCCTGGAGGAGGACATGGCAACCCAGTCCAGTATTCTCACCTGGAAAATCCCATGGATAGAGGAGCCTGATGGGCTGCGCTCCATGGGATTGCAAGTCGGACACAACTGATCAACTGAGCACCCACACAACACAGGCATCACCTAGGTAGACCCTGAGGGCCAGAGACTTTTTTTTTGGCTACACTGAGGGGCTAGCTGGATCTTACTTCCCTGACCAGGGATTGAACCCTCAGCAGTGAAAGCAGAGTCTTAACTATCTGACCTGACTGCCAGGGAATTCCTCCTACTGACTTCTACAAAAATTGTGTTGGGTGAACTTTCCTGGCAGTATAGTGGTCAAGACTCTGCAGTGGGTGAGGCAAAAAAAAAAAAAAAGTTAAAAAAAAAAATTACTTTGTGAAAAAAATCTGACCTACAGGGGTTGATGGGGCCTTGGAATCCACCAGGGCTTCCCTGGTAGCTCAGCTGGTAAAGAATCCGCCTGCAATGCAGGAGACCTGGGTTCTATCCCTGGGTTGGGAAGATCCCCTGGAGAAGGGAAAGGCTACCCACTCCAGTATTCTGGCCTGGAGAATTCCAGGGACTGTACAGTCCATGAGGTTGCAAAGCGTCAGATGCGACCCAGTGACTTTCACTTCACTTTGGAATCCACTAGTCTCTAACCAGGTCCCTCCTACTTTGATGCTTGTTTCCCCAGGGCTGTTTCCCTAAGCTCCTGAAAATAACCAAGACTCAGAGCGCCAACCTGAGTGGGGGCTGTCTGGGGACAGCAGTGATGCAGGTAAGTTCCAGCTCCTCTGGGACACACCGAGGTCTTTTAATTTACCGTGTGCCAAGCACTGTTTGGGACACGGAGACACAGCAGTGACAAAAGACAGAAATGGTTGTTAAACCTAGTCTCCTACCTCATTTATAAGACAGCTGCATAAAGCAACAGTCATAAAACTGTACTTATATGAAGATTTAATTTACATGTAATTTACATGACAAGAGTAACACAAAGCACGTTGGAGAAAACACAACTATATAGGAGTTTTTGTATGGTACTGATTAATTTAGTATTAATCCAAACTAGATTATGAATAGTTAAGATGTCCATCGTACTCCCCAGGGCAACAACTAAGAAAATAATTTTAAAATATAATAAAAACAAGAAGGGAATTAAAATGGTGCACTAGAAAATATCCAGCAGACTGGGACTTCTCTGGTGGTCCAGTGGTTAAGAATCTTCCTTCCATTGCAGGGGAGGTGAGTTTGATTCCTGGTTGGGGAACTAGGATCTCACATACTTTGGGGCAGCTAAGCCCAGTCCCCACAATTACAGAAGCCTGAATGTTGCAGTGAAGAGCCTGCATTCTGCAACTAAGACCCAACACAGCTAAACAAATAAATATTTTAAAAAGAAAACATCCAACAGAACAGAAGGCTGTGATGAATAAATAAAAGAAGAGCAACAAAAAAGGCAAATAGAAAACATAGCAAAGTGGCTGACATAAATCCTACTTTCTTGGCAATTACGTTAAATGTAAAGGAATCAAACCACTTAACTATACACTTTAGAAAGGTGAATTGTATGATAAATGAATTACATCTCAATAAACCTGTTAATTAGAAAAAATGTCCATCCCCTTGAGCCCTGGAAGTTTTTCTCACATTTTCCCCATGTTGATTTTTCATGCCTCTGCTCAGTCCCTTCAGTCATGTCTGACTCTTTGCGACTCAATGGACTGTAGCCCACCAGGCTCCTCTGTCCACGGGATTCTCCTAGCAAGAATACTGAAGTGGGTTGCCATTTCCTTCTCCAGGAGATCTTCCTGACCCAGAGATCGAACCTATATCTCTTGCGTCTCCTGTATTGGCAGGCAGATTCTTTACCTACTGAGCCACCTGGGAAGCTTCACGTGAAACTGTTTTTCTGCAGATTACCACCAGCCAAGATATGGATTATATTCTTTGCAGCCAAAGATGGAGGAGCTCTACAGTCAGCAAAAACAAGACCAGGAGCTGACTGTGGCTCAGACCATGAACTCCTTATTGCCAAATTCAGACTTAAATTGAAGAAAGTAGGGAAAACCACTAGACCATTCAGGTATGACCTAAATCAAATTCCTTATGATTATACAGTGGAAGTGAGAAATAGATTTAAGGGACTAGATCTGATAAATAGAGTGCCTGATGAACTATGGAATGAGGTTCGTGACATTGTACAGGAGACAGGGATCAAGACCATCTCCATGGAAAAGAAATGCAAAAAAGCAAAATGGCTGTCTGGGGAGGCCTTTCAAATAGCTGTGAAAAGAAGAGAAATGAAAAGCAAAGGAGAAAAGGAAAGATATAAACATGTGAATGCAGAGTTCCAAAGAATAGCAAGAAGAGATAAGAAAGCCTTCTTCAGCGATCAATGCAAAGAAATAGAGGAAAACAACAGAATGGGAAAGA
>NW_011495051.1:7247775-7259043 GCF_000754665.1 Bison bison bison | reverse complement strand
TGCTGGGAGGGATTGGGGGCAAGAGGAAAAGGGGACAACAGAGGATGAGATGGCTGGATGGCATCACTGACTCGATGGACGTGAGTCTCAGTGAACTCCAGGAGTTGGTGATGGACAGGGAGGCCTGGCGTGCTGTGATTCATGGGGTCGCAAAGAGTCGGACACGACTGAGCAACTGATCTGATCTGATCTGAAGATGTAGATGAGTCTCATCTGTCTGATTCGTATTTTTAAATGGATTTTTTTTTCATTGTACACATTTATATTGAATATTTGTTTGCACACTATATCACACTATCCTCCCCAGGGAAGTCAAAACAGTCAAGATCCTAGCAAGAAACAGAATTCAGCCCCCACCGTCATTTAAAATATATAAAAATATATATGACTTTTCCCTTACTTTTATTCATTTATTTGTTTGTTTTTGGTTGTGCTGAGTCTTTGTTGCTGTGCATAGGCCTTCTCTAGTTACAGCGAGCAGGGGCTACTCTTCCTTGTAGCGCACGGGCTTCTAGTTCCAGGGGCTTCTCTTGTTGCGGAGCATGGGCTCTAGGCACACAGGCTTCAGTGGTTGCAGCTCTCAGGCTCTAGAGCAAGGACTCAGTAGTTTTGGTGCACAGGCTTAGATGCTCTGTGGCCTGTGGGATCTTCCCAGACGAGGGAATGAACCCATGCCCCCTGCATTGGCGGGCGTATTCTTAACCACTGGACCACCAGGGAAGTCCTACAGGGTCCTTTTACGACATTTTTAGGGTCAGGGACCTAAGATCCCACATGCCTTGTGGCCAAAAAAACAAAACATAAAACGGAAGCAGTATTGTGACAAATTCAGCAAAAACTTAAAAAAAGTGGTCCACATTAAAAAAAAAAAACTTAAAAAATAAAAGTTTTCAGGGGCCCCTTGTGGAAGTATCAGCAGGGTTAAGGAGAATGAGGGCTAGCCACATAGGAAGGTTTTACTTTTCCTATGCCTGAAGGGGTAGGGAGAGCAAGAGTCAAGGAAAAGGAGCCATCTACCCACAACTGTGATCTTGCAGAGCTCAGGGTGGGCAGAAGAGAGGAGGGAGTGGGGGAAAGAATACTCCAACCTTTCTTTCTGTCCAGCCATCTCCTATTGGTACTTCCTATTGGCCAAACTTAACAGGAATTTAGGGAGCAGGTGTGTGTGTGTGTGTGTGTGTGTGTGTGTGTGTGTGTGAGTCACTCAGTCGTGTCCGACTCTTTGCAACCCTCGGGAGCAGGGGATTCTGGGAAATGTCGTTTTCAGGACCCAGGGGGTGAACAAAAGAGGGTGGAGATGAGATCTGGGGGGAACAAAGGGAGAATGACTGACGGGCATCACAAATCGCCTCCTCCTTCTACCTTCTGGTGAGATTTATTGTGGTAACAGTCCAAATTCCCTCCACCGTGGCCCTGAGAGTCCCTCTGCTGTCTGTCACACCCTGCCCTGACCTTTCTAAATCACGATGTATCTCCGTGTATTAAATTTGATGTGGGTTCCAGAGATGCCTCATGTTGGTTCAGTGTTTCTTTCTTCACCCATTTCAGCTGCCAGGAATTCTTGCCACCTTGCTGCTGTTCATCAAGCTGGGCTGAAAGACCTGGGGAGAACAGGACCCCTGAGCCCCACTGGCTGCTGGAAGGAGATGTGGTCTCAGTTTCTCTGTGGCACTCCCTGCGTCTGGAAAGGAGATTGATAATAAAAGATTTGGGAAATCCTCCTCATCTTGACTCCTTTCTCCTTCATTTTATTTTTCATCTCAGCTGACAGCGGTTGTAATTCTAAGTACCTGAATGGGATGACGTGGCTTCCTGCCATTGAAACGGTCCTGTTTTGTGAATTACTTTGTGAGGAGCCTCCCTGGTGGTCTAGTGGTTAGGACCCTGCACTTCCACTTCAGGGGGCATGGGTTCAGGGAACTAAGGTCTTGCAAATCACATGATGTGGCCAAAAAAGAAGGTTAAAAAAAATTACTTTGTGAGAAAAATCTAAAATTCTCATGAAAAAGAATCCTCTAGACCCTTAGCCAGTTTCAACCATCACCAAGAGTTCAGTAGTGTTTCATTAAACTTTTTTTCCCCTTGATGAGGTTTTTTTTAAAAAAATATTTATTTGTTTATTTGGCTGTGTGGGATCTTGGTTGTGGCACATGTGATCTCCAATCTTTGCTGCAGCATTCAGGATCTTTAGCTGAGGCATGTGAGATCTAGTTCCCTGACCAGAGATCAAACCTGGCCCTCCTGCATTGAGAGAACAGCGTCTTAGCCACTGGACCACCAGGGAAGTCCCTGACAAAGTATTCTGTTATACTTTTTAAGTTTGTAGCTTATTTATTTATTTTTACATGTATTTAAAATTTTAAATTACTTAATTTATGGCTGTTCTGGGTCTTTGCTGCCACAAGTGGGCTTTCTCTAGTTGAGGTGAGTGGAGGCTGCTTTCCGGTTGTGGTCCGTGGGCTTCTCATTGGGGTGGCTTCCCTTGTTGCAGAGAGTGGGATCTGGAGCCCATGGGCTTCAATCATTGCAATGCGTGGGCTCAGTAGTTGTGGCCCACAGGCTTCGTTGCCCCTCAGCATGTGGAATCTTCCCAGATCAGGGATTGAACCCGTGTCCCCTTCATTGGCAGGTGAATTCTTAACCACTAGACCACCAGGGAAGTCCCTGATAAAGTATTTTAAAACAAATCCCAATGTCATTTCCCCTTTTCGTATTCCAGTACACATCTCTAATTCCAGTATACCCTCAAAATTCATAGGAAGAAACCTAATCCCCAATGTGATGGTATTAGAAGATGTGGTCTTTGGAAGGTCATTCGGTCATGAGGATGGAGACCACAGAAGTGGGATTATTATCGTTTAGTTGCTAAGTCGTGTCCAAATCTTTTGTGACCCCATGGATTGTAGCCCACCAGGCTCCTTTGTCCATGGGGTTTCCCAGGCAAGAATACTGGAGTGGGTTGCCATTACCTTCTCCAGGGGACATTCCTGACCGAGGGATGGAACCTGCATCTCCTGCTTTGGCAGGCGGATTCTTTACCACTGAGCCACCAGGGAATAGGATTAGTGCCCTTGTAAAAGAGACTCTAGAGAGCTCCCTCCAGAGAAAAAACAGCCACCTATGAATCAAGAAACTGGTCCACACCAGACCCTCAGTCTGCTGGTGCCCTGATCGTGAACTTCCCAGCCTTCAGAACTGTAAGAAAGAAATGTCTGTTTATAAACCACTCAGTCTATTCTTTGACAGAACCCAAACAGACTAAGACAACACTCAAGACAACTAACAGTCCTTCCTTGACATCACTCAAAACTCAGGTCATCACTCAATTTTTTGATTGGCTCAGAAATGTCTTTTTACGCTCAGTTTCTTTGAATTAGGTCCAACCAGGTCCACACAGCATGTTTTTCATGTATCCTAAATTCCTTTTATCCTAATCCAGTAGTTATAGAATTGGAAAATGCATTCGAATACTCTGGGTCTTTTGTGCGTGTGCGTGTGCATGTGTGTGTGCATGCGTGTGCGTGTGTGTGCATGCGTGTGCATGTTTTGCCTGAGCTGGGTCTTCATTGCTTTGCGAGGGCTTGCTCTAATTGCAGCGAGCAGGCGTGTGTGGGCTTCTCATTGTGATGGCTTATCTTATGGAGCACAGTCTGTGGGCAAGTGGGTTTCAGTAGTGGTGCACGAGCTTAGTTGCTCCGAGGCATATGGGATCTTCCTGGATCAGGAATCAAACCCATGTCCCCTGCAATGGCAGGTGAATTCTTATCCAGTGAGCCACCTGGGAAGTACTAGGTATTCTGTTAAAGCACAAGTGTCTGAACCCCACCTTAGAGCTTCTGACTCAGGAGATCTGGCAGGAGGCCCAGGAATCTGCTTTTCTAACAGGTTCCCAGGCCACGCTGCCGGTATGGGTGATGTACTTTTGAGAACCACTGCTCTGCATTCTCCCTCCTCTCCCCACCCCCTTGAGGCAGGAAAAGTGTGGAATATTGGGGAATACCACACCTTCTGGATTTGGGGCTTGCTTCTCTGTTGTCCCCTTATCTTGTTCCTCTTGCCCCATATTTCCTGTTCATCACTTGTTCTCAGCCCTGGCTTTACTTTAGAACCCCTGGGGAGGGGACTTCCCTGGCTGGCCAGTGGTTAAGAATCCATGCTTTCACTGCAGGGGGCATAGGTTCGATCCCTGGTCAGGGAAGTAAGATCCTGCATGCTTCCTGGTGTCACCAAAAAAGTAAGGAAAGAAAAAAAAAAAATGAAGAACTGCGTGGGAGCTTTAATGAAATATCAGAGCCTGCACCACATCTCACTATCTCCTGATTTAATCTGTCTGGGTTGTGGCCTGGGCATGGAGACTGTTTCATTTACCCAGCTGACTGCAAGGGGTGGTCATGATCATAGCTGAGAATAAACCGAGTTTCATCCAAAGGTCATAGTGACCTGAATCAGTTTTTTCACTGAGGATTGCAAAATGGTTTATCCAATTCTTCCATCTTTCTTTTGGAGGGATCTTAAGGAGGGTAAAGTGGGCACTTGTCAAAATTGCTATGTGGCAATCATCTCCCACATCTGGCAGGACCATTCCTAGTTGCCCCTCACCCCCCCACCCCAAACCTACCCACTTCTCGGATTTCTGTCTGTAAACCAGAGGCACCACATGATCCCAGGGGCCAATCAGCACCTTCCATTGGTCTGACTGCAGTCATTGGTTCAGGCATGGACGTGGGACCCAAGCTGGCTAATGAGACTTGGTTTTGGGACTTTGAATACCCAGTGACCATGGTTGTGGGGGAGAACACCTTGTTCACAGGAAACTACCTCTTGGGGGCAAGAGATGGCGTAAAGAATCCTGAGACAGGACGCAAGTCCTGGCTGACACTTGGGCTCTGCTGCGGATGCACTTAAAAAATATCTGCGGAGTGTCTGCTGTGTGTCAGAAATGAACTGTTCTTAAAGTAGAACAGTAAAAGAGTTAAAGATACAGAGAACAAACAGATGGTTGCCAGAGGGGAGAATGTGGGAGAGGGGGAAGAATAGGTAAGGGAGGTTGAGAGGTATAAATTTCCAGTTGCAAAATAAATGAGTCAGGGGCTTGAAATGTACAGTGTGGGGAATATAGGCAATAACTGTGTAATATCTCTATATGGTGACAGACGGTAGCTAGACATATCTGGTAATCATTTTGCAATGTACAGAAATATCAAACCACTATGTTCTGTAACAGGAAGTAACATGGTGTTGTGGGTCAATTATACTTCAAAAACAAATGGAATTCTCTCACAGTCCAGTGGTTAGGACTTAGTGTTTTCACTGCCCGAGTTTAATCCCTGGTTTGGGAACTAAGTTTCCTTGTGGCTCAACTGGTAAAGAATCCACCTGCAATGCTTGAGACCTGGGTTCGATCCCTGGGTTGGAAAGATCCTCTGGAGAAGCAAAAGGCTACCCACTCCAGTATTCTGGCTTGGAGAATTCCACGGACTCTATAGTCCATGGGGTTGCAAAGAGTCAGACACGACTGAGCGACTTCCACTCACTTAACTTTGGGAACTAAGATCCTGTAAGTTGTGCCATATGCCCCCAAAAAACAAAATCATAGAAAAACAGATAAAATTTGTGCTTATCAAAAGCAGGGCATGGGAGGAGGGGAAATTGGACAGAGGCAGTCAAAAAACTACAAACTCCCAATTATAAGATAAAAAGAACTAGGGTTGCAATGTACAACACAATACATATAATTTGGGCTTCCCTGGTGGCTCAGTGGTCAAGAATTCACCTGACAATGCAGGAGACACGGATTTGATCCCTGATCCGGGAAGATCCCACATGCCACGAAGCAACTAAGCCCGTGAGTCACAACTATTGAGCCTGTGCTCTAGAGCCCAGGAACCAATCTATTGGACTGAAGCCCACAACTACTGAACCACAACCACTCTATATTTTAAAAAGGATTTCCTATGTTCTGTGGGGAAGGAAGATTGTAGCCAAGTCAAAGTGAAGTGGGTACCTTGGGGACCTAATACTGGTGACAGGTATCTGAGGTGGGGGCGGTCTTGTGAGACTGAGCCCTTAAACTGTGGGGTCTGCACTGACTCTGAACCACGACTACTGAAGCCCACATGCCGTGGAGCCTGAGTGCCACAGGGAGCGGTATCAGTGTGAGAAGCCAGTGCACGCAACCGAGAGTTCCCCCCGCGGCCCTTGCTGCAACTAGAGAAAAATCAGTGCAGCAACAAAGACCCAGCACAGCCAAAAGTAAATCAATTTAAAAAATTACTTTAAAATATAATTAACTTTGCTGTATGTTATATATGAAAATCAGTAAAAGTAAATCCTGAGTTTGCATCACGAGGAAAAAACATTTTTTCCTAGTTCTTTACCTTTGTATTTATATGAGATAACTTCCCTGACGGCTCAGACAGTAAAGAATCTGCCTGCAATGTGGGAGACCTGGGTTTGATCCCTGGATTGGGAAGATCCCCTGGAGAAGGGAATGGCAATCCACTCCATTGTAGACAGAGGCTACAGTCCATGAGTCTCAAAGAGTCAGACATGACTGAGCGACTAACACTTTGCCTTTTTTGATGGATATTCACGAAACTTACTTGGCAATCATTTCATGATGTATGTAAGTCAAATCATTATGTTATATACCTTAAATTTATACAGAGCTGTATGTCAATAAATGGAAAGAAAAAAACCTTTTTTTCTTTTTTTTTTACAGTGTTTACTGTTTCTACTCACAAATGTGGAGGTTTTCCATACCAGGACTTTTTATTGCCTCATGCAAGCCAGGTGGCATGTGGGATCTTAGTTCCCCTACCGGGGATCAAACCCATGTCCCCAGCATTGGAAGGTGGATTCTCAACCACTGATGACCAGGAAAGTCCCACGAAACTCTTTAGTTACTATTAATATACCAAGCCTATAACTCAGATGCGAGTGACAGCGGGTGATTAACTCAGTCTCCAGCCCCTTTTCTCTCTGGAGCTCCCTCCCAGGACCTGAAGCTGATGGTTGTTGTTCAGTCACTAAGTCGTGTCCAACTCTTCACGGACTGCAGCATGCCAGGCTTCCCTGTCCTTCACTATCTTCCAGAGTTTGCTCAAATTCATGTCCATTGAGTTCGTGATGTTATCTAACCATCTCATCCTCTGCTGCCTCCTTCTCCCCTTGCCCTCAATTTTCCCCAGCATCAAGGGTCTTTTCCCATAAGTCAGCTCTTCGAATCAGGTGGCTTCAGTTTCAGTCCTTCCAATGAATATTCAGGATTGATTTCCTTCAGGATTGGTTGGTTTGATCTCCTTGCAGTCCAAGGGACTCTAAGAGTCTTCTCTAGCGCTACAATTTAAAAGTATCAGTTCTCTGGTGCTCAGCCTTTATGGTCCAACTCTCACATCCATACATAACTACTGGAAAAACCATAGCTTTGACTATATGGACCTTTGTCAGCAAAGTGATGTTTCTGCTTTTTAATATGCTGTCTAGTTTTGTCATAGTTTTCCTGCCAAGAAGCAAGCGTCTTTTAATTTCATGGCTACAGTCACAGTTTGTGATTTTGGAACCCGAGCAAAGAAACTCTGTCACTGCTTCCACTTTTTCCCCTTCTACTTGCCATACAGTGATGGTTCCAAACCATCATAGGCTGATGGTTCCAAATCTCTAATCATGGTTTGGTCTTTCTGGTGATCAGCCCTATACTGAAGCTACTTATGGGCCCCAGCCTAGGCTGTCTTCTTATTAGTACACAAAAGATGCTTATCACTCCAGAAATTCCAAGGGTTTTTAGGAGCTCTGTGCCAAGAACCAGGAACAAAGACCTAATATTTCCTTTTTATTGTGTCAGACAGGAAAGAGTTGGATGTGGAAGTAAAAAATTCAAAAATTCCTGCCTCTGAGGTGCAGATATTATAGTGAAGGAGATACAATTTAAGCGAGTAAACTGTATAGTATTTTAGATTCTAGGGGCTGTAGGGAGAAGGACACAGGGAAAGGGACATCAGGAATTCTGGGGGAGGGACTTCCCTGTGGTCCAGTGGCTAAGACTGTGTTCTCCCAATGCGGGGGCTCAGATCCAACCCCTGGTCAGGGAACTAGATCCCATATCCTGCAATTAAGAGTTTTCATACTGCAACTAAAGATCCTGCATGCTGCCACTAAGACCTAACACATCGTCCTCCTTACCCTCTATACCAAGGTGGTGAACCTAGATGGGCCCCGGGGTGAAGAAGTTCTCTCCTGTGTACAGAAAGTCCATAATAGTGTTGACTAAAAAATTAATCACAAGCCGAAAGTAGAGAATGTTTTATTTGGTGGAAATGTTTAGGAATCGAACCAGGGTCTCTGCATTGCAGGCGGATTCTTTACCAACTGAGCTATCAGGGAAGCCCTGGAGGAGCTTAAGACAAAAAAAATACGGGCTCAGAACCAGGCAAAGCAAGATGACTGACGAAAGTAAACCAGGAAGAAATGTACCGTAAAAAGTGACTCAAACTACCACGAGGGCGTGACTCTGATCTCGCCTGTGTGTCTGATAGGGACAAAAGAGGATGATCAAATAGTTAGCTTGGAAACCCCGTTAATAAGATTAATGATCACTCGAGAAAGTAATGGGAAAATTCTGAAACAAGGTGGGCCTGCCTGACTTATTATATAGCAAAACAGGTCACTTAGCATCAAAGTCAGACTGGCTTGCTTAATGATAAAAGCAAGCTAACAACAAAACCATGCAACACCAGCATGGGGCATGCCCCAAAGCAATAAAATAATGGTGGCATGAGACCCACATCCTGCCCAGTGAGCTCACTGAGTTAGGAACCCCCAAAACGTGTTATTTGGCCCCTAAGATGTGCTCTTTGCACCATGCCCCCCAAAACAATAAAACAACAGTAGAAAATAAGGCCTACAATCTGCCCAGTGGTGTCATCAAGTTAATGACTCTACAGTCAGGCTCTGTGGACACAAAAAACTATCATTTACGGGAAGGTGACTTTTCAAAAAGAAGGAACTTCATTGTACTGAGACCTGAAAATATTTTCCAGAAGTGCTGTGACAGTCCTGGCCTGACCACGTAGGGAGGGACAAGTAAACCTCCCTGCCC
The DNA here is from genome assembly GCF_000754665.1 of Bison bison bison. Lineage (NCBI taxonomy): Eukaryota > Metazoa > Chordata > Mammalia > Artiodactyla > Bovidae > Bison > Bison bison. Next base: position 7,249,946 of record NW_011495051.1, on the reverse strand, counting down.
TACCTGGGGGAAGACAGATAAGATTTTCTCCCCTTCCACTCTCTTCCTCTGACTATAAAAATGTAACTCACTGAGTACCCGGGGCAGGCAAGCATTGCGCTGCCCGCTTGTGAACCTTACAAGCGTCCCTTTCTAAGAAATCACTTTTTATCTATCACTTTGCATGCATGCTAAGTCGATTCAGTCATGTCTGACTCTGCGACCCCAGGGGCTGTAGCCTGCCGTGGACTGTAGCCTCCTCCGTCTATGGGATTTTCCAGGCAAGGATACTGGAGTGGGTTGCCATGCCCTTCTCCAGGGGATCTTCCGGACCCAGGGATCAAACCCAGATCTCCCGCATTGCAGGAAAATTCTTTACCATCTGAGCCACCATGGAGGTCACCAGAGATCAGTCCAACTAGAGGCAGCCCCAGACCAGAGCTTCCCTGTCCTGATTCAGGTTCTGCAGCATCACACACGGCCCTCAACCAACTCTCCACTTGGCTGTGATTCAACTGTCCTCTTCCTGGAAACTCCATTTCACTAATGGAAAGAAAAGAACCACAGCATCTGGGCATAACAACTTTAATTTTCTCGAGAAAAGTGCACTTCTTTATGACTGAACATCTAAGAACGGCTTACACAAGGAGAACCACACCCAGAATATAAAGGTCTAGAGCTCTCTCCTGGTGTGTTCTGGGATCATGGAGGAGAAGTCACTTATTGGAATTAGCACTTCAAGACTGAGATCAAATTTCACCCCTTGTTTTGTTTTCAGTGGAGCTGGGAGAGAAACACACAAGAAAATGATCCCCAGAGAAGCCAAAGAAAAGTAAAACAAACATAACCCCAAACCCCAAAAGGCGATCATGGCAATTTCCTGCTGACATTGGAAAGACAACTTGAAAGCAAATAAGAAGGCACATCAGGGATGCAGGATACAGCCTCAAGGCACCTCCCCAGATCCCAGCCTCCCTGGCACCAGGAAGCTGTCTTCCCACAGCCTTTGGCTTAATCTTTGTTTGTAAACTCAACAAACCTCCATTCCCTCCTGGTGATCTTTGAGAACATCAGGTGCAGTTTTCCAGACACTGTCAGGAGTTAAACCTCCCCCCAAAACATCATAAGATAAAAACTGAACACCATTTTTAGACCAAACAAGAAAAATTCTCCTACATCATTCCCAGGCTTGAGAGAACCCTCAAGAGTGGCAGCTGTCTCAACTACAACTTAAAGTTGAACTGCTGAAAAGTCTTGTGTAAACAGAAATCTTAGGCCAGGTCAGGTACAAGATGCAGCCAAAGCTGTCTTTTATCACATAGGCTATCACACAAGTCAGCTGGTCCCCTTGATAGTGACACTCTGGCCAAACATTTTTTTTCTGGCAGCAGTTTAAGGAAAATGGACAGGCAAAGGCAATCTTGACAGGCCATGGTGTGTCTTAAGAAGTCTTTTTCTAGCTGCTTTAATTTCTTTTATGTTAAAGCAACTAACACTTTAGACTCCCCTGACCCAAACCTTCTGATAAGTCTCATGTGGTGTATTTCCAAGAACTTGTCCTTTTCATCGCAGTCAAATTTGTTGGTGTTTAAAAATACCCCCACTTTTGACACTCTAAGGGCAGTCCCTGGTTTGGGGTGAACAGGGCCCTCTAGAAACAAATTCAATCTCCAGCTTCTGTAAAGGTAAGAACTACGTTAAACTGGACCCAGACCTTGCCCATTCCTGGTAGGAAGTAGCAGAGATCCTCAAGGCTACAGAAAGTCACTTTGGCAGCAGGGGCTGGGAGACTGGACAAATCACACACTTTGGCTGTCCTCACAGTGGAAAGTTCTGGGGTATCAGTGTGCCAGGGTAGAAAGAGGTACTGTGTCACCAAGGTTGGACTCAGGTGGGCAGGAAGGGCCACTGAGCAGAGGATGGGGCCAGGAAGGTGTCAAAATGAAGATCACCTCCCAGCAGGAGCCCCTGGTAGCTAGGGACGCCCAACCTGGGCGTTTTGTTTTGTCCGGTTTTGTTGTGAGTATTGTGGCTTCAGTTCATTTTTAGCTAGTTCCTTGGTCCGACTTATATTTCTCAAGATCTATAGGCCCCTTCCTATGTAGATGGTAGTAACCACAGGGTTTTAATCTATTGCCTGTAGCTTCCAAGGCGGTTCCCTCTGTTATAGCTTCTTCTGTTTGCTGGTCTCT
>NW_011495051.1:7234546-7247675 GCF_000754665.1 Bison bison bison | reverse complement strand
AAATACCCCCACTTTTGACGCTCTAAGGGCAGTCCCTGGTTTGGGGTGAACAGGGCCCTCTAGAAACAAATTCAATCTCCAGCTTCTGTAAAGGTAAGAACTACGTTAAACTGGACCCAGACCTTGCCCATTCCTTGTAGGAAGTAGCAGAGATCCTCAAGGCTACAGAAAGTCACTTTGGCAGCAGGGGCTGGGAGACTGGACAAATCACACACTTTGGCTGTCCTCACAGTGGAAAGTTCTGGGGTATCAGTGTTCCAGAGTAGAAAGAGGTACTGTCACCAAGGTTGGACTCAGGTGGGCAGGAAGGGCCACTGAGCGGAGGATGGGGCCAGGAAGGTGTCAAAATGAAGATCACCTCCCAGCAGGAGCCCCTGGTAGCTAGGGACGCCCAACCTGGTGGGCTCCCTGCTAGTGCCTCAATCAACCAGGGGGACTATTCTCCACCCATCTGTCTTCAGCCTGCCACTCCCAAGCGGCATCTAGGAAATCCAAGTAGCAACAGCGGTTACCCAGCCCTACCTTCCCTGCTGCCCCTCCAGCCAAACCCCAAAGCGTTCTTTCCTGTGGCTCCTCCATTAGCAGGACCCCAGAGATAACATGGCTTCGGGAAGCCAGCCCTGTGTCTTCAAGGTTTTTCAAGTGGGAGGAGCCGATGTCCTCACATGGAGAGCCGCCAGCCAGTGCAGGCTATGCTACAGGAATATTGCTCAATTTCCTTTTTGAGCAGGATATGGGATGTGGAAAGACCTTGCTTAAAACATTACCAGCCAAACAGGGCCCGTGGAAGGCAGGGCAGGGCAAGAGAGCCTAAGCTTCTAACTCTGAATTAACTCCTGGTAAAAAGTCCTCAGCAGGAATGCATGATTCTCTGTCTGGCCCGGAGCAGCCCATAATTTCCAGAATTCTATTCTGGATCGAGAATGCAGTGGGTCAGCTGTAACAGTGGCAGGGTCGAGCAAATTCTGGGGAAGCTGAGAAGGCACTTCTGGGGTCCCTAAAGCCGCGGGTGGGGCTAGGGGGCGATCTGGGAAAAGCCGCTTTAATACTTTCACAGGCAGAAGATCTGCAGGTCAGAAGGGAGGGGTCTGGGAGATGCAAAACCACCACCCTGGTTCACAGGCAGAAGGTTCACAGGCAGACTGGGCGATCCTGAGAAAGGACCTGCCTTCCACATCTCCACGGATGAATTCTGAGATCCCTCCCACCAACTCCCCACTCCCACCCCAACTGCACGAGGGAGAAGAACCATCTCTGGCCAGCACACGAACTAAAATCAATGCCCAACTCAGAAACGGATGCGGATAAGTGGTTCTAACCCAGAAGGCATGGCGGTTGCCCCTTCACCAGGCGGAGTGGGACGCGCCGTGTGCGTGCTCACTATCACCATGACAATGCCAGGAAGCAGCAAGCTCGTGCACGCCCCTTCCCCAGACCCTGCCCGCAAGTGCAGGGTCTGGAGCCTGCGACAGGGGCTGCTTGGGCAGGCTGGTGGCCTTGGCCAGAGAACGCGCCATGCGGGAGTGGGGGCGGCCAATGGGAAGTTGGGGGCGCCCTGAGCTTGGAAACAGCCCTTATGGCTCATGCCTCAGTTACAGTCTCTGCCGAGGCAGGAGGGGGTGGGGTGGGGGAGTCTTCTAGCAGGGACAGCTGCTGGGCTGTGGCGCTGGAGTGTCCCCCAAAGCCGGGCCTTTCCCATTGCTGCCAGGACTAGAGCTGGGTTCCAGGGACTCATTCATCTTCTCGCAGATGACGTCCACCAGGCGCTCGAAGACCTGCTTCACGTTGATGTTCTCCTTGGCGCTGGCCTCGAAGAACTCAAAACCTGGAGGAATAGAAGATGGGAAGATGTGGGAATTCCCTGGCGGTCCAGTGGCTAAGACTCCGTGCTTCCACTGCAGGAGGCACGGGTTTGATCCCTGGTCGGGAAACTAATATCTTACATGTTGTGGCAGGGGGTGGGGAGGGTGTTTAAACATAATAAATGGCATTAAAAAAAAAAAAAAGATAGGATGATCTGTGAAACCCTGGGGGGTCAGCGCCTGGGCTATGGCATCACACGAACCTGGGTTCCAAGCCCAGTTCTGACCTTCGTTCAGCTGAGACTCTTAAGTCTTTCGGAGCCTCAGTTTGCTCTTCTGTAAAATGGGAACAATGATGCTGCTGATGTTGATAAAAATGTGTGACAGCAGCGCTTGCCCGGACTACCTTGCGTATCTCTTTGTCACAAGGCAGCGGTGGCAAGAGTCTTACCCCAGTTAAGCGGTACTCATCCTCTATCCAATTTCTGCTGCACAGGAAGGCACAGCCAGGGTGCCCACAAAGCCCAATATTTATGTGGACCTTTTAAGCGCAGCCAAGTATTTCACATGTTCTGGAACATATGCTCCAGGTCAAATAAAACAGGACTGGCTTCAGCCCAGGGCTACCCAATCTGTAACCTCTGTCAGCCAGATAATGGCAGGTTTCGCAGAGTTTTAGAGAGCATACAATGTACGCAGTTCCTGGCCTACAGAGTGCACTAAAAACAGTAATAATAATAATAGGCAGTGCTTACGCAATGCTTACTATGTGACAGGTACTTTTCTAAGAACTTTATGTAAATTAACTCATTTAAGGATGCTCTGGGCATGCGCAGTCACTCAGTCTGAGGCAGATAGTTTTTGTGGGGGGAGCTGGACCATGCAGCTTGTGGGATCCTAGTTCCCCAGTCAGGGATTGGATCCATGCCCCCTACAGTGGAAGGGTGGAGCCTTAACCACCTGACTGCTAGGGAATGCCCTATGCTATTATAGCCCATTTTATAGATGGGAAAACTGAGGCACACAGCAGGAAAGTCACTCATGTAAATTCACACAGGTTAACACACTCAGGCTGCCTGGTTGAAATAATAACAGATTAAACATTTCTCGTGTACCACCTTGGGCCTCAGGAGGGAGGGCAGGCTGGCTGATTCCTTTTGGGGAAGGGGAGGGTGAAGCAGATTTGAATAGACTTTTAGCATCACAGGGATCATCACAACTTTTTCTCTTAAAAAAAAAATGTTTAGGAACTTCCCTGGTGGTCCAGTGGTTAAGAATCTGCTTTCCAATGCAGGGGATATAGGTTCAATCCCTGGTTGGGGAACTAAGATCCCACGTGCCTTGGGGCAACGAAGCCTGAGTGCTGGAACTACTGTGCCCATGCTCTGCAACAAGAGAAAACCCAGCGCTGCAACAAGACCCAACAAAGCAAAAAGAAAAAAAAAGCTTATCCATTTAGCAAAAGGTGAGAGGTGGTACAAATGCTTTGGGGCCCTGCCCAGAGTTCCTGGGCTACAAGAAGTGGCCCAGCAACCTGCAAATAGGGTGCACATGACTGTCCTTCCTGCACCCTGTGCCCCGGTTCAGGCTCCACCTGCTGGGAGCTATGGTCCCCAGTGTATCCCCATCTGCCGTTCCCAAGGTAGGCCAGAAATTCAGACAAATGTCCAGGCTATTCACACAGCACAGGGTGAACAGTTGGCCTCTATTCTAACCCTTGGAGAAGGCAATGGCACCCCACTCCAGTACTCTTGCCTGGAAAATCCCACGGACGGAGGAGCCTGGTAGGCTGCGGTCCATGGGGTTGCGAAGAGTCGGACACGACTGAGCGTCTTCACTTTCACTTTTCACTTTCATGCACTGGAGAAGGAAATGGCAACCCACTCCAGTGTTCTTGCCTGGAGAATCCCAGGGACGGGGGAGCCTGGTGGGCTGCCGTCTATGGAGTCGCACAGAGTCGGACACGACTGAAGTGACTTAGCAGTAGCAGCATTCTAACCCTTGTCATTATCATGCAGCACTAGATAAATATCATTATAATTAGTAAATGTATAATTATCCATCTATGTCTCCACTATTAGAATACCCGCACCAAGATGGCAGGATGTCTATCTGCCTTGTCCACAACTGCAGCCCAGGGCCTGGCACAGAGCAAGCGCTCAAAAACTACTGACTGAATGACTGATCAGATGGATGGATGGATGGGTGGGTAGAGGGATATGTGGATGAATGATGTGATTTTAGATGGATAGATGTACAGGTGGATGGATGGATGGGTAGATGGGAGGATGTATAGATAAGTGTATAGATGGATGGATAGGTAGATGGATGGACGGAGAGATGGATATATAGATGAATGAATGGATGAATGTATAGATAGATGTATAGATGGATGGATGAGTGGATGGATGAATAGATGGATGAATGGGTGGATGACAGAGGCAGGAAACGACCTCTATCCTGAGCCTGGTGATCATCAATGTCACCCCACCGTCTTCCCAGGCAAATTTGGCATTTCATTAATCATGTCTAGCTCTGCCTCAAACAATCTTGAGTTTTTCTTCTTTTTTTAAGACTTAATTTTTGGCTGCCCCACACAACAGGATCTTAGTTCCCCAACCAGGAAACTGAACCCACATCTCCTGCAGTTGAAGTGCGGAGCCTTAACTACTGGACCACCAGTGAAGTCCCAGTTTGTTTTTTTTTAAACGCCTTATTTCTTCTAATTATGAATATTCACTAGAGAAACTACTGAAAAGTATCAAGTCAGCGAAAAATGTTGTGTGTAATCTCATCACCCAGAAACAACTACTATTGCTGTTTTGACATCTAGCTTTCCACTTAAAAAAAAATACGTAATTGTTGGGGTTTGGTGTGTAGTGGGCAGGAATATGTGTGCACACGTGTGTGGATTTTTTTCTTACAAAATTGGGGTCCAAATCCATCTCCTAACTTGTTGTCTGATATTTTAAACTTAATGGAAGAGCGGGAATCGCCCCCTGACCCCCAGGAACTAGATGTTTTCCACAAGAAGGTGTGGGCAGGGGACTTCCCCGGTGGTCCGGTGGTTAAGACTCTGCGCGGCCACGGCAGGGGGCAAGGGTTCAATCCCTGGTCAGGGAACTAAGATCCCCCATCCCGCGTGTTGCAGCCAACAACAACAACAAAGGTGTGGGCAGCATTCTCAAGTATTCCAGCCTACGGCAGGGCCCCAACAGCTGACCCCCAGCACATCTGTAAATGGGACCCAGGCTCAGGTTCCTAAAGCACAGTTGACAAAGGAGCAGAGTCAAACCCCAAACGGGGGACCTTCCACAGAACAAAGACCCAGTTTCTCCAAAGGATGATGGCAAGAAAAAAAAAGGAAAAGAAAGAGGGGATGGTTATGGTCCAGGGGTCTGTGAAGTTTCTCTGCAAAGGGTCAGACAGTAAATCTCTTAGGTTTTAGGCACAAACATCAGCAACACTTCACAATCATGCTAGCTAACGCTTAGATGCAAACCACACATACGCAGGATTCTGTTAGCACTGCTTCATGCGTCATAACTCATTTAACCCTCCTGACAACCTAACCAGGTGGGGCTGTTATTATATTATCTGCCTTTCACACACGAGGAAGTGCTGGCCCAGAGAGCTAAAGTCACCGGTGCGAGATCACAAAGCCATCAAGAAATAACTGCAGTTAATGTTCAATCAGGGCCAGGATTTGCTTATTTAATCTAACAGTCCTATGAGGTAGATGAGGTTTTCACCTGTTTCCTAGATGGAGCAATGGAAGCACAGAGAGGGTAGGTGAGATGCCAAAGGTCACGTAGTTAGTGGGTTGCAGGAGGGGATTCTAGCTCCAGAGTCTCCGTCCTTAACCCGCCCTCCCTGCATAGTGCTTACATTCCCTCTTGGACAGAAAGTCCTGGGGAGGGCCTAGAATACTCCAGGACAAGATTTTCTTTTAGCTTAAACTTTGAATCGAGAATCCATTCACCTGATTCACAAAGGTAGGCTGAAAAGTTCCCCTCCAACCCTGGTAGCATCCCAGGTCACCAGGATTACTAGATCCTTCTGTATCTTTCCAGAGTTCCTTTAAGCAAACATCAATATACATCAATATATACCCTTTTTAAACGCTAATGCAGGGGTTGGCAAACTGAGCTGCAGGCCAATCTGGCTTGTTGCCTATTTTCTTTATAAGTATTTATTCAAGAACTAAATTTAAGTATATTGGGCCTTCTTGGTGGCTCAGTGGTAAAGAATCTGCCTGCTAAGGCAGGAGACACAAGTTCGATCCCTGGGAAGATCCCCTGTAGAAAGAAATGGCAACCCACTCCAGTATTCTTGCCTGCAAAATTCCATGGACAGAGGAGCCTGGAGGGCTATAGTATGTGGGGTCACAGAGTCAGACATGACTGATCGACTGAGCATGCGTGAACATAGCTGATTTATCATATTATGTGTTAGTCTCAGGTGCTGTTGCCTATTTGTGTAATTAAAGTTTTATTGGCAGACAGTCACACTCATTCACTGATGTATTATCCAAGGCTGCTTTCAGGCACAGCTGAGCAGTTAGACCCTAGGACTGAAAATATTCCCTATTTGGCCCTTTAAGAAAATGTTGGCAAGGGACTTCCCTGGCAGTCCAGTGGTTAGGGCCCCTCGCTTCCACTGCAGGGAGCATGGGTGCAGTCCCTGGTTGGGGAACTAAGATCCCACAAGCTTCACTGTGCAGCCAAAAAAAGAAAATGTTTGCTGATCCCTGGACTAAAAGCAGCAGCCATACCCACTATTCTGTAGTTTGCTTTTTCCACTTACCCATATATCCACAGACTGCAGAACATAAAGGATGGCCTGATCCTTTTTCACAGCTGCATAGTATTCCCTCACGTGACTATACTTTATGTGTAGCTGCTTCCCCCACTGTGAGAGACTTGGGAGGCTGCCAAGCTTTCCCTCCTAATAACTGTGCTGTAATTTGATACACCCGTCACTTCCCACACGGGTGCAGGTGTTTGTAGGATAAATTCCCAGAAATGGTTTTGCTGAGTTTGGGTTCCCAGGGCAGTTGGGCAGTAAAGGTTATCTGTGGGTAAATCCTCTGGAATTAAATGTAGCAGGTGGTATACATGCAGGTATTTTTCTGGGCAGATCTTCAAAGGGCAAAGTATTGGTGACTGGTTGGACCTGGGACTCAAGCATAGGGATGGAGGTTTGGTTCTGGGAGGTCCAGGGCCTGTAGCCCAGGTTGGGCACTGACCAAGGTCGTCGGCGAGCCTCCGGCCTTCCTCGGTGGGCACAACACGCTCATCCTCCAGGTCACACTTGTTCCCCACGAGGATGACCTGAGCGTTGTCCCAGGAGTAGGTCTTGATCTGCGTGGCCCTGTGGAGTTGGAGGGCTGTGTTAGGCCAGAGATTAGGGTCAGGGAGAGAGGGTGAAGGTCAGGGGGTCAGTGGTCAGCAAGCACTCACCAGTCCTGCACGGCAGCAAAGGACTCCTGGTTGGCAACGTCATACATGAGCAGGAAGCCCATGGCTCCGCGGTAGTAGGCTGTGGTGATGGTACGGTAGCGCTCCTGGCCCGCCGTGTCCTGGGCACACAGTGGGGTCAGGCATCTAGAAGCCACCCTGTTCCCCACCCTACCTCTCCAGGTGGGCACCCCAGCCTCACAGCCCAAGTCTGATGACCAGGACATGGACCTGCCCTCACAGCCCCCGATTTAATGGGGAGAAATATGGGCCTGCTCTAGTCTGATGGAGGGGACATGCACCCTGTCCTTGAGGGGTTTCCAGTCTGAGGGGTCGGTGGCCTCTCAAAGACTTATTAAGCCCCCTATGACCTCATCTCCAAGAACCAACTTCATGACCACAAACAAGAACCACCTTGACCAGAGGGTACCACCTTGGTGCAGACAGTCTGATGCTCATTACCATGACAATCATTACCAGCAGGTGCTTTGGGAGCGCGAGCTTGACTCTGAAGAAGCTCAGTGGGAGCCTCCGGGCCTGTCCCAACAGGGTACCCAAACCTCTTCCCCATTCGTCACCAGATCTTCTAATCCAGCTTGGGTTAGTACTGTCTCCCCCTCAGACCCTAGAGAGCAGGGTAAATTCCCCTCATCCTGATGAATTCACTTCATGGATAATACCCCTACTGCTCTTCACATCTACCCCAAGCCCTCTCCCCGACTCTGGATCACTGTTGCTGACCTGGGACCCCTCCCCACAGCCCTACACCCTCGCCTGAGCTTCCCCAGAGGAACCCCAGCCCCTGCCTGGGCCGGCAGACCCATAGACTGCCGCCTGGCCCACCCAGATCTGCAGCTTGATCCTCTTGTCATGGCGGTAGACTGTCTTGACCTTGAAGTCAATGCCCACGGTGCTGACAAAGGCGGGCGTGAAGGAGTCGTCGGCGTATCGGAACAGGAAGGACGTCTTGCCCACGCTGCTGTTGCCAATGAGCAGCAGCTTGAACATGTAGTCAAAGTTCTGGTCCGCTGCATCCCGCTGGCCTGTTGGGGGGTCTCCAGCTGATGCCATCTTGGCAGGGAGCCTCCTGGGATGGGGAGAGCTGGAGCCCTGCAGGGAAAATGACACCGGGAATGATCCCAGTGTCTACACTGGTTGTTGTTGTTTTAGTTGCTAAGTCATGTCCAACTCTGCGACTCCATGGACAGTAGCCTGCCAGACTCCTTTGTCCATGGGATTTTCCAGGCAAGAATACCAGAGTGGGTTGCTATTTCTTCCTCCAAGCAATCTTCCCAACCCCGGGTCTCTTGCATCAGCAGGCAGTTTCTTTACCACAGAGCCACCTGGGAAGCCCATGCACTGGACCTGGGCTCAAATCCTGGCTCTGCCACTTGGACGTCAAGTGATCTTGGATGCGTCACTTGCCCTTGTGGGGCCTCAGCGTCCTCGCCTAGAAAATGGGGATGTTTGCCAAATGCAAGGGTCCAGGTTGGGGGTGCCTCATCGGGCTGCTGAGGAACCAGAACCTTCGGAAGGTGCAGGTGTGGACTTTGCCCCGGGGCGAGAAGCTGGCGTGGCCCAAGTGTGAGCTGGGGGTAGCTGGAGCTGTCAGCTGGATAAAGCCCCCCCCACCCCACCACCACCCAGGGCCTGGGTGTTGACTTTGCCAGGTGTTCGCCACCCCCCTGCCCCTACCCAGGCCAACTTTAAGTCCTTCCCTGAAGCCCATGGGGAGGGGGCTTTAAGTGGATACACCCCAGGGTTCAATGCCCAGTTCTACCCCCAAATGGGGCCTGCCACCTTCTGTTTGTCAAAGGGGCTGGGCCCATCTGCCTCCCAGGAAAGCTGACTCACCCCAGCCCAGCGTCAGCCCACAGAGGCCAGAAAGATGGTCTTCCAATCCAAGGAAACCACCCACCCCAGCCACCACCCTGACCACCTGGATGGGCCTTTCCTGTCAATCTGTCCCCACAGATAAGGCTGCTTCATCTGGGACCATGCACACCCTCAGTCACTGCAGAGGCCTATTCTCCTAGCTGTTGTGGCTGCTCCCTGAGCCTCACAGGGAGGCCCCAGAAGGCCTGGGTGAATGTGGGGCAACCAGCAGAGGCACCCCTGGCAAAGCCATTTCTCAACTACCCCCTGAGGCTTTTATCCAGGTTAAAAAGGAGGACCCAGCCGGCCCTCCTTTCCTGCCCAGCCCTCTGCCCCACCCCGTGTTCCGGGAGAACGAGTTTGAGGAGGGGAAGGGAAGAGGCAGGAAGCCTTTCCCCATGCTAGGCAGGGCAGCTGGGATGGGGCCCCAACTCCGCCCCACCCTCAGCCCACCTGTCAGCCGGTCCCACCTCTTATCTTGACCATCTGGCGACTCTCCATCAGGCCAGGCACGAGTTAAGGGACCCCGGAGGGCTCGGTCCTGTCCCCCTCGTCACCTGATGTGGGGCGCCCCAGCCAGTGCTGGGGAGCTCCGAGCTTCCTCCATCACCATATGGTCACATCTCTTGTCTCCAGCTGGGCTTTCTGCCCCGCCCGCGCCCCATTAACGCTCCCGATGAGCCCAGCTGGGTAGGGGCGAGGGAAGTGGCGTCCCCCGCCGCCTGCCTTTGTTCCCCAGGACCCCGGCCCTCCCCCGCTAAGCCCCAGTCCCCCCCGGAGACCTGCTGGGAAGCGGAGGCGCGGGCTGGAGTGCTCTCCCTCCGAGGGAGTCACTTCGCGTAGTGGGGGACGCTGGCTGCGAGGGTTCTGCCTCCGAACTCTCTGCGACCTGGCCCTGGTTGCGACCCAGACCCCGCAGCCGCAGACGCTGCCGCCGCTGCCAGCAGCCACCCGGATCCCGCTCCGGCCCCGCCCCTAAGCGGGAAGAGGGGCCGCTCCTGGGGAAGGGCGGGGAGGAACCGGGGCGGGGCTTGTGGGGCTGGGCGGAGGCGGAGTGGGACGGGGGAGGGGCTGGAAGTATTTCCAAGCGCGCAGCTAGCTGTCTGTTCCGTGCCAATAAACATTTCATTTTAACCAACCAGACGTGGAGTTCCTACATGTGCACAGCAGCTAAGAGCACGGACTCTGGAGCCAGGTTCCAATCTCAGCTCCACCACTTCCAGTCCTTGTCGCTTTGGACATGTTAACCTCCCCGGGCCTCATTTTCCCTATCCATCATGTGGTCCGTCGTTAACAAGGGTGCCCACTTCACAGGGTTGGGTAAAGGTTCTGATATGAGTTTGTTGTTTGTAAAGTGCAGCGCCTGACCCTAAACTGGGCTAGACACCTTTTCCAAATACCTGAAGAGTTAACCCCCTCCTTTTACAGATAAAGAAATTGGAAATCAGAGAGGGGCAGGCCCTGGCCTGAGGCCACAAAATTTGATATCCAGGCCCAACTGTGGTTTTTTTCTTCAGGCCAACAGTAGAGAATCTGCATTTATAATATTCAGGCTTAGGATTTCTCTGGCGGCCACGTAGTTAAGACTCCATGCTTCCACTTCAGGGGGCATGGGTTTGATCCCCTGCTCAGGGAACTAAGGTCCCACATGTCATGTGGCTAAAAAATTTTTAAAACCAAAAATTTTTAAAGTTCAGGCTTTGGTGGATTCCTAATTCAAACAACTGCACCTGAAGCCACTTGCTGAACTTCACTGAGCCCCCATTGCTTCTTGGGAGCAATGTTAGCCACCTCCAAGGGCTACTGTGGATGAACTGAGATGTGTGTCAGTCAGGAAGTGCTGGTATATGCTCAGTAACAAGCAGCCCCACAGTCACCATGGCACCCAACATCCAAGGTTTGCTTCATTTTTTTAAATTGGAGAAAAATTGCTTTATGATGTTGTCTTGTTTTCTGCCATACAACACCCCAAATCAGCCATAGTTATATACATCAACTCCCTCTTGAGCCTCCCTCCCCTCCCCCAGTCCACCCCTCTAGGTTATCACAGAGTGCCAAGATGAGCTCCCTGTGTTATACAGCAACTTTTTCACCAGCTATCTATTTTATGCATGGTAGTGTATATAGGTCAGTGCTACTTTCTCCCTTTGCCCCACTCTTTCCTTCCCTTACCGTGTTCACAAGTCCCTTACGTCCAAGGTTTGCTTCTCACTCACACTGATCATTACAGACAGGGGAAGATGTGGTGAATCAGGCACTGGCTTGTATACTTCTTCTCAAAAGTGACTTTGCTCACATTTCATTGGCCAAAGCAAGTCACGTGGCCATTCCCAATGTCAATGAGGTGAAAAAATACAATTGTCCTCTATGGATCAGAACCAGATACTGTTACCATAATACATGCTATGTGTAATGGTTAGCGCCATGCCTGGCACACAGTAGGTGCTCAACAAATGGCACCATTGTAGGACGAGCTTAGGGGCTGCAACATACTACACTCTGAATTAGTATGCCATGTGAATGGGAAAACGGAATCCCTCAGCTCTACCCTTGCCTACAAGGGCTTCCCTGGTGGCTCAGTGGTAGAGTCCACCTACCAAGGCAGGAGACGGAGGTTCGATCCCTGGGTTGAGAAGATCTCCTGGAGAAGGAAATGACAACCCACTCCAGCATTCTTTGCCTGGGAGATCCCATGGACAGAGGAGCCTGGTGGGCTACAGTCTATGGGGTTGCAAAAGAGTAGGACACGACTGAGTGACTAAACAACAGCAACAACAACCCTTGCCTGCCCCTCCCCTTCTTTGCTTCCCAGTTGGAGAAAGATGAAGGCAGTCATTTCCAAAGAAGTGTTTATTGACATCCAGGGCCCCAGCAGAGACAGAGAGTCAGTGGGAGCTAGAGGTTGTGGAGGGCCAGGGCAAGGCCTGCCAAATGAAGCCCATTGCTCAGGAGGCAGCCCAGATTGCAAAGGGAGGACAGGCCATGGTAGCGGAAGAACTGCTGGCGGAGGGCGCTGTACTTGGGGTCCTGACCCCGCAGCTGGTGGTAGGGGTCCGAGCCCTGGTGACTGCCCGGCACCTCCCCGCCCAGGCCCCGCTCCTTCTCCACAGTCTGCAGGGCCCACATGGCGGCCGTGGTGCGGGACTCCAGCCAGCGGGCATTGACGGTGGCCAGTGTGAGGCTCAGGAGCAGCAAGAAGAGCTGGTGGGGCAACGTGAGGACAAGGTGAGCCACTCCTGGGAGGCAGAAGGGGCCCCAGGGCATGTCCTTGTGCATCCTCAAAGGCCAGAGGGGAATGGGAGACAGGATCAGGTCAAAGCCAGGTCTCCCTGCTCCATCCCCAAACCCAAACAGAGCTCCAGCTCTCATATCCTGAGACCCACAGTTCCTAAGGAAAGGCTCCACCACTGTCTCTTCTCTCTCCCCCAAATTCCTGAGCTGCTCCTCTTCTAATACACTGACTGGAACTTTCCAGAACACAGCCTGTCTCCTACCCAATTCTTCCCCAGAACTGAGGATGGGCAGAGCCTCTCTTCCCTGAGTTGGGACAGAGCACCACAGTAACTGTCCCTTCATTTCCCCCAAAGAGCCTAAGACGGGGCCTATCTCCTTTGTGGCCCCAGCCTAGTCCCTAGAAGCTGACATTGGGCCCACAGGGAAAGGATTAAAAGTCCCCAAAGTTTCCAGTTACCCATAATCCCTCATGTGTCTGTGAGGTTATCAAAACCCCTTTCAGGCCTTACCTGCCCACATCTGAGGGACAGAATGGGGTCAGGGGAGGGCAGGATAGAGAAACATGAGATGCAGAGATGGCTCCTTGCCTTGTGGCTGGGTAAAATGTGTGGATGGGGGTTGTTGCCGTTGTTTAGTCGCTAAGTCGTGACCGACTCTTTTGTGACCCCATGGACTGTAGCCCACCAGGCTCCTCTGTCCATGGGATTTCCCAGGCAAGAATATTGGAGTGGGATGCCATTTCCTTCTCCGGGGATGGAG
>NW_011495051.1:7231644-7234446 GCF_000754665.1 Bison bison bison | reverse complement strand
GTTTTTAAACAGTGAGCTGGGGTCAGTGCCTCAGCCCAGCTGAGTCACCACAGCTTGGCTGCAGGCCCAGTCAGGGGGAGGAGAGGGAGCAACAGCCAGCAGACAGACACAGGGGGAATAGACAGGGCTGCTGGGGATGGTTGTGCAGGCTGTGCACTGCTCAAGGGTATCCAAAGCCCAACTCTGTGTATACCAGGAAGCTGGGGTGGTTTGGGGGGTCTTGTTTTAATTGTCACAAAGGTGTCATAGGTGCTCAGTGCAGTCCTGGGAGTGAATGTCCAGAGGGTAGTGGAGCCAAAGCCCGCATACCTGGCTGGCCTCCCAGAATGTGAGCTGAGCCCAGGAACACTGTGAAGCCAAGATGCAGAGGTTGACGAAGGCACAGCCCATGGAGATGTGAAAGTAGAAAGGGAAGAGTTTGCTCTGCACCAGACCGAAGGTATGTCGGGGAAGGCCTCGGAAAAGCACAAAGCCTGTGGGGTGCAGGGGACCAGTGTTAGGACTCGTCCAAGGACCCTCTCTCATCCCTGTCCCCACCGCGGGCATCCATGATGTCCAGGCCGACGATCCCTACCTGAGATGAAGGTCACCCACATTTGCATGCCCCAGGCCCCTGACAAGACCAGGAGATGGACCACTTTAGTCAAGCTTCCTGGATTCCCACCTTCCTCCATCTTTCAGGCCTGAGAAGGAGGCACCAGGTAAGTCAGAGCTTTATATTTGCCCTGTGGCCTTCAGACCCTGTGAGCCTGCACAAGGCCAGGGTCATGGTCTATCCAGCAGAGATACCGGGCTAGCAGCCCAGGAATGGGATGGGGAAGACCCAAAACAGTTGTGACAACCCCGACCCTATCTGTCCAAATGTCAGCCCCCAAGATCTTAGGGTCTCTGAACCCCAACATCCATGCCACCTCTGAGACCCCCAAATTTCAGCTCCAGCAGCTCAAGCTTGCAGCCCTACATCTTCAGAGATCACCCCAGTGATTCCCAAATATCATCCCAGGGACCCACTTCTAACATCAAAGACCACTCCTTTCATGACAGGATGTCGCTAAGAACATTCCCGAAGCACCTCCCAGAGACGCGTTCTAATCCTGGAAACCCCAAATCTCATCCGGAGGAAACCGACCCCACCACTGGACCCGGATCTCGACCCGCAGCACCAGGAGTCCCGGGCTGGACCTAGGATGTCAGGCTTGGTGGGCTCGGTACCTCACTCCCGCGCTCTGGGGTGGCCCCCGGACCTCCTCAGCTATCTCCCCTCGTGGGACCAAGAATTCGTCCCGCCCCCCAGCTAAGCCAGAAGCCAATCGGACCGGAGATCTATATCGCCTGTACCGCCCTCTTAAATATTGACCAATCGATAAACGGAAACTAAACCTGAAATCCCGCCCACTCTCCGGACTCTCATCCAATTATACCGCGGATCCTAGGATCTGCGGAAGCGGAAAGGCGCCAATGAAGCCTTCGGCTGTATCGGCGGGGGCGGAGCTAAACTGCCAGCCACACCCCTCTCTGTGACTCTACCTTTGGACTCCGCGCGTTTTAATGGGATGGTGTCCCCACGGGATCAAATTTCAGCGTCACAGCTGGGGACTGGCTTCGCGGTCCCTGATGGGAGAGCATGAGCAGGTGGTATGTGGTAGGTGGGGGTGGAAAGGGGTCTGAAGCTTGGAGGGCGCAGGATTCAAGGCCCCGGGGGCGGGGCCCAGGCAAATGACCCCGCCCCCTTCCTCCGAGAATTCTATCTGGAGTGACTGAGGTAGAAGCAGGTGATGTTGGAGGCGAGTTGGGGCGGGGATCGACCTGGTGTCCTGCCTGCAATTGTCACTCAGAAATGCACCCTGCTTTTTCCCTTCCCAAGTCTCCCAGGGCTCCTATGATTCCAAAGTACTAAGTCCTCAGTGTAATTTTCAAAGACTGAGTTCCCGTTATTGTGTATCAGGCACTCGTATGGATTAATTTACTTAATCACAACAACTCAGTAAAGTAGGTAGTATGATATCCCATTTTTATAGTTGGGGACACTGAGGCTTGAAGAGGTTTCATAATTATCCCAACATCACACAGCTGGGAAGGGGACAAAACTAGGATTTGAACACCAGCCATCCAACTGGAGGGTCTCCTTGCTTAATCATCATGCTGTACTGCCTCTGGCAGTGAGGACCTCCCTGAGGCAGTAACTTTTGAAGGGGTAGCTTAGAACATTTCAGGAAGAATAATAACCCTTGCAAGTTATTATGGTGGGTGTGAAGACCCAGTGAGGGCTTAGGATGGTGTGTGAAGACCCAGTGAGGGCTTATGGTGGTGCCCAGCACTCAGCCAAATGTTCAGAAAATATGAACTTAAAAAGGGATTAAGGAAGATTTTACAGAGGCGATACTGAGTAAGGTTTTGAAGGGTATATAGGAGTCTTCCAGGAGGACTGGGCTAGGGGAAGGATACCAGAGGGCCCAGAAAGGACAAAAGAAGAGAAAGCACTATATTGTGGCCTTTCTGGCTGAGTGTGATCCATGGCAAGATGCCCTTCACCTGGAAGTTTTTCCAGGCAGACCTGTCCCAGGTTTCTCCGGCTGTGACAGCCCTCACTACACTGGAAGGGCAAGGGGGTATGTATGTGAGACCCAGAAATGAGCCCTTTCCTGTTCCCAGCCTTACCTAGTGCAGGCATGGGCCCCAGTTCAGCTAACATTTGTTAAATGGATGTGCTGTGCCTCTCCTTCTCACATTCTGTGGCTCTCATTTACTGGGGAGCCAGTTCCCAACTCCCCTGCTTGGCTTGCCCTGACTTGTTTGAGCTGT
>NW_011495051.1:7228196-7231278 GCF_000754665.1 Bison bison bison | reverse complement strand
TGTTCACCTGCTCACAAGAAGTGTGACAAGTGCTGTGGTTCATGTTCACCTGCTCACAAGAAGTGTGACAAGTGCTGTGGTTCATGTTCACCTGCTCACAAGAAGTGTGACAAGTGCTGTGGTTCATGTTCACCTGCTCACAAGAAGTGTGACAAGTGCTGTGGTTCATGTTCACCTGCTCACAAGAAGTGTGACAAGTGCTGTGGTTCATGTTCACCTGCTCACAAGAAGTGTGACAAGTGCTGTGGTTCATGTTCACCTGCTCACAAGAAGTGTGACAAGTGCTGTGGTTCATGTTCACCTGCTCACAAGAAGTGTGACAAGTGCTGTGGTTCATGTTCACCTGCTCACAAGAAGTGTGACAAGTGCTGTGGTTCGTGCTCGCCTGCTCAAAAGAAGTGTGACAAGTGCAGTGGTTCGTTGAGGGACTAGCCTGGGGCTGGGGGAGCTGGTGTGATGTGGGCTGGCTCTCAGGAAACCTTCACCACCCATCCCTCTTGCCAGGCACTTCCTCAGAAAAGACCTTGGAATATACATTTCACTGGTCGAAGGACCCAGAGCCAGAGACCTCACAGCCGACTGCACCTGAAAACACAGTGACAACTGAAGCCTGGAGGCCAGGGAGAGACTCAGGGTGTCAGTCACATGGGTCTCCCTCCACCCTTTGCTCAGACTCACAGGAGCCGTGTAATGGCCAGGATCTTCCGAAGAGGCATAACAGCAGCACTAAGGTCTACCCCACCTGGGAAACCCCTTCCTGCCACACCTCAATCTACTGTTGCAGGGCTTCGGGTGGGGGCTGTGGAGCAGAGAGCTCTTGAGAACCCTCACGCCTTATGTCTTCAGCACCCAGAACAGCGCCCAGTGCTCAGCCAGGCCTGCACTAAAAATGTCTTGAATGAATGGAATGGATGCCTCATTGTGTGTCTTGTGGAAGTGTTAGTTGCTCAGTCCTGTCTGACTCTTTGTTACCCCATGGGCTGTAGCCCACCAGGCTCCTGTGTCCATGGGATTCTCCAGGCAAGAATACTGGAGTGGGTTAGCATTGCATTCTCCAAGGGATCTTCCCGACCCAGGGATTGAACCCAGGTCTCCTACATTGCAGGCAGATTCTTGATCGTCTGAGCACTGGGGAAGCCCATTATGTGTCTTAATGAGGTTCTGTCTGTGATTGTCTCTGGGTATGACTGCCTGTGTGTCTGTGACTGTGGTTGTATGTCTGAGATGGGCATGACATGTGCCCTGGGTCTTATGACTTAGCATGCATCTCTGTGTCTGAAGTTGTGTGTCTATGGTTGTGTTTCGATGACTGTGTGTGGTTGTGCATCAGGGGTTGCTGGTGCTCCTTGCAGACATTGTTGATGCCGTTTGCCCCTAAAGAAGAGGGCCATTACCTGAGTCCAAGCCGGAGTGAGGGCTCTGAAGCTGTGTGTTCTCAGGGGCAGCCCCCATGCCTGCCACACAGATGCGCTTCTGAGTGTGTTCGGGCTGGGGCAGAGGTGAGGTGGGGTTGGGGGTGCATGCATATGCCTGGAGGCAGCTTTGCCTGCCCTCGGGGGTCTAGGACACCCAGAACTCAGCAGACCCAAATCATGTCTAACCCCCACACCCTGGGTTAGGGTGAGCAAGGATGCAGCCCAGGGGTAAATTTCTACTGCCCTCATGTCCCCCTTCTCTAGAAGCCCTTGGAGACCAGCTGTTCCAAAACCAAAGGTAAGAACCTTCCACCCAACAAGACTATGGGTAGAAGACCCACCAGTTCCTACCTCCACCTTCTGCCCCCTCCTCAGTGGACCTGCACCATTGCTTCCCATTCATCCCTGTCATCAGCTGACCCTTGCCCCTGACCTTGCCCTTCATCCTTGTCTCTGACCTTGACCCCTACTCCTTCTTCTACCTCTGCCTCAGCCTACCCCAGCTCCTTACCTTGTCCCCTGCCTCACTCCCAACCCTGAACCTCTACTGACCTCTGCCCTGACCTTGCCCCCCCCACCCCCCGCACCCTTCCCAGCCTTGGCTGACCCTCACCTCTGCTCACAGTTAAGTCCACCTCGATGATTCCCGACTGCCAGAAGCTTCTGAGATGTGAACTGGAGTCACTCAGGTGTCAGTTACAGGCCCAGACCAAGGTGAGCCACCTCAGCCCCACCTCCAGCAATTGTCTCCATCCCCTCCCACTTCACCCCTGCTCCCACCCCTAGGCCTGACCTCTCGGCCCAGGCTTTCGAGTTCCTAAACCACTCAGTGACCCTGTTGGAGAAGGAGAGCTGCCTGCAGCAAATCAAGATCCAACAGCTGGAAGGTGAGAACTGGCCAAGGGTTGAGGTAAGGCTGGAGGCTGGCCCTGTCAAGGTCAGCCAGGTCAGGCCAGGGTGGGAAAAATTGGATGAGTTTGGGTTTCAGGCCAGGGTCTGGTGAGGGTTAGGGGAAGTTGTGTTCAAAGCTAGGCTCAGGGCTGTGGGTGGGGCTCAGGCAAGTTCCCACCATCTCTGTAGAGGTGCTGGGCCCCACAAGCCACCAGGGAGACAAGGAAGGCCACAAGTGGGATGTGGTGGAGGGACGGCAGGAGCTGTATGAGGCCCTGGCTCAAGGCCTGCAGGGGCTGCAGAAGAGCCTGCATGACAACGAGGAGGTGCAGCGGGCCCGCACCACCCGCTGCCTGCAGTTGCTGGCCCAGGAGATCCGGGACAGGTGGGTGTTGCCAGGAGGGTTGCATGGAGGTTGCTTCAGGAGAGGAGGGAGGCCAGGGAGAAGGGGCCACAAGTGGGATGGGGGAAATGGGAGGGGGAAGTAAGTAAGGGAGTCTGGGGGGCCATGGAAAGCTTGGGGGACAAGAGGAGGGGGTGGAGGAGGCAGGAGGCAGTGGGGCTGTGTGGGAAACTGGGAGGCCAGAGGAAGGGGAGACAGGGATGGGAAGGGAGCTCAGGGGACCAGAAAGCTGGCAGGGGTGAGATGGGAAACTGGAGGGGAGAGGTGGTGGAGAGGGGCAGAGTTGGGGTATGGGAGGTCAAGGGCGCCAGAAGATGGAGAACTGGAAGCCAGGAAATGGGGGCCTGAGGGAATAGGAGGCTGAAGGTCAGAA
>NW_011495051.1:7223236-7228096 GCF_000754665.1 Bison bison bison | reverse complement strand
TTTCTGGAGGCTGAAGGTCAGAAGGGGTGGACAGGGTGGGGGTAGGGAGGGGTAGGAGGTGGGGGAATAGTAGTAGAAGGGGAAAGGTGGGTAGGCAGGTGGGGGAGGGACAAGCCTCTGGGGGATGGTAGTTGAACAGATGGAAACAGGGAAGGTGGCAGTGGCTTGGGGGAGGCAGGTGGACAAATGGGAAGCCAGGGGGCCAGGATATGGGAGGCCAGAGGTGCCCTGTCTCCTCAGCAAGAAGTTCCTATGGGAGGAGCTGGAGCTGGTACGAGAGGAGGTGACCTTCATTTATCAGAAGCTCCGTGAGTGCCCAAAGCCTATGGCCGGGAGGGCAGGGTGGAGGTCCTTCTACAGCTTCGGCCCCCTTAAGTCCCCTCCCCCTACAGAGGCACAGGAACAGGAGATCACGGAGAACCTGGTGAACATCCAGAAGATGCAGAAGACACAGGTGAAGTGCCGCAAGGTGAGCAGAGCAGGGTGGGGTGGGAGGGGAACCTTGTGTGAGTTGGGGTATGGGGATCTCTGCTGGCCTCTACTATCATACTGCAGCCAGAAGGCCTGGGTTCAAATCTCAGTTTTGGTACTTACTGCTATGTGATTGTGATCAAGTCACCTCCCCTCCTTGAGCCTCAGTTTCTTCATCTGTATAATGGATGTAATAACATAGCCCTGCCTGACCGAGTAGCTGCATTAACTGAGTGATAAGCTGTTTAAAGGCATCCTGGTATGCAATAAATGCTATATCACACCTTTCACCATTATTATTATTGTTTCCCCATCCCTTTCTGACCTCAGGTCCTGACCAAGATGAAGCAGCAAGGGTACGAGACAGCCAACTGGCTAGAGACTGAGGAATTGCCACCAGGATGCAGTGGTTCCTGGAGGGATAACCTCCAAAAGGAGCTGGGTGACATATGGTGATGAGCTCCCACTGTAACCTCTGACCCCTGACCTTCATCTGCCCTGCCCTCTCCTCCCAATCAGATCAACTAGTGACCACCAGAACCTGGAACCCACCTGAGTCCAGGTCTCCCTCTCCTCCTGGGACTCATCTCCACCCTTCCCCCACCACAGCCCCCCCGCCCCAGCCCTGAGCAGTCCAGAGTCCCCTGGAGGGCCTACAGATCACCATCTCCCCACAGGTCCGCTGTGCATGTGCTGCAGAACTCCTTTGATGGCCTCACCATATCCTCAGGGGGCCGCCCCAGGGCCGCAAACCTCAGGGGTGAGGGGGGCTGAGCAGCACTCCAGGGTTGGGGGGGAGATCATTCTCCAGCTTCACACATGGAGGTCATGTCAGAAGCCATATTTGGGGGTCACATCTGTTGGGTCTTCCCCCCCGCAGTTATTTATTTATTGATTTTTGGTTATGTTGGGTCTTCATGGCTGTGTGCAGGCCTTCTCAAGTTGTGGCAAGCAGGGGCTACTCTCTTGTTGCTGTGCATGGGCTTCTTATTGAGGTGGTTTCTCTTGTTGCGGACCATGGGCTCTAGGTCTCGTGGGCTCAGTAGATGTAGCTTGGGCGCTCCAGAGCACAGGATCAGCAGATGTGGTGCATGGGCTTAGTTGCCCCATGGCATGTGGGATCTTCCCAAGCCAGGGATGGAACCTGTGTTCCCTGCATTGGCAGGCAGATTCTTAACCACTGGACCACCAGGGAAGTCCTCTGTTGGGTCTTATTCTGTGGTCACATTAAATAATGTTCTGGGGTGACATTAGAGAGTCCCTGGAGGTTTCATCCAAGGGTCACTCAGGGTCACTAATCTTTTTTAAGGGTCAATGGGATAAAATCTGGGACTCCCCAACTGGCATTAGTGGTAAAGAACCTGCCTTCCAGTGTAGGAGACATAAGAGACATGGGTTGGGTGCTTGGGTCGGGAAGGTCCGCTGGAGGAGGGCATGGCAACCCACTCCAGTATTCTTGCTTGGGGAATTCCAAGGGCAGAAGAGCCTGGCAGGCTACAGTCCATAGGGTTGCACAGAGTTGGGCATGACTGAAGCAACTTAGCGCACACACACACACGAATGGGGTAAAATTCAAGGGTCATCAATTGAGATCATAGTTTGGGGTCGTGTTGGGTCACATTCAAGGGACATGATCAAGGATCACATTATATCAAGGGTGCTGCTGCTGCTAAGTCGCTTCAGTCGTGACCGACTCTGTGCGACCCCATAGATGGCAGCCCACCAGGCTCCCCCGTTCCTGGGGTTCTCCAGGCAAGAACACTAGAGTGGGTTGCCATTTCCTTCTCCAATATCAAGGGTACTGGGCTCATATTCACAGACCACTCAAGGGTCACATTCAGGTGTCATGATAGACTCGCACATGTCCCTCCTGCAGGCTATAAGGGACACAGATGCCTGAGCCCTCCTCTTCCCTGCTGGGACTCGGACTCAGACACGGACCAGGGCCCTCCCCGGCTACTGCTCAGCAAGAGCCGCAGCTCCTTCCCACCTGGTACGGATCTCCCCCTCCCCCAACCCACCTTTCCCTTCCCCTTCTGGCCTGCCCTGGAGTCCCAGAGTCTGGGCACCACCCCAAACTCCCAACCTGGATATCTGCTCCCTGACCACCACGCCTGGGGTCCCCTGGACCAAGCCAGGTTCTGACCCACCCTCTCTCTCTGCAGCCTGAGCAGCCGGGACTGCTCTCCCTTGAAGACTCCTCCAGAAAGAAAATAAACTAGCTGAGACCTTCCTCCGCCTGTGAACTGTTGCTCCTGCTTCTTCCTGGGCCTGCGAGTGACCCCTGCAATTTACTACCCAGTCTTGGGCAAGATGTGGAGACCAAGGGGCTGAACAGGATATGTGGTTCTAGAGTCAGGGGGCGGTGTGACACTGGATTTAGTATATGACAAGGTCAGAGGTCAGTATGTCCAGTTATTGAGTGACCAGACAGTCTCTTCCCCACTAGCCACCAGTCTTCCTTTGTGGGCTGCCCTGGCGATCCTGCCTGGTGTCCCTACTGCCAAATGGGGAAACTGAGGCTCAGAGAAGGAGGGTCTCGTTATCCCACCCTCTTCCTCTCAGCACCCACCAGGATCCTCCCTCTTAACCTCGTCTTCGTTCCCTCATGGTTCGCCCCCAAAAGCAAGTGGGGCCCCGCCCCGAAAACGCTAATGAGACATCACGAGGCCCCGCCTCACGGGTTATGCAAATAATGTCCCGGAGGCCCCGCCCCTCCCTCCGACGCGGAGACTGCGCGGCGCGGCCGAGCCGGCCGACCGCGTCTCCATCTCCGCGTTCGCCTGCTGGCTGGCGGTCGGTTTGTCTGTCCGTCCCGCTGCGCCGGGGCCGTCTAGGTGGAGCCAGGGCTCAGGCGGCGGTAGTGTCGACCCGGTGAGGGGGAGGGCCTCGGGGCGCCGCCTATACCTCTTCTTGCCGGCTTCCGAGCCTCGTTGTGTCTGTCTGGCCAGGGTTCCGTTCGTGTGGGTCGGGTCCCCTGCGGGTCCAGCGCGGGGAGGGGGAGGGGAGGCTGCGAGCTGAGGCTTGGGGACCCAGCTAGGGGAGGGGTGGATGGGGACAGTACCCCGGTGAGGCTGCCGGTGACTGGGTGGTTGTCGTTATGTGTCAGTGTGTGTGTGGCATCAGGGGTGTGCGTGTGGTGGCTGTGTGACTGTGTGTCCCGTGGCTGTCTTTGTGTGATTGTCGCCGTGGGTATCACTCTGATGGTGACTGTGTTGTGGTCGTGTTGCTGTGGCCGCCTTTGAGTGGCCCTGTGACTGCTCTCTCAGTGATTGTGTGTCGGTCTCGGTGTCTGTGTGGTTGTATGCATGTGACTGTCATTGTGTGGCTGTTGTGTGTTTTTTCTGATGATGTGTGGGGGCCCATTATTCTGTGACTGATCGTGTGCCTTTCTTATGTGTCTGTGTGCAAGTCTATGCCACAGTCCATGTATGTGCCCTTGTGTGGCCATGTGGATGTGGTTGTGGATGGCAGGGCTCTTCTGTGACTGTCAAGGTGGACCCCAGACTTAATATGTATCATTCCGTGCCTTGTAATTGGGGGCGTGACGCTGTGACCAGTTCTGTGACACCCCCCCCCACTGTGTGTGTGGTGAGGTTTTTTTTGATGTGACTCTTAAGTGTATTGGCAGCTTTGAGTCTCTCTCCCTGATGGGGGTGGAGTGGGGCTGTATGTAGGGCCATGAGGTATGTGAAGGACCTCCTGTTGTGTCCCAGTGACTGTGTGTGTTGGGGGCAGGGGATTTGTTTGATCTGCGTGGGTGTCTGTGACAGGCCGTGTTCACACCGTGCTGTGTGAGTGTGCAGTTGTGTGTAGTGGGTGTTGGGCACCTGTCTGAATGAGCGAGCCCATCTTGTTCATCACAAGGCTGACACCCAGTGCATTGCTTGGAACCCAGCAGGTCCTTCATCCTTGTTGGTGGGATGAACGAATGCTGTTCGATTGGATATGTGTGTGTGTGTGTGTGTGTGTGTGTGTGTGTGTGTGTGTTGGGGAAGGTGGTTGGGATGGAAGCTCTGGCTGAGTTGTGTACTCTGGGAGGGGTGCCGATGTGTGTCTGTATCTCTGTGAGAGTGAGGGGGCCATGGCTGGGTAGGCACCTTGGGCATCTGGGATCTCTGGTATGACCCTCACCCCACGTGTAACGTTGCAGAGCAAGCGACGTGGATGGGGCACTGGACCCAGAGTGCCTACCCCTGCCTGTCTGGGCCTCAGTTTCCTCATCTGGGCAATGGGGGTGACCATCCCTGCCCTGCTGGCTGCCAGGAGCCGCTGTGAGTCTGTGGGCGTGGCAGCAGCCTGCGGGAAGCCATAGGGCCATTCACAGGTGAGGTCTGGCTGGGAGAATGGGTCAAGCAGGTGTGACTGTGTAGGCCTCTCAGCGCTGGG
>NW_011495051.1:7220708-7223136 GCF_000754665.1 Bison bison bison | reverse complement strand
GGGGGGAGGGGGAGCGGGTTGAGGGGGAGATAGCCCTCTCTCATAATACAGGGAGGCAGACGGGCTGGGAGGAGGGGAAAGGAAGGAGAGAGGGAGAGGCAGCTGGGAGAGAGGGAGGGCCTGGCCATCAGCCCAAACCAGTCAGGCACAGCCCATGGGGACAGGAGAGGGAGGCCCCTGTGGGCTCTGGGGGAAGTGGTATGGGGGGAGGGACCTGGTGGAGGTGGGTAACAGGGAGCATAGGGCTTCCTGTAAAGCACGTAGGGGAAGAGTATGGGGGTCTTCTAAAAACTAGTGGGGGTGAGGAACCTTATTTGTAGAAGAGGGGTTCCCTTTAAGCAGGATAACTCTGTGCTGAAGGCCAAGGGGAGGGTTCCCACATGCTAAAGGAGACTGGACCCTACAAGGTATGGAGTCAGAATCTCCTGTGCAGGCTGTGGGGGACCACTATAGAATCGGTGGGCACTTCAGCAGAGGCTGAGCTGAGCAGGTTGTATCGGTGGAGGCATGTGCCTCTAATAAGCTGGGACAGGGGCAAAGACCTGGGTATGTGGAGGCGTGGCCAGAAGCCTCAGGGGGGCGGGGCCGGGGCTCCTTGGCTGTAGTTGGAAGAGCCAGGCTTAGGGGGTGGGGCCAGGTGTAGTTGGAAGGACCAGGGCTGGGGGCCAGGGTGTGGCCAGAAGACTCCAAGAACAGATGACCTGAGGCTCCCTCTAGGCCCCGCCCCTGGCGGTGCCATTCCCTCTGCATCTCCACAGGCCCAGCCATCACCATGGCGGGAGGGAGACCTCAGCTGAAGAGGAGTTTTTCCATCATCCCCTGCTTTGTCTTCGTGGAGGTGAGGAGCACAGTTCCTCCCTGGCCCAGAGGGAGGAGGCACCTTCTGAAGTGGCACTCCCTGGGATTCCAACCCACCTCTGCCCATCCTTACTGTGGAACTCTGGGCACCTCACATGCCTTCCCAGGCCTCAGTTTCCTCATCTGCAAATGGGCACGGTTGGCATCCCTCCCTCTCTCTTAGGACTGTTATGAAAGTAAAATGGATTAATTCTAGAAAAAGGTTTAGTATGATGCCCAGCCCACAGTAAGAGTTACACCTGTTGTGGCTGCTCCTATTGGGTTGGTGCAAAAAATTCGTTATGGAGAAACCCAAATGACCTTTCTTGGCCAACCCAATATTTCTACCAGTAGTTTTCTTTCTCTGTTGCTCTGTCCCTCCATCACACTCACTTTTTGAGCCCTGGCCCTGTTCTCTCTCCCTCTTCCCAGTCCGTTCTCTCTGCCCACTCCTCTTAATCTCTCTCTGTATCTCTCCTCCTTGTCTCTTTCTCCATCTCTGTGTCTTTGTCTCCATGGCTCTGACTCAGACCTGACCCTTTCTTTCCTCTCTCTTCTCTGTCCATCTCTCTCCCCACCCTGACTGGACGGCAGTCGGTACTGCTGGGCATCGTGGTCCTGCTTGCCTACCGCCTGGAGTTCACAGACACATTCCCTGTGCACACCCAGGGCTTCTTCTGCTATGATAGTACCTATGCCAAGCCCTACCCAGGGCCTGAGGCTACCAGCAGAGCACCCCCAGCCCTCATCTACGCCCTGGTCACCGCTGGGCCCACCCTCACGGTGAGACTGGTGGTAACCCGGCTCAGACTATGGGAAGGGCCTTCCAGGAGGCAGGAGGGCCGGTGGGTGGTGGGTGGAGGACTGGGTTTGAAGGCCAAGAAGACCACACCTTGGTCTTGCCCACAGATCCTGCTTGGGGAGCTGGCGCGTGCCTTTTTCCCTGCACCGCCCTCAGCCGTCCCCATCATTGGGGAGAGCACCATCGTGTCCGGGGCCTGCTGCCGCTTCAGCCCCCC
Source organism: Bison bison bison (assembly GCF_000754665.1). Classification (NCBI taxonomy): domain Eukaryota; kingdom Metazoa; phylum Chordata; class Mammalia; order Artiodactyla; family Bovidae; genus Bison; species Bison bison. The sequence continues at coordinate 7,221,280 of NW_011495051.1, read as the reverse complement.
GCTGCGGAGGCTGGTCCGCTTCCTGGGTGAGTGACTTGGTCAGGGGTCAGCCGTGCAAAAGGGAGATGGGCCAGGCTCGGCCATAATAAGAATTCCATGGGGGAAAGGCCCCTAGAATGTCCATGATGGTGACTTCATGGGGCAAGAGGAATTTGGGCTGTGGGCAGTCCTAGTGGAGGCTCTAGAGATATGGGTGTGCCCTAAGCCAACCATGATGGCAACTCTAAGAGGAGGGCCCCAAATTACCACAAGAAGAATCTCAGGCAGAAAAAGCACAAGATGTCCTCAGAGCAGTGGGGTGAGATCCCTGGCAGTCCTCTAAATATGGTCTCAGCTGCAGTTGGTGGCCTTGGGGTAGAAGGGCAGAGCTCACCCGAAATGGTGGTCCCTGGGGGAGAGGGTTGAAGATCCTCCAGGATGAAAATGAGCAGGTCAGTAATAGCAAGAACAGGGGCAGGTAGAGGAGGCTTAGAATGACATCCCAAGGGAACATGGCCCAACTGTTAGGGAATATGGTGCTAGGGGGAGTCCGAGGTGTGCCTTCATGTCAGTCACAGGAACAAGGAGACAGG
>NW_011495051.1:7218111-7220608 GCF_000754665.1 Bison bison bison | reverse complement strand
AGGGACCCAGATGGACCTTAAGGGGGCTCACAGGAGAACAGCTGCTGGGCCCTGGCATGAAACCCCTCTCTCATCCTACCCCAGGGGTCTACTCTTTTGGCCTCTTCACCACGACCATCTTCGCTAACGCGGGGCAGGTGGTGACCGGTAATCCCACGCCTCATTTCCTGTCCGTGTGCCGCCCCAACTACACGGCCCTGGGCTGCCCGCCACCCTCACCGGACCGGCCAGGGCCCGACCGTTTCGTCACTGACCAGGGTGCCTGCGCCGGCAGTCCCAGCCTGGTGGCTGCTGCGCGCCGCGCCTTCCCCTGCAAGGACGCTGCCCTTTGCGCCTATGCCGTCACCTACACAGCGGTGAGCCCCGAAATGGAGGCAAGGCAGTTGGGGGGCGGCCAGTGGTCAGAAGACCCTGTGGGCTGGGGCCTCCAATCCCTCCCAGAGTGAGGCCACGCCCTACGTCACTGTGACTCCGCCCCTAGGGCGGAGGCTCTGGCTCCACCCCTTGGAGTCTGGTCACGCCCCCATCTTGAGTCAAGAGCCGTCCCCTTGGTGTTTAGCCACGCCTCCAGACCCACTAACCCGGCATCCGAAGGAGGCTATTGGCTCAGCTCTATAGACTCTGTCCAATGAAGCCTAGCCAACTCCCTGCCGTGTCACAGGTCCTGGTTATTGGCTGGGTGACTAGGTAGTGGGCTTTCAACTCTGTCCCCTGGAGCCCTTGTCCCCCACTTTGACATCACCTTTTATTGGTCTGGCCATACTCCTGAGTCAATTTCGTTGAAACTTCCTGATTCTTCTCCTCTGCTTTTCCCTGGTCGCACCCACTGTTGCTCTGACTCCTTTTTCTGGCGTTGGGGACTATGCTTCTAACCCTGTTAGTGGTCCCCATGTGTTTGGGGACTCCACCTCTTGGAGCTCCTGATAGCACTTGTCACTTGGGCCTGACTCCACCCTCTGACTTTGTGGCTACACCCTCAGCCAGCAAGTATCTTTCACCATCTGTGATTGGTTTCCCAGAGACCTGGGGCCCCAGACCCTATCTACTGCTCTTTGGTGCTCAGGCTACACCCCCTTTCCTGCAAAGTCCCACTGGGGGTCCATGACTCCATCCCCTGAACTCCAGTCCCCCTGGCTGTGTTCTTTGGAGCCCCAACGTGGCTTCTCAGGGTTCAGACCTCACCCCCTTCCCTGAATGTAATGTCCACTTGAGTTTGGGAACTGTTGCTGCCGTGTGACCTCTAACCTGTCCGGCCCCTGCAGATGTACGTGACACTCGTGTTCCGCGTGAAGGGCTCTCGCCTGGTCAAACCCTCACTCTGCCTGGCCCTGCTGTGCCCTGCTTTCCTGGTGGGCGTGGTCCGCGTGGCGGAGTACCGCAACCACTGGTCGGATGTGCTGGCTGGCTTCCTGACAGGGGCAGCGATTGCCACCTTTCTGGTGAGCCCCCTTGCCTTCCATCCCTGACCCGAGGCAGGACTGCGTGATGATGAAGGGTGTGGACTCTGTGTGACCTTGGGCAAGTCCCTTAGCCTTACCTAGCTGGGACATTCTCATCTATGAAATCGGATAACAGGTTTGGGACGCGGGTAAGGCAAGTGAGGCACTTACTTGAGTACACCAACTAAGCGGGATACCAGAACACTCAAGATCAGGGAAATATTATAAATAATATTATAAAATAATATTAATCATGACAAATTTATTTTATTTATTAAAAATAATTTTTTTGGAGGCACATGGCATGCAGGTTCCCTGACCAGGGATTGAGCCTGTGTTCCCTGCAGTGGAAACACAGAATCTTAACTACTGGGCCACCAAGGAAGTCCCAAGATAAATAATATTCTAATGAAATATTCTTCCAAATCAGGATTAATGGAAAAACCCATGTTGTCCAAAATACCAAAGGTTTAAATAAGGACAGGATTAGATCCTGTTGTTACACAACTCAGCATCATTTGCCTCCCCATGTGGAATAAGTAATAAGGGTACCTATTTCTTAGTAAAGTGGAAACAACGGTATTTGGCACATTATAGGCACCATAAAAGTGTTAGCTGTTCTTGAAAACCTAAGCCTCAGTTTCCTTATCTGACAAATGGGAATAGTAATCTACCTTATCAGCCTCAGGCCTCAACAACCCCTTTCCCTCTGTTGATAGGTCACCTGTGTCGTGCACAACTTCCAGAGCCGGCCACCCTCTGGCCGAAGGCTCTCCCCTTGGGAGGACCTGAGCCAAGCCCCCACCATGGACAGCCCCCTCGAAAAGTTAAGTGTGGCCCAGGTAAGGGGGGCCGGGGGCTGCTCCCGGCTGGAGAGGGTGGTGGGTGGAGGGGGGACCAAGGAGGGAGGAAGTCGGCAGGCGGTGGGGGTCTCAGGGCCATGGAGGGGTAGAGGAATCACTTGTCTCTGTGGACCTGGGTCCCGGGGGGGCTGTCCCACAGAATGGAAGGGTGTGTCCCCCCTCCTCTCAAGGAGACATGATTAATCCTGAAAACTC
>NW_011495051.1:7204701-7217954 GCF_000754665.1 Bison bison bison | reverse complement strand
GTTCCACTGGGCTCTATGCACTTTGAGCCCCTTGTGGCTGTGGCCAGGGTGCCCAGGGGGCCACTAGCCCCTCCCCTCCGCCTCTTTGTCTCAGGAACCCGAGGGCTGCAGGTCGCATTCGACACCGGCACGGCTCACCCCATCCAGTGAGTATCAAGGAGATGGGAGGATAAATAGGGGGACTTCCAGATGGCTGTCACTGCCACAGAGGTGTCACTGTGCTCTTGTGGCCTCTCCCAAGCTTTCTAATCCCTTGACTTCTGATTCCTGATCCCTAGAGCCGCAGAACTGCGCCCGCCGTGGCCACCTGATCCCCAACTGCGTGTCCTCCAGGGCTCCAGCCATGTGTTCATCGCCCCGTGTGCCCCGCCCTCGATTGAGGTCTGAGCCGACGCCCCTGCCTCTCCCTCTGCCCCTGCCGGCACCAGCCCCCAGCCAGGGCCCCTCACCCTCTTCGCCTGGGCCTGGGGGGCCGGGCGGGGGTGGTGGCCGTGGCCGGAAGCTGCTGCTGCCCACACCCCTGCTGCGGGACCTATACACCCTTAGCGGACTCTATCCCTCCCCCTTCCACCGGGACAATTTCAGCCCTTACCTGTTTGCCAGCCGTGACCACCTGCTGTGAGGCCTGACACCCACCCAGAATCTGCCCAGTCCCCATTTCTTCCCTGCCACGCGTGTGTGTGCGTGTGCTGTGTGAGTGCCAAAGCCCTTGTCCCCAGGCCAGCCAGGCCTATACATCAGAGGATGGCTGGAAGGACATCGAGGGGACCCCGTGTCTCTTGCCCTCTGGGACATCCAAGTGGGCATAATTGGGAGGTGGGTCCTTGCCTCCTAGGATTGCCCTTTTAAGGGCCAAAGCCTGATCCCATTGGCCATTGCCCAGCCAATGGGAGCTTCCCAGTTCTCAGAATTCTAGCCAAAAGGAGTTTACTCCAGCCAATAGGAGAATCCCCATCGTTTCTTAGACACCTCAGGCAAGAGGGCAATTCTAAGTCAGTGTTCAGCCTCTGAACAACAAATAGGAGTCCTTGGTTCTCAGAATCTCAAGGTGGGTGGGTATGATTCCAGTCAATGGGGGACCGCCCATGTCTAAGCATGTGCAAAGGAGAGAATGCTCTCTCCTCAGAATCAGAGTCCAGCTGGAGGGTGGGGGGCAGGCTCCCCCATGGCAGGGTCCTTTGGGTACCCCTTCCTCTCTCAGCCCCTCCCCCATGTGCAATCTCTCACCCAGTCTCTCTTAACTCCCAACTTGTGCAGGGCTTGCCCCATTTCAGAGGTTTTGGGGTTCAGGGTGCTGCATTCCCCCTTGCCTGTGCCCAGATCACTTCAAACCCTTCTGTTATTTATTAGGGCTGTGGGAAGGGAGTTTTTTTTTTTTCCTTAGAACCACCCCTGTTCTTCACACTGCCCCCCCTGCCCCCATGCCTCAGCCTCATACAGATGTGCCATCATAGAGGCATGGGTGGAGCAAAGAGGGCTCTCCACCCCCGGCAGCCAAAGGCAGTGGGCAGGAGAGACACTGCCCCCCTTTCATACCCCCTCCTCATCTTTAATAAAGACCTGTTTGTAACAGAAGTTTGGCCGCCTGCCTTCCTCCTCCAGGTGGCAGGGGTGAAGGACTTTGATGTTGGGTGTGGGTGTCAGTGAGGCTTGGTGTGAGTGTATAGTCACAGGGTGATAGCGGGGAGGCAGCATGGGGCTGTAGGATCCATGACTTGGCTTTAATCCAGGCTCAGCATTTCCTGGTTGTGTCACCTCAGGAAAGTTAATTAACCTCTCTGTGCCCTTGATTCTTCATCTGTCAAATGCAAACAGCCCTGCAAGCCACATGTAAGGCACACAAACATACTGTGAGGGGCCTCATGTGACTGTCTTCCTCAGGTGGCTGGCCTGTTTTTGACCATGGCCAGGGTGCTGAGGGTACAGGGAATACGGTGAGGGGACTGTAGAGGTCCTAATAGAAGGGGATGCTGAGGGCAGCAGGAACCTCCACGCTGAGTCCCCGACTACATGGATCTGAGCAGGGGTTTTGATTATGAGGTTGTGCTGAGAACCAACCCCTGAGGGCCCAGCAGAGACTGGGGAAGGTAGAAGGACAGGGAGCCACATACAGCCCCCCAACACAAACATGCTGTGGCTTCAAGAGACTTCAGGCCATTCAGGGCACAGAGCCATTCAAAAACCAGGGAAGGGAAGTCTACTTTCCTTACACATTTATTCATTCATCCATCCATTTATTCAGTCAAAAAACATTGTGGAGCACGCCCCACCCCACCCCCATGCGTGGCAGGTGCTTTCTTCTTAGGCAAAGGGGCTGCAGTACTAAGCAGAATAGACACAAAATCCTGCCTTCATGGAGCTCACATTCTAACACCAGAGAAACAGTAAACGAGGTCAATAAGTTAGCCACAAAACTACAATTCCCAATTTCAAGAAGGTCTGGAAACCAAAATTATCCTCATAACTCATTTGTGGCAAAACCTGACCTGAACTGACTTAAGGTCATTATAGCTTTTATTTGCTTAACTTTATGTGAGTATTCTTATGTTTCGTTGCAGATACAGTGATTTCGAATGTTACCCCAGAAAAAAAAAAAAAGAATGTTACCCCAGGTCCACCTAGGGGTATTAATCAGTACATCGTATTTACACCATAGTACCTTTTGAAAATCTGAAAAAATCTAAATTTCAAACTGCAGGATCAAGAATTTGGGTCAGAAATTGGTATCGTTGATATGTTAGATATTGATAAGTAATAAACAGAAAGCTCAAGCTAGAGAAGACAATGGGACAACTTTGGAATGAGGACATGGTTTGCAATTTAAAGAGAGTGTCCAGGGAAGCTATTTCTGAGGAGTTGGCACTGGAGATGTGGTGTGGAGGGAGGAAGGGACGAGAGCCCTGCAAATAACCGCAGTGTGGAGTGGGGGAGTGTTCCAGGCAGAGGGAACAGCAAGAATGAAGGTCTGAAGTGACAACGTGCTGGCTTTGTTCAGGGAACAGTGAGGAGACCTGAGCAGCTGGAGCAGATCAAGCGATGGCTGAAGCAGATCAAGTGATGGGGAAATAGAAGGGAAAGGAAATGTGCCTGGAGGAGTGGGGTGTGGTTGATTCTGCATTGCAAGAAATGAGATGGACGCATGAGAGGGCTGAAGGCAAAGGAGGGATAGGATCATGTAGCCCCCTACTTCACCGCATGGAGTATCTACTTCCAGGGCTTGCCTTCCCCTGAGCCCCATAGCACAGCTGCCTCCATGGGGCCCAGCAGAGAAGCAAAATTTCAGCACAACGGACAGTATTCTACGAACAAACCAGTTGGCGCTGTCCATGGTTCTGATGTTAAGCCTGGGCCAAGAAAAGGTCAGGTTGGGGCTGCCGGGCACAAAGAAGTGTCTGGACCCGCTAGGGAGGGTGGAGACTGCAGCCCTGGCCTTGCCCACCCCCACTGCATGGTGGATAATCTTAGGTGGAAAATCCAGATAAAGATGTTCCTGCTTACTCAAAAGGCTTCTCCACATGACCCACCGCCTCTTGTCCTCAACTTGACCAAAACTGAGCTCCTTTTTATAATGTAAGTCAGACCATGACCCTCCTGTGTTCAAACGCTCTCTGGGCTCTCCATGGCACTCTGTGTAAGGGCCGAGGTTCTCCCAGTGCCTCCAGTCCTTTGCACTTGCAGGTGCCTCCCCCCTGGAATGTTCTTCCCCCTCATATCTGCATGATTCGCTCCCTCACCTCCTAGGAGCCTTTCCTCAAGTGTTACCTTCTCTGGGAGGCCTGCCCCTACCATCCTGTTTAAAATTGCAAAAACCAAACAATTGTCCCTTCCCTTCCTTTCCCTGTGCAAATCTCTCTCTCTTTTTTTATACAGACTTATCATCTGCTCATAGACTATTTAAATTCTTCATTATGCTTGGTGGCCATTATTACCTCCCTCACTAAGATGTCAGTTCCACTGAGACAGAGATATTGTTGTTTGTTCACTGCTGAGTCTGTGTGCCTCCTAGAACAGGGTCAGGAACAACATACTTGCTCAATAAGTGTTTGCTAAATGAATAAACTTATCACTTGAGGATACCAACAAACTGGGGAGGAGTACAGACTGACCCTGAACTGTCCACCTCACCCTTTGGTTCTGCCTCCTCCAGGGAGCCCCTGTAAGGTAAAGTCCTTCTGTCAGGACATGAATATGGGGTCCCAAGAAGCAAGGGAAAGAAGTAGTGTATGCATGAGAGATACACCTAATGTCTGCATCTCTGCCAGTATATGCATTCAGGAGCACCTATCCTATGTCAGGTGCTGTTCTAGGAGCTGGAGACCTAGCAGTGAAAGAAAGAGGGACTCTACCTCAATTGAGCTGACATTCTAGTGGGGAGAGAGGCAATAAGATAAATACATACGGTTGGAAGTGATAAGTATTTGGAAAGAAAATAAAGGTGAAGAAGCAGTGAAAGAGTGAGGAGGGGTGTGATTTTACACAGGTAGTCAGGAAAAGTGAGTAGAAAATTTGAGTAGAGACCTGAATAGAATGGAAAAAATGAGGGATAGATATGTGGGAGCTGAATGCTCTAGGAAATGGAACAGCAAGTGCAAAGGACTTGAAATGGGGCTGTGTTCAGCATGCTCCGGTGTTTATAACTATGTGGAACTGTGCGATACAGGTGCTTGTTATTTAGAGTGTTGCAAAGCGAGGTGAATCAAGGGAGGAGGTGGTGCATTTAACAGGACAATGTAACAGTGTGCCTCGTGTGTGTGTGTGTGGCGGCAAAGGAATTGTTGTATCAGACTGTGTTCTGGTGTACTTGCAAGAGAAAGGGTGTGGGGCATGAATGTGAGAAAGAGTATGTATGGGGTGCTTTGTGTCAGGATATGATTGTGAGCATGTGGGTGGTGGGGATTCTGAAAATGAAATATATGCAGAGATGCCCTGCCTGTGTGTGTGTGTAGGAGTGTGGGGGTGCCTGTCTGTGTGAGTGGGTGTAGGAGTGTGGGGGTGCCTGTCTGTGTGAGTGGGTGTATTGAGCGATGTTGTGAAGCTCTTTTCTGGCCCCAGAGGGAGAGAGAGAGGAAATCTCAGTTCAGCCCTGCCCCTGGGTCTCCTGGCAACAGCACCACTTTGAAGTTACCAGGAGACAGAGTTGCCAGGGCAACAGGGCTGTGAGTGGCAGCTCTGGGGAGAAGTCTGTGTGAAGATATCCAACCAGTGCTCACTTGGCCACTCACCTTGTTCTTCCTTCTCTTCCAGTTTCCAATCTATCCTACCTTTCTTTATTCATTCCTTTAACAAGCCTTTGTTGACACTTGCAATGCCCTAAGCACTGTCTCGGAGAAGGCAATGGCACCCCACTCCAGTGCTCTTGCCTGGAAAACCCCATGGATGGAGGAGCCTGGTAGGCTGCAGTCCATGGGGTCGCTAAGAGTCGGACACGACTGAGCGACTTCCTTTTCACTTTTCACTTTCATGCATTGGAGAAGGAAATGGCAACCCACTCTAGTGTTCTTGCCTGGAGAATCCCAGGGGCGGGGGAGCCTGGCGGGCTGCCGTCTATGGGGTCGCACAGAGTCGGACACGACTGAAGCGACTTAGCAGCAGCAGCAGCAGCAAGCACTGTCTGGGCGCTGGAGATACTGAAGTGAACTTGACAAAGAAGGTCCTGCTGTGGCTCTCCCTCAGTCTCCCAGCCCCTGCATCTTTGCCTCTTCTCTCTCTCTCTCTCTCTTTTTTGGTTCTATGGTCCTGCCTCTCACTGTACCCTAAGCAGGACTCAAGAAGCCCCCAGGCCAATGAGGAAGCCAGCTGAGACTCTTCTCACAGACCCTTAAAGACACTCCTTTGCTGTCTGACGGATGTTTTGCACATGAATATCCTCAAACTTGCAACCCCAAACACACACACATTTGTGCAAGCATTCAAGTGCAGAGAGAGACAAGCGGATAGCTTTTCCACTTCTCCCCTTCACTGTCATTAGGTAACATCAGCAGAAACGCGCGCGCACACACACTTCACAATATTCCTGAGAGACCATGTGCTCCATCTTACAGGTGGGCAAAGCTGAGGCTCAGAGATTTTAAGTAATGTGTCCGTGATTAGGGCCTGTTCCGTCCAACTCTGAACCCTTATATTGTCTGATTAGCTGCTTAGCTCACAATAATAGTATTCGTGGTGCTTCCGCCAGCGGACTCACTTACGAGAGGGCCTTATCGCCTTGAAACGCCTCCATTTGTTGCTCAATCTAGGTTATTCGCCCCCTCACCAGGGGCGGAGCTAGGAAACGTCGATCTAACTTTGAGGAACAGATTTTTGGACTAATGGAGAAGCTAAATGCACTGTAACCAATGAGACCCCGCCCTGGGCGGGATTAAGGGCAGGCACCGGCCGCTGATTGAACAGAAGTACGCGGCAAATGGCGGAGACGCTGAGGCGAGCGCTAAACTTGGGCATCGCGGCGGGCCCCGGGAAGAACACAGCTGAAGCCGAACCGCCTTTGCTGCTGCTCGGCGGTTCAGGCTCTGGGAAGACAGCGCTGCTATTCGCGGCGGCCCTGGAGGCGGCAGGGGAAGGCCGAGGCCCGGTCCTCTTCCTGACCCGGAGGCCTCTTCAAAGTCTGCCCCGCAGGACTGGACCAGCGCTCGAACCACTGCGATTACAAGTAGGGAGGGGTGGGCCCAGAGGCGGACCAGCCCGTAGAGGGGCGAATGGGGGGTTGACTGACAGGCGGAGACAGACCAATGGCGGAGACGAAGCAAACATTGTGGGAAGGAATATGGACGAGTCGGGGATGTGAAGCCTTGTTTAGATTGAATGAGAAACCACCCAATGAAGGGCCAGAATCCACAAATTTGCTTCCCAATGGGTGGAGTCAGGGGCGGAGCTAAGCAGGAGTCCGTGGTGGAGTTGGACGCTCTGGGCAGGTTTTCCGTGGAAAGATTGCCCTAGAGATTTGGCAGAAAGGCGTACCTTGTTCTTAATAATACCGGGCAGTGACGAGTGCAGGATAAGAAAAAAACGAGGGTGAGGGGTTGGTGAACAGAAGAATATTCGATCCCTCTGAGCTGCTTCACGCTGGAACCAGAGGTCTAGTGGGTGAGAGCCTCGTCCAGGGGAGTATGCAAGGAAGCAGGGCTGCTCTAACTGGAAGCTCGGCTTCCTATGCTGAACCTGGCCCTTTCCTTTTTCCCTTTCTAGAAGATCCGCTTCCAGTACCCACCCTCAACCCGTGAGCTCCTCCGGTTTCTGTGCTCTGCCCATGAGGCCCGTGGACCAGCCCCCTCACTCTTGTTGCTTGATGGCCTGGAGGAGTACCTAGTAGAAGACCCTGGGTCCCAGGAAGCCGCCTACCTGGCTGCCCTGCTTCTGGACACAGCTGTCCACTTCAGTCACCGGGTTGGGCCTGGCCGGGGCTGTGGGCTCATTGTGGCCCTCCAGACCCAGGAGGAAGGAGGAGACAGTGGAAATGCTCTGCAGCTGGCACTCCTTCAGAGGTATTTCCCTGCCCAGTGCTGGCTGCAGCCGGATGCAGCAGGCCCAGGACAGTGCTGCCTCCGAGCCTCCCTGGAGCCAGGTGGGCTGGGCCCCAGGGAAGAATGGTGGGTGATTTTTCAACCAGATGGAGAGATGACAGTCACCCGATGGCCCACCCAGGCGGTTGACACCAGCTCGCACAAAGGTTCAAGCTCTGGAGGCCAACCGTGAGCTTTGGAGTGTGACAACTTCTCCATGCCTGTTTCCCTGTCTGGAACACCTACCTCAGTTCAGTTCAGTTCAGTCACTCAGTCGTGTCCAACTCTTTGCGACCCCATGAACCACAGTACACCAGGCCTCCTTGTTCATTACCAACTCCCAGAGTTTACCCAAGACAGATGCAAATTCAAAGATCTTAAGATTGTAAAGTGCTTTTTCTCTCGTAAATATACCATTATCCTGTATATATTGTGCCCAGCCAATATACTGTTTAATTTTTCTGTTTTGAATTTTATAAAGAAGAATTTCATGATAAATGTAATCTGAAACTTCCCTCTCAACACTGGTACTAAGATTCGGCCACATTTTCATTCATTCCTTTTTCCATACTGCATGTAATTCCATGAGTGACTATACCCTAAATTAGGTATGATCAGATTGACTTATTTACTACTATTAACACTCGTACACATATCCTGGTCCATGTGTGTGAGGGTTTTTAGGGTACATATCTAAAAGTGGAATTGCTGGAATAGAAGATACGCTTTCCTAGGTTATGTCAAACTTTTAAAAAGCAGTTAAGCCGAAAACTTCCAATGAGCCGCTTGATTGACCTTTGGTGTCATCAGAGTGCTTTCTTAGAACCAGATTCAGAATAAAGCCTTAGGAATTAATGTTAGTATTATTAGCGGCAGAGACTAGCTAGCTGCTCATTAAACAGCTCTCCTCGCTTGGGTGCACAGCTGAACTACATTTCCCAGCTGTCCATGGTTCTTACGGAAGTCACATGCCCATTTCTAGCCAGCAGAATTTGTGAAGAGGTGGCACCCACCTCCAGGCTACATCCCTAAAGTCTTCATCCCACAAAAATCTTCTGCTGTCTCTCTCTTGTGGGCTGGAAGGATGCAGAGGGTCCATCTGAAGACCCCAGAGTACCCCTAGGAGATGGTTAAGCTACAGCCTGGGTTTCTGACTCATCCCAGGGATAAGCTAACCATCTATTTGAATTGTATGAGAGAAAGTGCTTCCCTGGTGACTCAGCTGGTAAAGAATCTGCCTGCAATGTAGGAGGCCTGGGTTTAATCCCTTGGTCGAGAAGACCCCCTAGAGAAGGGAATGGGTTGTTGTTAGGGCAGCTAGCATAACTTATACTGACCAATTCATTCTGTTATTATTATTCAGATTGCCAGGTCAGAATTTTAGATTTAACTCCAGACTTTTTGCTGCTTCTCCTATGGCCTGGGCCCAGGGAAAAGATGGGGCTTACAGGTATTTATAGAAGTCACGACAGGAAACTTGTATATATTTATATATAAAGTATATATATATATATATTTATCTATCTACACACAAAAAACTGTACATTTAAAAATACTGCAAGGCTGTGACTTTCTGAGCAGGATGAATTGAGCAGAAAGCCAAGGTCAGCAGGCCTCACTGACCCTGCTGGATAAACCTTGGGCCTTGAGTAGCAGTGGGGTCATTCTGGGTCTCTGTGCCTCTGAGGGCTGGAGTCCTAGGAGCAGGCCACGTAGCTTGGGGGTGAAGGCTTGGGGGCTGGGATGAGGCTGTTCTCATAAGGGTTGGAGTAGGGACCATTGGATGAACCCCTCTGGGCTTCCTGGGAACCCCCTGAGCTGTAGTCAGTTGAGATGCCAGAGTCGGACACCACGAGGTACAGGTACTTTAGGTGGGGTGGGGTGGGGAGCAGCTCAGGGGGCAGTGCCCTTGGGCGCAAGAGCTGGGAGCTGGGGTCAAGAATGGTGTACTCAAAGCTAGTAGCAGAGGCCCCCTCCGGCCCAGGCTTCAGGGCCAAAGCGGATGTGCAGGAGGACGCTTCTGAGGCTTCATCCATGGTCACTATGTCCATATCGCCACCAGGCTGCAGGAGATCCTCGCTCGGCGGACTCCGGGGCAGCAACCACTTGTCCAGTACCAGGTAGCTGTCTTGGGCATGCTCGCTGCCCACTGGCTCCAGGAGGGGCCCCCCGTCATCTGCCCCAGGTTCCACTGCCTGCGTCACCCCCCAGCAGCACTCAGAGAGGACTTCCAGGGGGGCAGGTGGGTCCTCTGGGAGGGGGGTGCTGGGGCTCCACCACAGACACCCGTCAGTCTGGTACAGCCACAGCTGGGGAAACAGCACCAGCTTGCTCAGACACTTGGAGTTCGGCCACATGAGCAGGGAAGCCCCAGGCCTGGAAGGAACAACCAGGCCGCCTACCTGGAAATTACCCTTGTGGGTTGTGAAGAGGCCTTCAAACTCGCTCTCAGGGCTTGGGATGCCAGGCCAGATCTTCTGCTTCAGAGTCCTGGTGAAACCAAAACAAACAGATACTTGGGCATGTGTCACTGAACATTCACCAACACCCCCTCGGCACCATCCATGGGGCAAAGCTACTCCTAGTCCCTTGTGGTCATGTTGAAGGCAGAGGAGTGCATGGGACTGAGGAACAGGGGTTCTGCCAAAGCATCTGCAAGGCCCTATAGAAGGGCAATGGGAACAGGGTTTTGAAGGATACACAGGAGTTCAATATACACTGCCTTATGGTCCCTCTAAAACCCACCCAGGCTTGTCCGAAGGTCCATTATGCTACTTTCTTTCTCACTCTTTTCCATGGTTCTCCAGTGCATTCAGGATAAAGTCCAAACTCCTACAGAAGACCCTACATGATCTAATTCCTGTCACCTCCCTCATCTCCCTCCCCCCCGCCCCCACCACCTTATACACTCTGCTCTAGGGAAACAGCTTTTCTTGCAGCTGCTTCAATGTTCCAAGCTCATTCCCATCTCAGGACCTTTGCACTTGCTGTTTTTCGCTCCCTGCTTTTCACATGGCTGCCTGTTTCCCAGGATTCAGGTTTCTGCTCTGATGTCACCTCCTCTCACCTATCTATTCTGTCCGTCCTGTCCCCATGGGCATGCATGCTAAGTCGCTTCAGTCATGTCTGACTCTTTGTGACCTTACGCCTGTAGCCCACCAGGCTCCTCTGTCCATGGGATTCTCCAGGCAAGAATACTGGAGTGGATTGCCATGCACTCTTCCAGGGGATCAGCCCAAGCCAGGGATCAAACCTGAGACTCTTATGTCTCCTGCACTGGCAGGGGAATTCCTTACCACTAGTGCCACCTGGGAAGCCCGATATTTCTGCTATCTCTCATCACAATTTATAATCAAATATCTGTTGGTTCCCTTATTTGTTGTGTGACTTAGCTATGAGATCCACAAGAGTAGAGACACATCTGGTTTGTTCTGCTCTTTCTTCCCAGTGCCTAGCACATAGCTGGCACTCAGTATTTCCCAATCAAGTAAACAAACAAGGTTTTGAAAGAACTAGGAGATTGCTTGGCAGGCATGGCAAGAAGGACATTCCTGGCAGAAGGAACAGTGTATCCCAAGGCTTGGGGGTGTGAAAACACATAGTTTGTACTCGGGTCACAAAAACTGAATTACAAAAACCTCAGGATGGCTGGTCATGTCATAAAACACCTAAGGACCTTGACAACAGGTGGGAGGCATTCGGGGCTAAGTCGTTTCATGAAGCCCATTTGGTTGGCTTTACAGAAGTTAATGAAACTGGGAAAAAAGTATTCACAAAGAAGGGCTTCCCCGGTGGCTCAGTGGTAAAGAATCCGCCTAAAAGGCAGGAGATGCAGCTTCCATCCGTGGGTCGGAACAATCCAGGAGGAGGGCATGGCCACCCACTCCAGTATTCTTGCATGGAGAATCCCACGGACAGAGGAGCCTGGCGGGCTACAGTCCATGGAGTCATAAAGAGTCAGACACGACTGAAATGACTTAGCATAGCACGCACGCACATTCACAAGGGAATCCAAGAAGGAGCAGACACTGAGGTAGGAGGAAAACCCAAAAAGTATGCCCCAGAGCAGAGAATTTTAAGTAAGAATCTGAGTGTGACCTGGCTTGCATCCTGACCCTGCCACCGACTCTTCATTGTGTAACCCTGGGCAAGTGCCTGCCCGTCTCTGAGCCTAGGTTTTCACAGGGAAAGGGGAGAGTTAGTGGAGGGGAGTCTGAGCCAGATGCCGAGTGGGGCGCTCACCGGCGGTGGGAGAGCAGGGCCAGCACGGCCAGCAGCAGCAGAATGAGCACGAGGACGAGGGAGAGCGTCAGGATGAGGGGGTCCAAGTCTGGGGGAGCAGGGAAGAGGTCAGGGCGGTGAGCTTGGCCCCCATGCTCCGCCCAGCCCCTCCTACCTCCCTTGCCTGGGGCCTCACCACTAGCCGTCAGCAGTGACGCAGGCTCGGACCAGGCGCTCCAGAAGCCACCGAAGCTGGGCTCGGCCATACGCGCGCGTACCATGAAGGTGTAGCGCGTTCCGCCCCGCAGGTTGCTCAGCAAGCACTCGGTGCGGCCGTCGAGGATCTCCACCTGTAGGCGGGGCCCGGGTGAGGGGTGTGGCCAATAGGGGCAGGGTGGGCAAAGGAGGGCATGTGGGGGTGGACTCTGAGGGAGCCAGCCAATCAGAAAAAGGAAGAACAGAAACCAAGCATGGGAAGGCGGGAACGAAAGTAGGAGGCGGGGCCCAGGAAGGCTTGGGGCCAATCAGGATGGGGCCCTGGGTAGAAACGGGCGCACTTCGGCTATTTAACAGCTGGGCCTGCGAACAGACAGGGCGGGCACTGGAGCTGTCTAGGGTTCCAGGCAAGAGTTAAGAAAGGTTGAGTCCAGGTGGGCTGGGAAAAGGGGATCATTGGGAAAAGGGACAAGTCAGTGGACGTGGAGATGTCTTGGGCAGGGCGTGGAAGGGACGAGGCCAAGGGGGCGGGGCCCTAGTGACAGTCAGGGTGAGACTTAGAGGGCCTGTCCAGTCTGGAGCCCTCTGGGGCTAGGTCATAGGGACGGGCCTCACCCTCTGTGCGCTCCCTGCGGCGTTCTCTGCCGAGATATTCACCTCATAGCGGATAAGGCTCGCCATGGGTGCCCCAGGCGGCGGGAGCCAGCGCAGTACCACGTGGCCGCCCTCGTCGGCCCGCCGAGCTACAAGCCTGGCGGGAGGGTCTAGGAGCACTGCGGAGAGGGGTTTCCTTAGGTGGGCTGAAACTGGGACTCCCTCCCGACCAATCCCCTGTTCCCAGCGCACTTACCCACTTCGTTGACGTGAATGGTACGGCGGTAGCGTGAAGCGCCCGAGGCCGCAGTGACGTGCAGCTCTAGGGGCACGAAGCTCGACGTGTCGGCTGTAGGCAGCGAGCACCAGAAACGCACCAAGCCGCGGGCGGTGGGTGCCTGATGCAGGCGGCATGGCTTCCACGGCTCACCCCTGTTCAACCAGGAACCAGCGAGGGTAGGGGGATCAAGTTTGGAGGTTTCGCGAGGACCGAGGGCGCGTTTCTGGACACCACCACCAGGGGGCGTCCCAGCCCCGACGTACGCGACGCCTTAAGTCCTGCTTTGGAGCGGTATTGTTCCTGCCCTGAAGTTTGCGGTTACCCTCCAGCAGTGATCACGGGAGTGCTCCAGCCCCGACCACTAGGGTGCATGTCAGCCCTGACTCCGTGGGCTTCCCACAACTGCCCACCAGCAGAGATGCAGCCGGTCCCTGGCACCAGGA
>NW_011495051.1:7184817-7204586 GCF_000754665.1 Bison bison bison | reverse complement strand
CTCCTCGAGCTGGTAACAGAAGCTGTAGTTGTCCGGGCCGCCTCCGGCGGTGGCCGCTTCCTCCCAGAAACACACCAAATCCTCCAAGCGCTCGGTGAAGCACAGAAACTCATCAGGCTCGCGGGCTGTCAGCAGGGCCGCTGAGGATGGGGGTCAGGGGAGGGGGTCAAGGGACCCGAGTCCCTTTCTCGAGCCACAGCATCCTTCCCTCCCTCCTGCCGCCTGTGCGGACCGATAAGAAAAAAAGCCCCGCCCCCGTTCTTCCAGCGGGGCCCTTCGAGGGGTCCGCCGAAGTAGTGCCCCCCAAACTTCCAAGCGTAGGTTGCGTGTCTTATTGTCTCCCTCCAACACACACGCCGCCCACCCGCGACCGGCTTTGTTGAGCGCAGCATTCAAGGCCTCCGCCTCCCGCTGCCGGCCCCGCCCCAACCTAGGGACTTAAGTGCGGGTGAGTGTGTGTGCAGGAGGCGGGGTCCCCTATCAGCCCCGGCAGGCTCCCGGCGGCCCGATAGCGCCAACCGTGCCCCCCGTTCCCCTCCCTCAACCCAGCGGACCCAGGGATCTGGCGCCCGCATGCCAACCGTGTTTACAGTCGCCTGCGGCTCGGCCCCTCTGACTCGGACTCGGGTTTTACCCTCCCGCCCCGCTTGAAGGGTCGGTTAGATCCCCTTAGCTCAGGGACTCTAGAATATAGGACTCTAGACTACAGCACTACCCCTGCCCCATTTAGCGTTTAGCACGCCCCAAGTTCGTTGTAGAGATAAAGCAGGACTCTTATGCCCCCTTTCTAGCTTCTCCCCCAGAACCCAGTCTGGGGATATAGACCCCAGCGTGCCATATGAGATCCCGGTCTAGGGGTTCAGACACCACCTTGGGCTCCAGGTCACAGACTCAGAATGAGAACCTGGGTGACCCCAAGGGTCCGGGCAGGAAGTTCGGGCCCCCATATTGCCCTCCAAGATCCAGTGCTGGGGTCTACACTTAACTCCACCCTTACCTTTGTTTTCAAACTTGGGGTCCGTTGGATTGGGTGGGGGAGCCCAGGCTGCCCCAGCGAGCAAGAGGCAGAGGAAGCCAATTCCAGCCCGGAGGGGTGCCGGGAGATGATACATAATGTAGCCCCAGCCGGGGGCCCAGGGCTCCTGCCTACTCCCCCCGCCCCACGTCTTCCGCCCCTGGCACAGGCCACAGCTGGGTCAGCAGCTGCCTCCGCCGGACACAGCTGACCAGGCCTTCCCGGCCAGGCGCCTCCAAGTGGCAGCTCCCCCGAGGGGGCGGGACCAGCAGGCAGCCCGAGCTGAGATAAGAGGGAGGCAGCCGCCCTGTGGGGCCAGGCTACAGAGAGCAGGGGCCCTGGGCTCCGCACCCCCTTGGGGGTGGAGGGAAGGAACTGCTCTGCTTTCTGCCTCAGACACTTTCTTGCTGTGCGACCCTGGACGGGTTACTTACTTTATCTGAGCTTCAGCCTTTTAATCTATAAAATCCGACTTGGCACATAGCAAGCATTCAAAAAACGTAAACTGCAACTACTGATAGTATCGTACTAATCAACATCTCTTCCCAGTCTGGGTAGGAATATAATAAGCCTAATAGCCGTTGAATGTTTGCACAATGTTGGGAAGTACTGCCAGATAGTAAGTATGAAAGAGCCTGCGTTTGTAAAATTTACATGTATTCTAGAATGCGAGATTTTATTTGTGATTTTGGGGCATTTTCTGCTTACATTTTGTATACTCTTGGGATTTTATTTTACAAGGAATGTGCAGTTCTTTCAATAATCTGTATAGAACACATCATAAAAGCTGTTCTCTTGGGCTGAGCTTCAACTGGGGTAAACACCCTCCGCCCCAAAGAGATGCATGCCTTGGGAAGCAGGGGATACCTACCTTATTGCGTCAGCCAGCCCCAGATTAGCCAATTAGAGAGCTCCATTCCCCGGAGCACAGTAATTGGTTCAGGGGTGGCATGTGACCCAAGGGGATCCAATGAGCTTCCATTCTGGGATTTTCCCTGGAGTAGCTAGGAAAGGAGGTGCCGCTTTCTATTGGATGACGAGGTAGGCAGATGGAGCAGCCAGAGACATCTTTGTCATTAGGAGGAAAAAAATTGGCTGATGGTGAAGCTAAGGTGGACTTCTGCACTGTCTGTTCCCTCCACTTGCAAGGTTCTTCCCCTAAATGTACATGCAGCTCACTTTCAGTTTACTCAGGATTCTAACTAAATGTCACTTCCTCAGTGAAGTCCTCCTGGATCACCCTGTTTAAAATAGCAACCCTCTCACCGCCCCCGCCTCACCCCACGCACACATCAGTCCTTAAATGGTTTGGTAGTAATAGCAGCAGCAGCATTTTGCATTTCCTGTACTTTTTGTATAAATATGTAATATGTATTTGATGTTTTATTATTGATTCACCACCTTCATTAGTCTGTTTTGTTCATTTCTATATCCCCAGCACCTACAACAGAGCCTGGCATATAATAGGAGGTCAGGGAATATTTGTGGAGTAAAAGATGAGCAAAAAACCAAGCTGAGAGGTGTAGGGAGACAGCTGACCTTGTGTTAGCCACTGGAGAGAGCTATTCCTGAGTACTCCTGCACCTTTCTTTTTTTTTTAACCTCCTGCACTTTTAAAAACAGAAGTGGAGGGATTCCCTGGCTGTCCAGTGGTTAGGACTCTGTGCTTCTGCAGGGGGCATGGATTTGGTCTCTAGTTATTTAACTTATATGCAGAGTACATCATGAGAAACTCTGGGCTGGAAGAAGCACAAGCTGGAATCAAGATTGCCGGGAGAGGTATCAATAACCTCAGATATGCAGATGACACCACCCTTATGGCAGAAAGTGAAGAGGAACTAAAAAGCCTCTTGGTGAAAGAGGAGAGTGAAAAAGTTGGCCTAAAGCTCAACATTCAGAAAACTAAGATCATGGCATCTGGTCCCATCACTTCATGGCAAATAGATGGGGAAACAGTGGAAACAGTGTCAGATTTTATTTTGGGGGGCTCCAAAATCACTGCAGATGGTGATTGCAGCCATGAAATTAAAAGACACTTACCCCTTAGAAGGAAAGTTATGACCAACCTAGATAGCATATTAAAAAGCAGAGACATTACTTTGCCAACAAAATCCATCTAGTCAAGGCTATGGTTTTTCCAATGGTCATGTATGGATGTGAGAGTTGGACTGTGAAGAAAGCTGAGCGCCGAAGAATTGATGCCTTTGAACTGTGGTGTTGGAGAAGACTCTTGAGAGTCCCTTGGACTGCAAGGAGATCCAACCAGTCCATCCTAAAGGAGATCAGTCCTGGGTGTTCATTGGAAGGACTGATGCTGAGGCTGAAGCTCCAATACTTTGGCCACCTCATGTGAAGAGTTGACTCATTGGAAAAGACCCTGATGCTGGGAGGGATTGGGGGCAGGAAGAGAAGGGGACGACAGAGGATTAGATGGCTGGATGGCATCACCAACTCGATGCACATGAGTTTGGGTGAACTCTGGGAGTTGGTGATGGACAGGGAGGCCTGGCATGCTGCGATTCATGGGGTCACAAAGAGTCAGACACGACTGAGCCATTGAACTGAACTGAACTGAACTGAGGGGAACTAAAATCCCACATCCCTTGCCGTGGAACAACAACAAAAAAAAACTAGTCAATGAGAATCTCTTCGTCAGGAAATTGGCATTTAGATTGAGTGTGTTTATGTGTGTGTGTGTGTGTGAGAGAGAGAGAGAGAGAGAGAAAGAGGAAGAAACTGTAAACTGTTCTTATGAGAGGCAAGCTAGCTCCCTGGGTAAGAGCATATGTTCTGATGCATTCCACATCACTTGCCCTGCAACCTTAGATAAGCTACTTAACCCTCCCTAGTCTCGGTTTTTCATGTATAAAATGGGCATGATAATAATGCCCCCTCATAAGGCTTATGTGAGGATTATGAATAGATTACATCAAGTTACGAGAACATGCCTGGCACACAGTAAGCGCTCAGTAAGGATAGCAATTATCTGCTTAAGCTAATTTAAGAAGGACAGGGAAGATTGCGCTGCAGTCCATGGGGTTTGCAAACAGTCTGACATGACTTAGTGACTGAACAACAATAACAATTTAAGAAGAATACTGTTACATCCAGTTGCTTTTTTAAATGAATTAATTTGGCTACATCAGGTCTTAGTTGCAGCATGTGGGATCTTTTGTTGCAGTACACAGATTCTCTAGTTGTGGCATTCAGGCTTAGTTGCTCTGAGACACATGGGATCTTAGTTCCCTCACCAGAGATCAAACCCGTGTCCCCTGCATCATTGCAAGGGGGATTCTTAACCAATGGACTGCCAGGGAAGTCCCAGGGATTTTCCTTGCATGGCAGGTGGAACTGGTGGGATGTAAGAATGGCACCGCCCCCATGAGGGTGATCCAGCCTTGGAGTGGGGCAATATTCATTAAAAAAAATTTTTTTTTGGCTGCTGTAACAGAGACCCAAATAATACTGATGGCTTAAATAAGCTAGGCATTTAAGAAGAATATGTATTTATTTGGCTGTGCTAGGTCTCAATCACGCTCACAGGATCTTTAGTTGTGGTGTTCAGCATGTGGGATCTAGTTCCCTGACCAGGGATGGAACTCAGGCCCCCAACATTGGGAGCTCAGTCTTAGCTGCTGGACCACCAGGGAAGTCTTGAGATAGATATTTATTTTCTTTTGTAACAGTTCAAGTAGCAGCAATACAGTATGTTTGCTCCCTGGTCTCAGAGGGCCATGATCCTTCCAGTTTGCTGCTCAGTTGTTCAGATGGTATGAACCACCCAGTCCAAGCTGATCCACTCCATATCTTCATTCTAATCAACCCAAAGCAAAAAAAGGCAGGAGAGGACACACCCCTTCTCTTTAAGGGCAGAGCCTGGAATGTACCCACATCCTTTCCCTTTACAACTCATTGGCTGAGACTTAGTCATATGACCACATTTCACTGCAAGGGAGACTGGAAATGCAGTTGTTACTCTGGGTAGCCAGCTGAGCCAGCTGAAAAATCAGTGTTTCTGTAACCATAGGAGAAGGTGATTGGATTTAGGGAGTCAATGGACAGTCTCATTCTCAGAGCAAATCAGAGGCAAGAGACTCTGTTACAAAGTCCTGGTGACATCTTTTGAGTCCCTGGATCCAACAGTGCCTGAAGCTGGCCCCATGGAACTTTTCAATTACAGGGGCATTCATTTCTGTTTTTTTGCCCATTCCTGTTTGAATTGGGTTTTTGAACACTTGAAAAAGCAAGAACCCTTATTAATAGAGTTAGATATAAAGCCCATAGTTGATGTCTAGCAGAGTGGGAGTTCATAACAGGGTATTGTTGTTGCTGATGTTGTTATGATTGTTTTTCACATGATGATGTTATTTGCCTCAAGTTCTGATGGAATTTCATTTCTTCCCTCTTCCATATACCCAGCAGGAAAGAATTATATTACCCCAACAATGTTGAGGGACAGAGTCCTGAACCCTCTGTTTGTGACAGAACCCCACTCCCACCCCATGCTGGTGTCAGCCGTGCCTCACTCAACCCCTTTCTTAGGGCTCTTAGTTTTTCTTTTCTAATTTTTATTTATTTTGGGATGTGCTGGGTCTTCATTGCTGCACAGGATTTCCTTTAAGCAGCAGGCGGGGGCTACTCTTTAGCTACGGCGCGCAGGTTTCTCGTCATGGCGGCTTCTCTTGTTGTGGAACACAGGCTCTAGAGCTTGAAGACTTCAGAGTTGCAGCACATGGGCTCAGGAGTCGTGGTCCCCAGGCTCTAAAGCACAGGCTCAATAGTTGTGGCACACGGGCTTAGTTGCTCCACAGCATGTGGGATCTTCCCAGACCAGGGATGGATCCCGTGTCTCCTGTGTTGGCAGGCGGGTTCTTTACTACTGAGCCACCAGGGAAACCCTTCTTTTCTTATTTAAATTTTTATCCTAATGAAGAGTAGACTTGGGGCACAGGCACAGAACAAACAAGACTGACTCCTGTTTTATAACTTTGGTCACTATTTTCATCCATTGTTGTCACTTTTGATGTGTCTCCAATAGTTACAAGGTTTCTCTGGGGGAGGATCTGACCCCTGACACCCCACCCCTTTCTGTAAGATGAAGCTCTCCACCAGCCAACCTCATGGGCTGGTGTCTTTGGAACAGGGATCTGGTGCCAAGAGGGTCAGAGCGGTGAGGTCCAATAAAACTGGGGGGGTTACAGGGTATGGAGCACAATGACCTCTACTGGGGAATTGGAGCTTTTCATAGAGGAGCCCCCTCCCCACCTCCTGGTTATAGAAGCCAGACCCCTTGCTGCCCATGAGGCCCATATCCTGGAGGAGTGGATAGGGAGACTGAGGTTGTATGCTGGGCCCCCTCCTTCCGCCGCAGCACGAAGTCTCCAGGGGTGGCTGGGCTCATGGCATAGAACACGTTGGCGTTGTCAGGAATCAGGAGCTCTGGCCAAGCATGGAGAAGATGGTGAAAAGCTCACACAAGCTGGCACTTCCCCCACAAAGGACCTAGGGAACCTTCTACCACTCACCACGCAACCTGAACAATCTTGGATCCCTTCAGCGAGTGCTAAGCCAACCTCATTCCCCTCTCATTGGAAATCTAGACAAGTTCCCACTCCAAGCCTGCACAACCTCATGTCTCCCCGACTGTGAACCTGGGCAACCTCCTCCTATTCCCCTGGAGTCTAGACAACCTGCACTAGAAGCTTGAGCAAAGTCAGGCCTCCCACCCCAATCAACGTCCTGCTCACCCCACTCTCCCCCCTGCAGCCAACTCCCAGCCAAGTTCATGCTGCTCTAGGACATGAACTTGGACAACTTCAGACCTCCCACTTCCAGCCTGTACAACCCTCACACTTGTCATGTGAACACCCTCATATATCCCTTTAGCATGTCAGTCTTTTTTTTCTTTTTTTCCTTTTGGCTGCATCACACAGCTTGCAGGATCTTAGTTCCCCAACCAGGGATCAAACCCAGGCCCCCAGCAGTGAAAGCGTGGAGTCCTAATCACTGGACTGCCAGGGAATTCCCTAGCATGTCAATGTCTTGCCTCTCCCTCCTTTATATACATATTTGTCATTTCTTAAAACGTTTAATTGAAGTGCAGTTGATTTACGATGTGTTGTTAATTTCTCCTGTACAGCAAAGTGACTCAGCTATTCATACATATATATGTATGTGAAAAAAGTGAAACTGTTAGTCGCTTAGTTGTGTGGCAGCCCTGTGGACTGTAGCCTGCCAGGCTCCTCTGTCCATGGGATTCTCCAAGCAAGAATACTGGAGTGGGTTGCCATTCCCTTCTCCAGGGGATCTTCCCAACCCAGATTGAACCCTGGTCTCTTGCACTGAGGCAGATTCTTTACCATCTGAGCCACCAGGGAAGCCCACATATATGCTTTTACATTTTCTTTTCAATTATGGTTTGTCACAGGATATTCAATATAGTTCCCTGTTACCTCTCTCCCTTTAAAAGCAGACAACTTTCTACTCACTTTACATTGAACAATCTCGTTTCCTACCCTGAATTTCAGTACCACGTGGCCCTCTCCCATGCCAAGTTCAAGTAACTTCAGAGTCCCCAATACCAAACTTGGACAAACTCATTTCGCCTCAGATTCAAGCCCAGACCCCCCCCTTCAGTCTTGTGCTCCATGAAGTTGAGCCCAAACGACCTCACAATTCTACAAAGCGAAACCCAGATGACCTTCTATACTCCTTCTCCCACTGGTTCCCAGATAATCTCATTTCCCTATAAATCCTAGGAAGACCCTTTTGGTGCCCCCTTCCCTCACACTGAGCTAGGACAACCTCATGATCCCACCTAAGGAAGGCATCAATATTTTTCTGCCTCGTAACCCCACCCTGCTGCATCTCACCCCTACTCGGTTCCAGAACCACCCTGGTCAGCCTGCCATCCTCCCCAGCCAACTGCCCCTTAGCCCAGGCTCCAAGCTGTCCTTACTCACCTCTGTCCCCAGGAAGGACTTGGAAGAGCTGATAGTCCTGGACCCAGGGCTCGGCCACATTGTGTTTTTCCAAGGCTCGCTGGACCACGGTGGGGGCCTTGTCCTGACTAGTGAGCTACAAAGAGAGGCTGGGAGGTAAGGGATGACCATCCAAGCCCCAAGGGCAGGGCTGTCCCCAGCAGGTCTCAGGCTCAGCTCCTCACCAAGATGCTCCGATACAGATTGCCATGGTCATTGTCGATGCTGACCCGGATGACGCGGGCCTCTGAGCCCTGCTGCCCAGGGAGGGAGATACGAGGGCCACTCAAGGGTAGGGCCAGGGACCAGGGGCCTGGCAGGTCCGGGCTCAGGGGCAGCTGTGGACAGAGGGGGTGGGGGCTGAGCGGGGAGAGAGTGAGGCCCCTCCCTCATTGTATTCAACACATCTTCCTGCATACCCTGAGCCTGGGGATGTGCAATTAGGGTATCTACGCCATCCCATCCCATAGATGCCCGCATCTATGCCATCCCATCACATACAGACCTTCATACTGTTACAGGAATTCACACATGACTCGTGTTCACACACAAGAAACCCCATGTAATCTGAGAGCAGCGAGTGCCCACGTTTGCTCACAATTGTTGGATGGGCACAAGCCCATGAACACCAGAAGCCCTGCACAGGCCCATGGATACTATGGCTATTCACGCCAGCATTTCCCCTCCAGGTATGCAAATTCCTGTGTTTGTGCTAAATTGAGTCCAACTCTTTGCGACCCTATGGACCATAGCCCACCAGGCTCCTCTGTCCATGGGATTCTCCAGGCAAGAAGACTGGAGTGGGTTGCCATGCCTTTCTCCAGGGGATCTTCCTGACCCAGGAATTGAACATATGTCTCATGTGTTTCCTGCATCGCAAGTGGATTCTTTACTGCTGAGCCACCAGGGAAGCCCTTTCCTGGGAAAACACATATCCTTACAAAAGTAGTGACTGCCACCCAGAGTGCCTTGTGGGTAAGTGGAAGCTCTTGTCCAGATCTGAGTGTAAGTGACGGACAGTCCCTTAAGTGGGTCCATAGAGATGCATGCAGTTTTCCAGACATATGCTCAGAATGCTGAGTCAACTGTGTTCACGGTCTCCTATGCACATACTTGGCTGTGAAATCCTGTGTGCGCACGCACACACACACACACAAAACAGCCCTGGGTGCCCGCAGTCCCACATGTACACATAGTCTTGGTACCTTGGTGCTGGGGCTCTGGGGCCCTGGAGAGGCTGGAGGACTGCCTGTAGGAGGGTCCTTGGTTCTAGGACTGGATGGAGGGGATGCTGGGGACAGACTGGGGGAGACACAGAATCTGAAGTGGGGTGGCTGCCCTGAACTCTGACCCCTCTCCAGTTCCTTCATCAGACGGGATGCTCACCTTGAGGTGGAGGATGAGGGATCCCCAGGACTTCCACCAGGGGATGAAACTCTCTCCCGGGACAGCTTCCTGAAAATAGGGAATGGGATGAGGCAAAGACCAAACACAGACCCTGGAGCAGATCCCATCCCTGTGCACGTCACCCGCCACATACTCCCTGCAACTCACACACTGAGGCGCTTGGTCAGGCTGATTTGCCGTCGGATGCATGGGGAGCTGGGGCAGGAGGAGGCTGGTGGCTCAATGACCCGGGAGATGCGGTAGCTGAAGGGTCAAGAAGTAGATGGATGGGTGGGTTGACAAATGAATTAGATTCAGTTAGGAGCTGGGTTTTGGGTGTGTGTGTGGGTAGAGGGAGGGTACAGCCAGGAATTAGGCACCCAATGTCAAGATCAGGGTAATAAATGTGGATATTACAGTTTCAGGGTCTTATCAGTGATTAGATGAGATGGCTTGGTTAGCAGGACACACAGGGATTCAGAGTGGGACTGAGGAGTCAAATTGGGTCAAGGATAGAGTTCAAGGTCAGATAATCACTGGGGTCAATGATTAGGGTCATGGATTCAATCAAATGAGTTGGTACAGTTGAATTGGGGTCAACTGCCTGGGGGTCATAAGTCAGATATATGTCAAAGTTGGAGTCAGTTGCTCAGAACTGGGGGTCAGTGGTTGGCCTCAGAGAGTCAGAGGTGGGTCACGGGTCAGATGGGGCCAGAGGTGGGGAAGAGAAAAGATAGGATGGTTGAGCGGAACAGCTGGCTACACATTAAACGCTGAAGTCCAAAAGTCAGACAAGGGCTTCCCTGATGGCTCAGTGGTAAAGAATCTGCCTGCCAATGCAGGAGACACTGGTTCCATCCTTGGTCTGGGAAGATCCCACAGGCTGTGGAACAACTAAGCCCAGGCATCACAACTACTGACCCTGTGCTCTAGTCCAGGAGCCACAACTACTGAAGCCCGTGTGCCTAGAGCCCATGCTCCACAGCAAAAGAAGCCAGTACAATGAGAACTCGGTGCGCCAGAAAGAGTAACCACACTCACTGCAACTACAGAAAAGCCCGAGCAGCCATGACCATCCAGCACAGCCAAAAATAAAGAAAGTGACTTTTTAAAAAAGAAAGAAAAGAAAGTCAGATGAGGTCGAAGTTTGGGGTCAGAGGGCAACTGGGGCCCTCGGCTGGGCTGGAGACAATGTCAGGTGACAGGCTGGCAGGGGGGTGAGGTGAAGGCTCAGGAGGGGATCTGAGGAGGAGCTGGGGAGGCGCATGGGGTGTGCAGATCCGGGGTGTCACCCAGGATCAGTGGCAGGGTTGGAGGGGTGCTGTCAGGGCAGGCCACAAGTTGTTACCTCTGCTCCTCGCTGAGCTTATGCTGGGCACGCAGGGCGGCCAGGATGGGCGGGTGGGGGCTCAGGCAGTAGCTCTGACAGCGTCTCTGCAGCTGCTGGATGCGGGCCAGGATCTCCCACTCCTGAAGGGGCAGCCTCTGAGACCTCCGCCCATGCTCTGCCCCAACCCTGGACCCCCTCCCCACCTCCACCCCTGCCCACCACAGCTCCCCCTTACCTTTCTCCTCTTCTCAAAGTTGATGAGATCCCCCTGGGGACAAACTTTGTCTGAACTGGAGACAGTTCAGACTCCAAGGTCAGGGGTTGAAGATCAAGGTCAGGGGCTGGGATATCAGGAACCCCATGCACTAAGGGAGCTGGGGTCAGGGAGCACGGGCAAGGTCAAGGGTGAGAGGTCAGGAAGCTCACTGTGCTGAGGGTAAGGAGTCAAGAGTCAGGGCTCAGACCTTCAGCATATCCGGCAGGGCGGTATCCAGCATTACCAGGTCCGTGAGAAAGGTGCCAAGGTAGGGGATGGGGCCTGGGGGCAGTTTCTGTGGCCCCCAGAGCTCCAGTCACCCTTAGGCATCAGTGACCCCATCAGGCTCCACCCCCTGCCCCAGCATCCCACTTGTCTCTCATTTCAAACCACATCACTCACCGAAGACAGGCTTCCTGTGGGGGCATCCCCTTCTTGGGGCCCTTGAGTTGCCTCCTGGAAACAGTGAGAGACTTTATTTTCTTAGGCTCCAAAATCACTGCAGATGGTGACTGCAGCCATGAAATGAAAAGACGCTTGCTCCTTGGAAGAAAAGCTATGACAAACCTAGACAGCATATTAAAAAGCAGAGACATTACTTTGCCAACAAAGGTCCATGTAGTCAAAGCTGTGGTTTTTCCAGTAGTCATATATGGATGTGAGAGTTGGCCCATAAAGAAAGCTGAGCGCCAAAGAACTGATGCTTTTTAACTGTGGTGTTAGAGAAGACTCTTGAGAGTCCCTTGGACTGCAGGGAGATCAAACCAGTCAATCCTAAAGGAAATCAGTCCTGAATATTCATTGGAAGGACTGATGCTGAAGCTGAAGCTCCAATACTTTGGCCACCTGATGCTAAGAACTGACTCATTAGAAAAGACCCTGGTGCTGGGGAAGATTGAAGGCAGGAGAAGGGGATGACAGAGGATGAGATGGTTGGATGGCATCACTGATTCAATGGACATGAGTTTGAGCAAGCTCTGGGAGTTGGTGATGGACAGGGAAGCCTGGCGTGTTGCAGTCCATGGGGTCACAAAGAGTTGGACGTGACTGAGTGACTGAACTAACTGAGGGGGAGGAGAAGGACTGAGCAGTCCTGGGGTCTTTTTGACCCCTCCCTCAGGGAAGATATCTCCATCACAGCCATACCCAAGGGAAAGTGAACAGGGAGGAGGAGAGAGCAGATAAGCAGCAGGGGGCAGGCCCTACAGGGGATGATGAGAGATGGGGCTTGTGGATGCCGAGGACTCCAAGGCTGGCCTATAACACAGGTGAGAGTCCTTGTGACCCCTCCCAAGCAATGCCCTGAACTTTGCCTTCACAGCATTGTTCTGCCTGGTAATTAGTGATATAATTGCTGGGGCAATTACTAAATTGTGTGTGACCCATCTGGGGCCTGAAGCCCTCCAAGGGGAGGAAAGTGTGTTTGTGTCTTCGTGGCTGAGCCTCCTGGCAACTGCCTGGCACTTAACGCAGAGTTCCTTGAGCTCTCATCCTTATTTGAGACCTGTGTTCATTTATTTACTGATCACCTACTCTGGGCCAGGCACTGTTTGGAGTGCTGGGGAGGCAGCAGTGAACAAAACAGACAAAATTTCTGGCCTCATAGAGCAGACATCAGCCATGGCGAAACAGCAACAACCAAGTTAGATGTGTAATCTAAGGACAGGCAGAGATAAGGGCAATCGGGGTAGAGTGGAGGTGTGGGGGATATAGGGAGGGCCTCTCAGAGGTGGAAACACTGGGGGAGACACCTGCAGAGGGTGGGAAGAACGTTCTTGGCCAAAGAACAGACTTCCAGTGCCATCTATTCTGCATTTTTTTGACTGTGCTGCAGTATGTGTGATCTTAGTTCCCCGACCAGGAATCGAACCCATGTCCCCTGCATCAGGAACTCAGAGTCTTAACCACTGGACCACCAGGGAAGTCTCTATTCTGGATTCACCCCCAAGAACCAGCACCTAATTGCAGTCAGAACCTCAATCTTGCCTGCAGTAAGTCAGACTCATTGGCACACTTTTTTTGTTTGTTTTGTTTTGCTTATCAAAGTCAAGTCCTTGGCACAATTTTTTTTTCCCACTCTTTGCTGTGACTCTGACCTTCTGTGACCTTTTCACTGTAGCTTCTGGTATTTGTTGAATGAGTAAATAAGGCAGCCGTCAAGTGTGAGCTCTGATGAGGGGAGCAGAGGCAGCAAAAACACAGGGCTGCCTACAAACAGGAGGAAGGCCATTCTCGAGAGGTATGGGAAAGGACGCTGAGTGTTATGACAACGAAAAGCAATGGCCCTTTCCTGGGCCTGGGATCTGTGGGGGCCCTCACCCATCTGTACCTGGGAGAGAATCTCTCTGCTGCTCAGATGGTTGTTCTCATCGGAGAAAATTTGGGCAAGTTTCCTGAAAGTGGATAATGGTTCCCTGAGGAGGAGAGGAGAGGAGTCACGGGTGGCCATGGGAAGAGTCAGAGCAGGGATGCGGTGGGCAAGAGGTCTCACCCCAGCGCCCCCACCCCCAGTCCCTGGTCACCGGCTCACGGCGCCCCAGCTGCGCTTCAGCCTGTAGATGGGGTTAGACTGCAGGGCGGACAGGATGGCACGCAGGGAGGAGAAGTTCCGCAGTTCCCGGCAGCGCTGGGGAGCGGGGTGGAGGGGGTGCTGGTCACACCTCAAACCTGCCTGATCCCCATGTATGATCCACCTTTGATCCCGTGACTTGTGACCCCAGGTCAAACCCTTACATGTCGCCCCACATCTGACAAGCTACCCGGATTCAGCCTCCTCCCCCCCTTACCTCTCCGTACCCTTTGCCTGACCTTGGCTTTCCGTGTCCCCACTCCTTACTTCTCCCTGGGCCCTAGACAGACCCATAGCATCTCTCTAGTTCCAGACTCCTCATCCTTAACCTAAGTCTCACTCCAGGTGTCAACCTCTAGTCCCCTTGCCTTGCCACGCCCCCACTCCCTTTCCTGGGCCCCAGTTCTACTCTTCCCCTCTACCCAGAGGCTCCTGCCCCACCTCCACCCAGGCTCTTTCAAGACATCCACCTCCTTTTCTTGGCTTGGTACCAAGCCTATTCCTCCCCCAGTACCCCCATCCCATCCTTGTGGTGGTTTAGTCGCTCACTCCTGTCTGCCTCTTTGTGACCCCATGGACTGTAGCCTGCCAGGCTCCTCTGTCCATGGGGGTTCTTCAGGCAAGAATACTGGAGTGGATTGCCATTTTCTTCTCCAGGGTATCTTTCCCACCCAGGAGCCGAGCCAGGGTCTCCTGCACTGCATGGAGATTGAGCTACAATGAAGCCCATAAAACTGAGCTACAATAGAAGCCCATCATCCCATCCTTATTATTCCTTAACCAGCACGGAGTATTCTCGGCCACTCTTGAGAGTCCCTTGGACTTCAAGGAGGTCAAACCAGTGAGTCTTGAAGGAAATCAGTCCTGAATTCATTGAAAAGACTGATGCTGAAGCTACAATATCTGGGTCACCTGATGCAAAGAACTGACTCATTAGAAAAGACCCTGGTGCTGAGAAGATTGAAGACAGGAGGAGAAGGGGACAACAGAAGATGAGATGAGCAAGCTCAGGGAGTTGGTGATGGACAGGAAAGCCTGGCGTGCTGCATTCCATGGGGTCGCAAAGAGTCGGACACGACTGAGCGACTGAACTGAACTGAATCCTCCGCGGCTCAAGGCCACGTGCTGGACTTTCCCTTAGGTACCTCCCAGCCTCAACCCTCCACTTACCCAGAGACCCGTCCTTGGCCTTCCGCCCGCCCCCAGCCTCTCTCACTGAGCCTAGGCCCCGCGCATGCCCTGCCCCCACGCTCCCGCCAGAGATGCACCTGAGCTATGCGGATCCACTTCTCCAGCCGCTGCGCCCTCTGCGGGGCGGCCAGGCCCGGTTCCCCGAGCACTGAGCCCAGCACGCAGCCGGTCACTGTGTTGAACTGGGTCACGGTGGCGCGCACAGTGGGGGCGATGCTTGTGGCCCCCGGCCGGTCTCGCTGCGACCACACGGAGCCCAGGCACTCGAAGGGCCGCAGGCGCGAGAAGAGCTCCTGAGCAGGGCGTGGAGGAGGGTGGAATCTGAGTTCATAGGGACCTCCCCTAACTCCTCCTCCCTCCCCCAACTCCTCCTCCCTCCCCCACGCGCTACCGTCCCCTATCCCAGCCCCTGCGCGAGCGGGCCGGCTCTGATACTCACCACGTCCATAAGGGTCAGCTGCTCCGCCACGTCGTCTACACTGAAGTCCAGAAGCTCAGGGCCTTCCCACACGAGGCCCTCCTCGTCTTCCAGGCAGCCCACCGGGGAGTCTGGGCAGAGGATCTGGGCAGTCCTAGGGGGTCCTGAGGGAGCACTGACTAGGTGAGCTTAAATGCTCAGTCTGACGGTAGGCCACCAAGCTCCTCTGTCCATGGGATTCTCCAGGAAAAAATACTGCAGTGGGCAGCCATTCCCTTCTTCAGGAGATGTTCCCCACCCAGGGATCGAACCCTTGTCTCTTACATCTCCTGCATTGGCAGGCAGAGTCTTTACCACTGCGCCACCAGGAAAGCCCAACCTTGTGGTTAAGGGAAGGTTAAGACATTGTCTTAATGTCCCAAGTTCGAATCCAAATTGATCCACTGGGCTAGCTGTGTGAATTAAAACAAGCCTTTAACCTCTCTGTGCCTTAGTTTCCTCATCTGGATTTATTTTTTCAGTGTCCAAGTGTGAAAACATTAATTCATTATTAATGCATCAAAAGTATGGATTTAAAAAAATCAAATGAGATCACGGATACCAGACTTCTATAAAGTACTCAATACTTTTCTCAAGGTGGTGGTGGGGGAGGGGGGTGGTCAATGGTGGCGCCCCCTAGGGGACACTTTGGAAATCCAGACATGCATAGTGAAGAATCGTAACACCCAGCCTCCAAATGTCCCTCCAAATTTGTGTCCTTAAAAAACCTATTTACAATAATCTGCACCTAGAACCCAACTATCTTGTTCTTGTTGCTATTTAGTCTCTCAGTCGTGTCCAACTCTTCTGTAACCCCGTGGACCATAGCCTGCCAGGCTCCTTTTGCCCATGGGATTTCCCAGGCAAGAATATTGGAGTGGGTTGCCATTTCCTTCTCCAGGGTATCTTCCCAACCCAGGGGTTGAACCTGTGTCTCCTGAATTGGCAGACGGATTCTTTACTATCGAGCCGCCTGGGAAACCCAGTCTTGCTCTTGAACACTAATTATTTTGGCTCCAGGAATGCAAGGACTGTAAGAGCTTGGACTTTGTTTTATATGGAAATTGCACGTGTTGTTCACCGTTTTGGAAATCGATGTCACTAACATCTGCTACAGCATCTTTGTCACTGGTGCACTCCCCTGCGTTAGTCTGTGGTTTCCATGTTCACTGTGATGCTACGGCAGGTGAAGGCACTGGACAACTTCATTATGTCTTCTGATGAGGCGTGCCCAGACACTGACATACCAACACCATTGTGTAAATTGCTTTTGTCTTATTTCTCCTTCCTATTACCATTGCAATATATTATTATTTTTAAGTTCATTTGATTATCTGTCTTTAATTTAATATTAGGACAGGTGGTATTGCAAAATATTAGTTTTTAAAAGTGAGCATAGGAGGGACTTCCCTGGTGGTCCAATGGCTAAGATTCTGCACTCTCAATGCAGGGGTCTGTGTTCAATCTCTGGTCAGAGAACAAGATCCTACATGCCTCAACTAAGAGTTCATCTGACACAACTAAATATCTCGCATGCCCCAAGGAAGATTGAAGATTCTGCGTGCCACAACTAAGACCCTGTGCAGCCAAATAAATAAATATTTTAAAATTGATAATTGTTGAAAATGAGTGAGGGGTGTGTAAGTGTTCTTTATTTCTTCTATTTCTATTTATTTCTTCTATTCTACTTCTCTCTATTTCTGTATGTGTTTGAAATCATGGTAAAAAGTAACCCCCAAATAAAGATGTTAAAGTTCCCAGAGCCTGGCATACAGCTGGCATTCAATAAATGCTCATTTTTCTTCTCTGATCTCAAATACTCACAGTTTAGGGTAGCCTTTTCAATAGAATTTTTTTGCAGTGGTGAAAATATTTTCTATCTGTGCTGCCCAATGTGGTTACTGAGCACTAGAAATGTGGCTAGTGTGACCAAAGAACTGATTCTAATTTTTATTTAATGTTAATTAACTTCAATTTCAATAGCCACATGGGGCTAGTGGCTACCTCACTAGTCTGTGCAGCTTGGATGACTTGGAATAAGCTGGAGAAATCTTGAAGGCAAAGGAAGAAAGATATTTAGTAACCAAAAGAGAAGCCGAAGGGATAAAACATATTTAAATAGCTGAAACTTTGTCTCTAGGGGAGAGAAGTGGCTGCTACTTTGTAAAGCAGAGAGAAATATGGCCAGATTAGTCTAAAGATTAAAGAATGGATTAAGGTTATGAAGCTTTTGTGATAGGGATCAGATCAAACACAGATGGGTGAAAGATGATATTTTATAGGCAGGATGCAATTATTCAATAAATAAATCCATCTTGTAACTGACTCTGGGGACAGAGTTGGGGACACGACCAATGGATTCTATGAAGAATAATAAGGCAGGTAAGAGGACTCAGAGTCGGAGGCTCTATTTGTTGGGAAGAGATCTGAGAATGCACATCTGAGCAGGTGACAATTGAACAAAGGTTTGAATGAAGTATGTGGATATTTTTCCTTCCTTCCAAAGCTCTCTACAACAGAGGTTGGCAAGCTCAGCATGTGGGATCTTAGTTCCCTGACCAGGGATTGAACCTGCCTCTTTGCACAGAAGTGCAATGTATTAACCACTGGACCTCCTGGAAATTCTTGGCAAACTTTTCTATTAAAGGCCAGATAGTTTGCTGACATCCAACAGTAATGAAAATAATACTATTTGCCAAGCCTTCATTGGGCTTCCCTGGTGGCTCAGACAGTAAAGAATCTGCCTGCAAAGCCCTCATTACTTATTTATTTGTCTACTAATTGTCTTCCCCAGGGAACAGGGAGCTCCTATCCACAGTTTATTTGTC
Source organism: Bison bison bison (assembly GCF_000754665.1). Classification (NCBI taxonomy): domain Eukaryota; kingdom Metazoa; phylum Chordata; class Mammalia; order Artiodactyla; family Bovidae; genus Bison; species Bison bison. Next base: position 7,186,574 of record NW_011495051.1, on the reverse strand, counting down.
GAATGAATGAAGAAGCCAATGTGGTAAGTACTGTCATTGCCCCCATTCTGAAGTTAAGGAAACAGGCTCAGAGAGGTGAAGTGACTTATTCGAGGTCGCACAGTCAGCAAATGGCAGAACTGGGATTTGAACCCAGGTCTCTGTGGCTCTTAAGGCAAGTAGCAATAGGATGATTTGTAGCCAAAAACACAAGATATCCCAACCCCATGAAAGAATATCTTTATAGCTGTCATGTGTTGAGTGGGGGAGGTGAGGGATAAATGACAATACTGGGTTATTATCCCCATTTTACAGGTGGCGAAACTGAGGCTCAGACAGGGCTAAGGACCCTGCCCAAGATCTGTAGATCTTCCAGAGGGGAGAATATCCCTGGGGGAAGGAGAATGCCTGCTCAGGACACTATCACGCCCCCAGTCCGCTCACCTGCCCGTTTCTGGCACTGCTCCTCTTCCTCCTGCTCTGCCTTCGCCTCCTTCAGGAAATCTCCCAGCAGCTTTTCAGCCTCCTGGGCCTCAGCCCCTAATGGAGCTGCCCAGCCCAGAAAGTTGCAAACACTGCCTAGGTCCGAGTGGGCAGGGGGGTCCCAGAAATCCTGAGGGTGGTCCCGCAGCCATAAGCCCAGCACTGACACCACAGCCCTGGCCAAGAGGGGTGGGACCTCAGAGCCCATTCCACAGTTGCAGACTCCCGGATCTCCTACATTTCAGATCCGATCTTTGACCTCTGCCCTCCCCCTCCCCCACCCTATTGGAGGCAAACCTCAAGTTCTTGTTGAAAGTCAGATCTCTTCCTTCTGTTTTCTTGATTTCCACCCTGGAAAGACACCCCCACACCCAAATCAGGTGAAGAAGGGAGGGGCTGGAGAGGACTTAGGAGGAAGGTTCTGGAGGGGAGGAGGAGGGCTCCACAGAGAGTAGATCGAGCATCCAGGTGACAGTCTGGGGTGGGCACTGGAGAATCTCCCGTTGGTACTGACCCGGGCGGGAGTGGCGGCGCCGGTGGTGGCAGGAGGAGACCCAGCACGCGGCCAGTAGGCACGAAGGCCCGGTGGGTGGCCAGAAAGGCGGGCACGAAGCCTGGGTCCTGCTCGGGATCTCCGGACACCAACTCCCTCACTAGCCGCTCCAGCCGCGCCGCCCTCAGCGCCCGCACCTTGCTGGTGCGGTAATGAAGGAAGGTGTCGGGCGCGGGGCTGAGGGCCTGCGGGCCAGGGGGACCGCAATGAGACACAGAGGAATGGGCCCCGGCACCCATCTCCAATGCGTCTTTGGGGACCACCACTTTTGCACCTGACCCTGTCTATTCCTGTGTACTCCCTTAGTTCATTATTATGTACCGTGCACAAACGGCACCCGAAACCCGCCCGCAACAGCCTCATCGCCCAGGCTACGCCCGCCCTCTGCTCTATTCACCTGGCACCCCCAACCCCCAAAGCCCCACCCCCATCCCTACCCCCAGGCTGCTCTCAGCTCTCCTGCCTCGCTTCACTGGCGCGTTCCTGTGCTCTCCGCCCCACCTTGCCCTGGCCCTGCCGCTTCTAAACACCCCTCCTCCCTCTCCAGCTCCGCCCCACTAAACCTGGCTCACCTAAGCCCAGCCATCCAGTTTAGTCCCCAGGTCCTGCTGGGCACCGCGGTCTCACCTGGCCCCGCCTCCTCATCTACCCCACTCACCTGGCCGCCCCTAAACCCCCCTCCATCCTTACCAGGTCGGCTCTAAGCCCCGCCCCTCCTACGGGCCCCAGTCCCGCCCCTCCA
>NW_011495051.1:7176019-7184605 GCF_000754665.1 Bison bison bison | reverse complement strand
GGACACGGAGGCGGGCTCAGGACGCGGCGAAGGGAAGGGTCCCGGGACCACTGCCCACCTCTCCAGTGGACTCAAGCCTGGGCCCTCGTTTCATCCTCCCTTCCCTGCCCAGGCTCAGGGAAGTCCCTCGGCGCCGCCGGTACCCTCCTCTCTGGTCTTTGGAAGGATGGGGTGGCACTTTGGTGTCCAGTCGCACGGAGTCTGTCTATGATCTCTCCCATAGATGCTGTCAGAGACTCCCCCCGAAAAGGAACCAGCCATTTCACTGGGTCAGGGGCCCAGAGGCCCGAGGTAGGAACCCCCCAGGCTGTTCCAAGGAGCCTAATTTGTGGAGAGAGTCCAAGGGGACAGTTGGGAGCCTGGAGTTTCTGGACCCTGGGGTTGCCAGGGATGTAGGGTCCTGGGACTCCAGGTCCCCTTACCAGGGCGAGGTCCTTGCCCGCTGCTGTGCGCTCCATGGTCCGCGCTCGGCCCGCTCTGCTGCACTGCTGAGTGAGGCGGAAGGGCCAGCTGGGGAGCAGTGGCGGGGCACTGGGCCGGCGGGGCGGGGCGGGGCGGATGGGCCGTGTGGGGGCGGGGCGGAGTGGACCCACAGTTCTCCGACGCCCCTGCCGGACCCCAGCGCCCAACCCAGGCTCCTGGGAAGCGGCCCGGGTTCTCCCGATAAACGTGTGTGAATCTGAGCCCTGGAGAAAGGACACTCCCCACCAGGGGAGGGGTATTTTTTTGTGTTCCCACGTGTGGGGGAGTTAGTGTGCATAGCTAACACAGGGACAGGTCTGCGTCCTCTGGGGGGAGTACCCTTGCTCAGATGGGGAGGGCTGGTCTGCCCCAGGTTTGGCGGTATCTCGTTTCTCTGGAGGGGCGGAGGAGACCAATCTGTGTCCTGAACCCTTGGAGTCATCACTCCCGGGTCGGAGGCGGCTGAGGCTGTGGCCCTGGATTTGAGAGACAGCCGTTTATGGGGCGGTGCAGGATCAAGGAGAGGCGAATACTCAAGGGGCTTGTCGGTGACCTTTATTGCGCGATTCCGAGACCGGCGTGGACCAGCCTGGGGAAATTTACTGTGGGAACATCCGGCGGCCCAGCCCCCTTTTTCACTCTGGGCATCGCCTGCCAGCTCCGCTCCCCTGTCCGGGCCGCGTTCAGCCCTTAAAGGGGCCCCGTGGGCCCCGCAGCAGGGGCCCGGAAACGCCAGGCGGGCGCGAGCGCGCGTCTAGGACCTTCGTGAGCGACCGCGCCTCTTGCTGCGGGATTCGATTAATTTCTGGGAACGCATCTTGAGCGCCGCACGGGTCACCACGTCGCTGTCATCTTCCTCACTCTCCTCCTCGTCTGAGAGATTCCCATTCCCGGATCAGATTTCTCTCCCCGGCCTTTACCACCCCATCCCCACCTGGGCCCTATATGTCCGGCTCCTGACCACCTCCCGATGCACTGCTTGGGCTCCCAGCCTCGCCCCCTTTCCCTGCCCGTACTGACCAAAGAACTTGTCCTTGTGACCGGCGACTGGCAGGGCGATGCGGGTGTTGTACGACGGCAGTTTTCCCTCGAGGGTGGCGTAGAACTAGGGGGAGGAGGGAGCGGGACAGATGTGTGTGAGTTAGCAAGGGATGTAGCGAGGTCCGTGCCCTCTCCTTCTCCCCATCCCCCTCTGAGATGTACCCCGACTCCCCGACTCTATTCAACACCTCTGCCCACTCCTCTGCCTTTTTTTTTTTTTTTTGAGAGGGGTCGTGCCATGCAGCGTGGTATCCAATTCCCCAACCAGAGATCGAACCCGCGCCCCTTGCATTGGAAGCGAAGAGGGCGCTAACCACTGGATCCTCAGGGAAATTCTGCCCACTCTAGTAAAGTTTTCCTTGGGTGCAGCATTTATTCTCAGCGTGCACCCCGATACCCAGCCTGCCCCCCAGGCCCGCCCCTGGTCTCTAGGTGCCACCTTTTGTCCTCTAGAGAGCAGACCCCAGATTCCCACCCCCCACCCCTCACCCTGCGGCCTTGACCTCTGGTCTGCCGAGTTACCAGGTTATCAGAGTTACCTCTAGTAACTCTCCTGGCTCATCCCTGGCTCCTTAAACCTCACCTGTTGTCCCTAAGGCCCATTCCCGGCCCATCACCCTCCTCCCTGGCCTCCAGGGGGTTGCCCCGACCCCTCCTTTGCCGTCCCAGCCCCTGGCTGAATGGGCACCTCGCGGTCAACGATGTGGCGCAGCATCTCTGGCACGTTGTGGTTTTCGAGTTGCGAATGCAGCTTCAACAGCTTTTCCTCCACCAGGCCCAGCAGGTTGGGCAGATAGTCATCCATCTTGGGATCCATCTTTCCGACAGAGCGTCCGGTCTCCTGCGGCTGGGGGCGGAGCCGGATGAGCCGGGAGGGGCGGGGCCCCTGGGAGGCCCCACCCCGGGGGCAGGGCTTTGAAGGTGGGGGCCATCCACCGGAGTGGTGCTACCCTCTGTGGGGTAGGGACTCTGCCGTCAAGGGCCAAGCTTGTGAGGCAACACCTCTGAACTCCAGAGACCCAAGCCAAGGGATGGGCAGGGGGATGGTGGAAGGGAGGGGGAGCCTTCTAGTGAGAGGGCAGGCTGGGATATTAACTGGAGAGAGGCCATTGCCGGAAGACCTTCTTAAGAAATGAGATTCTTAGAGAAAGGAATGGCAACCCATTCCAGTATTCTTGCCTGGGAAATCCCATGGATAGAGGAGTCTGGCAGGCTAAAGTCCATGGGGTCGCAAAAGAGTTGGATGCGACTGAGCGACTAAACAACAATGACAACTGAAAAATGGCAGAAAGTAGTGGAACAAAATGGTGAATACTTTCTTCAATAAAGTTTTTGGTGAAAGTGAAAATAAAAGAAATAGGATTCCACAGTGGGTAGGTTGGGCCTCTCTTGTCTATGGCTGCTTCGGGATTGGAGCAGGGTATCTTTTAGATTTTGAGTGTGTATTGGGGGGCTAGATGGGACTTTCCCATGGGGGTGGGATTTGAAATGGGACAGGGATCTCTGAAGTCCTGGGCCTCTTGAATAGTAAGGGGGTGCCTCCTGAGATCGGGGGTGGAGACTCGGGAGTGGGTTGGGGTTTCCCATGTGTTCAGGCTTCTCATATCCTGAACAGGGCCTGGGGTGGGTTCTCTGGAGTGGACTTCAGGGTGGGAACCCCACCTGTGGGGTGGCACTGCCTTTCGTGTCTAGGGAGGCTCCAGGTGAGCCTTCCTCGTAGGTGGGACCTGCCACTACGATGTGGTTCAGCTTGCCGGCCAGGTGTTCCAGGCCCTCCTTGGTAATTTGCAAGGCCCTCATTGTTCGGTCCAGTTGATTCTGCGCATCAGCACGCCGCTGCTCCTCCATCTTGAGGCGCCCCTGCAACTCAGCCTGCCGCTTCTGCTCGCTGTAGGGAGCAGGGAGACCACCACTGGGGCACTGTTGACCACACTGGCCCCGCTCTTACCCCCACTGGGCACCATGGGGCCTCACCTCACCAGCAGGGCCTCCCCTGAGTACTTGAGGTCTTCCAGCTCCTGCTGCAGCCTCTGCTTCTCTTGCTTCAGTCTCAGCAGCGTCTGCTCATTCTCACTCTTCAGCATCTCCAGCTGCGTGAAGGTGTCACCCTGGGCCAGGAACCGCCGCACCACTGCCTGAGGGGGAGGGGGTGGGCCAGACAGACCCGTCAGAGCCAGGGGCTTGTCCCATTCCTCTTTTCCCAGGGATGCGCGGGACAAGTCGCCTGAGCTGATGATGGCTTCTGCATAATGCTGTCTCAGCACTCTGTGAGCCTTGGACTCAGGGCTGCCTTAAGGGTGTGCAACCCTGAACGAATGATTTTTGCAGGCCCTTCTTTGTCTATATAAGGAAAATCAATCAACCAAAATCAGATGTTGGGGCAGCGACAGCAGTGAGCACAGCTGCTTTCCAAAATCAATGTGCAAACAACGCCCCCTCCTATGAGAAAATGTGACTGGTCGTGGGACCAACCCACCCCCAAGGCCAATTTCTGGAAAGATGTCTGGCCACAGCGCTCCAGATGACCTAATACATCCAAGTCCTGGAACTCCTTGGGGGTCACCCCCATGAGATGAGTGGTGGGTTGGAGAGCTCCCCAAACAGAGAGATCAGACAGGGATCCAGGGGAATTAGTGTTGACCAGCCAGAGACGTCCATGATGGCTTAGATGGTAAAGAAATCTGCCTGCAATGTTCAATCCCTGCATAGGGAAGATGCCCTGGAGAAGGGAATGGTTACCACTCCAGTATTCTTGCCTGGAGAATTGCACAGACAGAGGAGCCTGGCAGACTATAGTCCATGGGGTCGCAAAGAGTCTGATGTGACTGAGCGACTAATACTTTCACACTTTCACATCCGGGGACCTAAAGTCTTAGAAAATTCTGAGGAAGATGCTGCCAAGTGCGGGCCCCAGGGTAGGGGCCCAGCTTCTCTGGGATGGAGGCTGGTACTGGGCCCCAGACCCTGCTATAGAGACTGAAGATACAGGAGAGGAAAGACAACATTGCCCATTCTCCTAGTGCTGACATGCCAAAGAAGTCAGTGCCAGTGTATGCAGGAACAGGAGAGAGGGGCTTCTCTGGTGGTCCAGTGGCAAAGAATCTGCCTGCCAGTGCAGGAGACATGGGTTCCATCCCTGGTCTGGGAAGATCCCACAAGCCGCAGAGCAACGAAGCCTGTGCACCACAACTACTGAGCCTGTGCTCTAGAGCCCAGGGGCTGCAACTACTGAGCCTCTGGTCTGCAACAAGAGAAGCCACTGCCATGAGAAGCCCATGGAGCATCGTAACTAGACAGCAGGCCCCGCTCCCAGCATCTAGAGAAAAGCCCACACAACACTGAAGACCCAGCACAGCCAAATATAAATAAACAAAATTATTTTTTTAAATAAGGAACAGAAGAGAGGATGGTGGCCAGTGTAGATAATTCGTGTCGCTTTTGCTGTGAGAGGTAGCAGAGAAACGGGGCAGCAGCTGAAGGAGGGAGGGGTGTCTTTTTTTGTACACTGAGGAACTGACCGGGCAGAAAAAGGAGGCTGGGTGCGTCGGCTTCCCAGGGTCGGCTCAGGCCATCTGGGAGCTTGAGGGCTGAGGGCACACTCACGTGTGTTTCTGCCACGCCTGTGGCGTCCTTGACCTTGCCGAAGAGCACCTCCATCTGGTACATGCTCCAGCGCCGCTTCAGCTCCTCCTCCTTGGAGTACATGCTGTCCTGGAGCGTGTCGTCAGACTGCAGCAGCACGTGCTCACGCTGGGTCTGCTCATGGATGGGGGTCAGGGCCTGGTCAGTCAGCAGCTGAGGGCTTAGGGCAGAGGCCAGGGGCATTGGGAAGATACCTCCCGACCGGGTTCATGAAGGGGGTGGGGCCCAAGCTTGGGGCCAAGTCGGGGCTTCCCAGGGGGCACTAGGGGTAAAGAGCCAGCCTGCCCATGCAGGAGATACAAGAGAGGCAGTTTCCATCTCTGGTCGGGATCTGGTCCAGATCTGGTCGGGAAGATCTCCTTGGAGGAGGGCATGGCAACCCACTCCAGTATTCCTGACTGGAGAATGCCATGGACAGAGGAGACTGGCAGGCTACAGTCCATAGGGTCGCAAAGAGTCGGACACGACTGAAGCCACTTAGCATGCACGCATGCAGGGCATCCAGGTAGGGGTCAGGAGTGCTTGGTTAGAGGGAGGCCTCAGAGGCAGCGTCAGCGGGCGGGTCAAGAGCGTAGGGGCGGGGCCTGTCGGGTAAGGGGCCGGTTAGAGGCGGGGTCAATTTCGGATATGGGCAAGTTTGGCGGGGAAGGATGAGGACCCCTGGAGAGTAAGGGGAGGGCTGGAGGGCGGGGTCAGGGATATGGGAAGAGCCCTGGCATATGGGGAGCTGGGGGCAGAGTTAGGAGAAACTTCGAACTGCCGAAGGGTCTAGGGCCTGGGCCAATGTAGGGGAGCGGCGGGGACCCCGCAGGTCCGGGTCCAAGCAGGAGCAGGCTGGGATCTCAGGCCCGTAATCCTGGTGCGCCCACCTTGCGCTCCATGCGTTCGTTCTGCAGTTTCTTCTCTTCCGCGCGCTTCTTGCACTCGGTTAGGTAGCGTTCGCGCTTCTTGCGCTCTCGGAACACGGTCTCTTCCAGATACTGCAGTTGGTTCTGGAGGGTGGACGGGGGAACGACAGGACCTGTTGGCATCTACTGGGGCTCTGGGCCAGGGCTGCAGGCCCAACTCAAGACAACTGGGGCAAGTTGTGGGGTCCTGGGACAGAGATGGGATGGGTTTCGGGGCAGCTGGGGTTCAGATGCTGAGGTCAGGAGACCATGGCAGTGGAAGGGCAGGATTCCCAGGGGCCCGTGGGCTGGCACCTTGGCGATGTCCCTGGCGTTGAGCGCCTCCTGATTCACTAGGTGCAGCTCCTCCAGCTCGTGTTTCGTCCTCACCACCTCAGCCTCCATAAAGTCCAGCCGGTTCCCCAAGTGAAGGCTCTCCTCCTGGGCGTGAAAGATGGGTGAGCCTGTGACTGATGTCCCTAACTTGGCTGGCCCTCCCATTTGCTGCCCCCCACCTACCCCCAGTCAACCTGATCCCTACTTGTAGGTAGGCCTTGAGCTGCAGGTATACACTGGTGATGTGTTCAGCCTCCTCTGCCTTCATCCGGGCCTTCTCCAGGCGGTTCTCTAGGTTCCGCATGGTCTAGAGGGAAGTAGAGACATCATTTTGCCAACAAAGGTCCGTATAGTCAAAGCTATGGTTTTTCCAGTACAGATGTAAGAGTTGGACCATAAAGAAGGCTGACTGCTGAAGAATTTATGCTTTTGAACTGTGGTGCTGGAGAAAACTCTTGGGAGTCCCTTGGACAGCAAGGAGATCAAACCAGTCAATCCAAAAAGGAAACCAACCCTGAATACTCATTGTAAGGACTGGTGCTGAAGCTGAAGCTCTAATACTTTGGTCATCTGATGTGAAGAACAGACTCACAGAAAAGACCCTGATACTGGGAAAGATTGAAGGCAGGAGGAGAAGGGGGTGACAGAGAATGAGTTTGGATGGCATCACTGACTCAATGGACAAGAGTTCGAGCAAACTCGGGGAGATGGTGAAGGACAAGGAAGCCTGGTGTGCTGCACTCCACGGGGTCTCAAAGAGTTGGACACGCCTGAGCAAACTGAATAATAACAAGAGGGAAGCAAGCCTGGGCTGGATCCCTCCCCTCTCAGTGCCTCCTGCAGGATCCAGGGCTCTGCAGACCCACAGGCCCTACCTTGGCCACCTCGGTGTTGCTGTCTTGCGCCTCGGCTATCTCCAGCTCGCGCAAACTGTGCTGCAGCTGGAGCTCCTCCAGCCACTTCTGCCGCAGTCCCAGCTGGTGCCGAAGAGCGTTCAGTTGCTTCACCTTTTCGTTCAGCCGGTAGTCCAGATGCTCCAGGGCTTGCTGGAGAGAGGGAAGCAACAGTAGGGGCCTGAACCCCCACCTAGTCCTTCCTTCTCCCACATCTTGGTTCTCATCTCTCGTCTCTTGGTAGAGCATCTGAAACCTGGCTGATCCCGCTTCTCCTGCAGATTTTCTTTTTTTGGGGGGGAGGGGCTGGTTTCCAGGTGGGCAGCCACCGCCCTGGTTGCCCCTTACCCATCTCCTTTGCCTTTGAAGAGGCTCTTCTTTCATCTGACCACACATACTACTTGATCCTATCCAGTCTCGGGTTTTCTGAGTCTTGTCTACACTGCATGAGTGCATGCTAAGTCGCTTTAGTCTTATCCGACTCTTTGCGACCCTATGGACTGGAGCCTGCCAGGTCTTCTGTCCATGGGGATTCTCCAGGCAAGGATACTGGAGTGGGTTGCCATGCCCTCCTCCAGGAGATCTTCCTGACCCAGGGTTTGAACCCACGTCTCTTATGTCTACCTGCATCGGCAGGTGGGTTCTTTACCACTTAGCACCACCTGGGAAGCCCCACCTCTACACTGAAGACATCCCAATTTAGCCTCCCCCCTGAGGCTCGTATATCCATATCTACACTGCCTTCTAGATGTCTCCACAGGAAGCTCAAAACCATTTGTCCAAAATTGAGTATATCCTTGATCTTTCCCCAAAACTGCCCTTTTTGAATCTTCCCCATCTCAGCTCATGGCAACTCCGTCCTTCCAGGTGCTCAAGTCCCAAACCTTCATGTCATCCTCATCTTCTCTTTTTCTCTCCCACTTATACCCAGTTTGTTAGCAATTCTCTATTCTGTCTTAAAGCTTCCTCCAGAGAGATCCTGGTGGCTCAGTGGTAAACAATCTGTCTGCAGTGCAGTACATGCATGGGTTCAATCCCTGGGTCAGGAAGATCCCCTGGACGAGGAATGGAAACCCACTCTAGTATTCTTGCTGGGAAAATTCCATGGTCAAAGGATTCTGGTGGGCTACCGTCCATGGGGTCGCAAAGAGTTGGATGTGACTGAGCCAGATAGATCTCTTTCCTATTTCTACCTCTTTTGCCCTAGTGTAGCCAGCATCATCCTTCACTTTGATAACTTCCTCTGGATGGCTTCTAACTCTTGCCTCCTCAGAGCCCATTTTCCACTTCTTTTCTTTAAAAAAAAAAAAATATATATATATATA
>NW_011495051.1:7172611-7175919 GCF_000754665.1 Bison bison bison | reverse complement strand
TTTATTTATTTGCCTGCACCTGGTCTATAGTTGTAGCACATGGGATATTTAACTGTGGTATGTGGGATCTAGTTGCCTGACTAGGGATTGAACTGGGTCCCTTGCATTGGGAGTGTACAGTCTTAGCCACTGGACCACCAGGGAAGTCCCTTCACTTCTCTGATTCTTAGTATAAAATCTGCACTCGTGCAGCAAAGCCTGATGCAAGGTTCTTCCCCTGCTGACCCTCCTAACCTGACCTCCTATGGAGCCCCCCTCACTCACTCCCATTCTGCCACAATGACCTCCTTTGTGTCTCCAACGCTCTACCTTTGTTCCTACCCAAGGGACTTTGCACTTGCTGTTCCATCTGTCTGGAATGCTTTTCCCCAGATCACTACTTGCCTGACCCCTTCTCAGCTCAAATATCACCTTCCTAGAGAAAGCAAAGATCCCCAGCTCACAATCTAAAGGAAAAGCCCTAACCCCCATCCACCTCTAGGGAGCCACTCTGTTTTATTGTATTTATTTCTCTTGTCACCATTGGAAATCACTTTCTTTCTATGTTTATTGTTCCTTTCTTGGGGGCGGGGGCAGTGTCTGCTTTCTACACTAAGATGAGACTCTGGGGAGTGGGGACATGGTCTGTGTTTTTCAGCGTACAGCAACCAATACCTAAAGCCATGCCAGGCATGTGGTCAGTGTGTGAGAAAGACTGAGAAATAAATTAATGGCAGCTGGCGTAGAGAAGGGATTGGAGAGGGTGAGATGGGGGTCAGGGAGTCAGGTGGGGACCCAGGCTAGAAATGAAGGGAGGTGGTCAGAGGAATGGGAGTGGGGCAAACCTGGCCTGTCCTGTTCTTCAGGTACGGCTTCTCTGACTTCCATTCTCGAATCACTGCCTGGACCACTTTCTCATCTCCCTGCAAGGAGGAGAGCCCAGGTCACACTACAAATTCTGGCCACCCTCTCCTTGAGAGCATCCCCTGGGGACGCTGCCTCCCCACCCCTGGAACCTCGTCCACCTCACCTGGAGCAGGGCTGTCAACTGTAGCTGCAGTACCCTGGTCTCCTCGTGGAGCTGGTTAATGGTCTCCTGATTCTTCTTGATGTTCCACTGGGTGCTCTCATAAAAGGCCTTCCGGTCACCCTCTGGGGTCATGTGAGGTGGGCAGGCAGAAGCAGAGCATCACGGGAGGAGGCACTTCCCAGAGGGAAGACCTTGTAGTAGGTATCAACAGTATAACAATATTTTACTCTGAGCATTTGTTATGTATTAGATGCAGGACTGGAGCTTCCCAGATGGCTCAGTGGTAAAGAATCCACCTGCCAGTATAGGAGATTCAGGAGACATAGGTTCGATCCCTGGCCCAGGAAGATCCCCTAAAGTAGGAAATGGCAACCGGCTCCAGTATTCTTGCCTGGAAAATCCCATGGATAGAGGAGGCTGGTGCAAAGAGTTGGACACGACTGAGTGACTTAGCACGCATGCAGAGATGCTGGACTAATCATTTTCTTTTATTTTTCTGTACTGCACTGCATGTGAGATCTTAGTTCTCCAACCAGGAATCAAACCCACACCCTCTGCAGTGGAGGCACAGCATCTTAACCACTGGAAAGCCAGGGATGGACTAATCATTTTCTAGGTATCACACAGGATGTGCCAGTATGTACATACCCATATCCATATTATACCCATTTCACACATGAGAAGGCTCATGCGTATTAGACTGTTCCAGTTCACAAGCAGTCAGACTCCCCAGCACACACTTTCAACCACTATGCAACACTACCTCCTAACCACAAAGCGACAACTGACACTTGAGATAGATGATTATTTGCTGTGTTGAACTGTCCTGTGCATCATCAGATGTTGAGCAGCATCCCTGACCTCTACTCATTAGATGCCAGTAACAACCCGCCCCCCACCCGCCGCCAAACAATGTGACAAACCAAAATGTCTCCAGACATTGCCAAGTGTCTTCTGGGGAGCAAAATAGCCCGATTCCATTGAGAACCACTGGTTCACACTCCATAGTATTACTCTGTGCCAGGCACTGTTCTAAGCACTCTACACATTTCAACTACCTATGGGGTGGTACTGTTACTATCCTCGTCTAATGGTTGGACAAACTGAGAGCAATTACATTATTCTTGGTCCCTGAAGATCAAACAGTTATTAATAGCACATGTAGAGCCAGTATATTTGAACCCAGAAAATCTGCCTCTAGAATCTATATCCTTCATCCTCCCATGCATGATAGAAAAGTTGAAACTACATAAAAGTAGGGGCTTCCCAGGTGGCACTGGTGGTAAAATAACCCCCCTGCCAATGCAGGAGACGTGAGAGAAGTGGATTGGATCCCTTTGTTGGGAAGATCCCCTGGAGAAGGGCATGGCAACCCATTTCAGTATTCTTGCCTGGAGAATCCCATGGGCAGAGGAGCCTGGCAGGGTGCAGTCCATAGGGTCACACAGAGTCAGACACGACCGAAGTGACTTGGCACGCACACACGTAAAAGTATGAAATACAGTTCACTCGGTTCTGAGCTCAGGAAAAGTTGTATAAGATGAGGAAAACCATGACCAAGCATGAATTTTTGCCTCCGGATACTGGACACCTGGACGAATGCTAGTGAAAGAACTCCTGCCAGGTCAGAGGGCTGTTGACTCGACCATTCTGGGCCCTCTGGAGTCATCTTACCTAACAGTTGTATCTTCCTTTGTAACTCAGCCACCTGCATGTTCACAGCGGACTTCCCCTCGCTGGCATGCAAGGGTCCTGCCTTGGAATGAAGTGAGTGCCAGACAGGCACCAAGCCCTTGCCTCGAGAGCGGTAGGGCTTGAGCTGAACTTGAGTGGCCTTGACTTTGGAGGGGGTTGAAATTTGGTCCTGAGAAGGCATGGCGTTGGAGGCCGCCGCCCAGCACAGGGGAGACGTCATGATTGGGGCTGAGGTCGAGGGCCTCTGGGGCTCAGGGGAATTGCCTCTGTCTAGGATCCGTCAATTCAGGTTCCTCGGGCTCTGGGAATGCACTTGTCGACCGCTCGGCGGGACCTAGCCGCATCTCCGGTTGCTAGGTAACCTTCCCCGCCTCCCTCCAGCGCTCCCATGGAAACAGCCCGCGTTCCAGTCTACGACTCTCATTGGCTGACGTTGAGCGGAGAGGCGGTCCCTGCAGGGGACCCGAGCAGAGCAGTCCGCAGAAAGATGGGGGAGGGTACTTTTGAGTCACGTGCTCATCCTTTTTCCTCCCCACCTCTCCATCTCAACTCTACCGGGGGCGGCGGTGTGGGGTTTCGCGGGCATTTTTCAGGAACTTTCTGT
>NW_011495051.1:7171600-7172511 GCF_000754665.1 Bison bison bison | reverse complement strand
CTGCAGAACCCGCCACTCCCAAGATGGAGGCACCTTGCGCCGCCATTAAGCGCGAACCTTCAGAACTATTCCCTTTCAGGCTTCAGTCCTATGCAAGATGGCCGACTGGGTTCCGAGCCTGCCACATGCCACTCCCAACATGGCAGCCAAGACCCGCCGTCCCTAGCGCGGAGCGTGATGCCGGACGTGACGATTCTCACACACTTCCGCTTCCTTTCTGCAGGAGAAACCGTTGGCTGCTGGGTTAGGGGGGCGCGGTGGATATTGACCTTTGCCCCAGCCTCGTGTACGTGGTGGACTAGTGGGCGGGAGGACCCCCCACCCCCGCAATTTCCTATTTAGGGGCAGCCGAAGGGTGTGCGTTTGGAGGGGGGGGGACTGTTAACCCTTTTGGCCGATTGGCGGGAACTGGATAGCGAACCACCTCCGACCCAGAGGGAGCGGAGGTTTTGAGTTCCGCTCACCATTGATTTGGGCCAAGTGAGGTTCCCTTCCACTAGGTAGGACTGGGGAGAACCCCCACCCCGCGCCTCCGCCCGGCCCCCGTGCCCCCAGTGTGGGAAGTTAAGTGAGACCTCTTTGCACGGAGCGATGAAGGAATCCAGTTGACCGGAGGGAGAGGCGCCTTCCTTCGGCTGGAAGGAGCCCTCTCCCACTGACCTGCTGCCTCTTTCTCGCTGCAGCGTGGGGTCGCAGTGCATCTCCCAGTAGCCTCCTTCTGGCAGAACCCATTTCCGGCTTCCGAGGCTTCAGCGAGATGTTACTGCTGCTGCTGCTACTGCCGATGTGTTGGGCCGTGGAAGTCAGGCGACCCCGGGGCGTCTCCCTCACCAGTGAGTGAGCCACTGGAGGTGGCCAGAATTGGGGGTGGGGTGTGGGAGGCTTCCGGGATAGGCGCTTACAGCCTTCGG
>NW_011495051.1:7171319-7171500 GCF_000754665.1 Bison bison bison | reverse complement strand
GCAAAGATGGCTCAGATGAACCAGGTGAGTGTTTTCTCCATTCATCCATGCATCCGTTCATTCATTCATTGTACATTTATTGAGCTGGTGAGTGCTACGTCCTGTGTGGTGTCCCAGACAGACCCAGTCCTGTCTTCACAGGGCTCTCTGTTGAGTGGAGGCAAGCAGGCACAGAATAAAG
>NW_011495051.1:7162416-7170977 GCF_000754665.1 Bison bison bison | reverse complement strand
CATCAGTTATTCTCACATTTCTCACGCTCCCGTGTGCATGTGGTGGGCGTGACCTGCCGGATCCTGAACCCACTCCACAAACCCTCCTTCCCTCCTTTCCCCACAGGCACAGCTGCCTGTCCCAATGGCAGCTTCCACTGCACCAACACAGGCTACAAGGCCCTGTACATCTCCTCCAGATGGGTCAACGATGGAGTGTGTGGTGAATGAACTGGCCCCAGGATGGGGGACAGGGTGCTGGGCGGAGGGAAGGCGGCATTGCGGGGTGGGGGGAGTCCTGACAGCGCCCCCACGTCTGCCCTCAGACTGCTGTGACGGGACCGACGAATACAACAGCGGGATCGTCTGTGAGAACACCTGCAAGTACGTAGCTGACACCCCCGTTCCCTTGCCCCCCTCTCCCCCTTCCCTTGCCTCGCCTTGCTGGGTGAATCGGGCTCCCTCTCCTCTCTGCTTTTGTGTGTTGAGGGCTCACCCTGTGTCAGGTGCTCTGTGCATGCTCTATCAGCGGTTTCCCTTCTGGCCTGGAAGCGAGTGTCATGTGTTCGCCTGTTCAGCCGATGAGGGAGCTCACGCTCAGAAAGGAAAATGACTTTCTCAGGGTCTCATAGCTAAGAGATAGCAGAACCAGGACTCGAATCCAACTTGGTCTAACCTGGGACTCCGTGCTTTTAATTGCACCGCTGCAGCAGGACCTGAAAACTGAAATGCCCACAGGCAGGTGATGGAAGCAAGTGCATGCAGGCCGAGTGTAAGGCAGTCAGGGAGTGATGGGGATTGTGGCGTTTAAAAGGGACAGCCTCCCTCCACTCCTGTGAGTTGGGAGCAGGTGGCAGGACCGGATATGTTTTTCAGAGAAGCTGAGCGTCGTGACATTTCCGTAAACCCTTCTGATGGAAGGTCTCTTAAGTAGAGAGTAGACTGAGCAGATTTTGCCTACAGGCCAGACAGCCCTTCTGTCAGGGAGTCTGTGACTTGTGCGCTCGTCTCTTTCTCGTCTTGGGCACCTCCTTCCAGCCCCACATCCCAGCAACCCCTAGTCCCTCCCACGGCCCTGCGGGTGAGCGAGCCCTGTCCACTGCACCTCCTCTCTAGGACGGGGGTGAGGGACTCTGAAGCCAGGAGGACCTGGGGGAGGAGGGAGCAGGAGTGTTTGAGCTCCTGTTTTTGCCCACACAATGGGGTGATGGCAGGGGCTTGAACCCCTTTGGAAGAGGCAGACCTAGTGGGCACTAAACGCCCTCCCATTGGTGCTTGTGTCTCCCTTCCCCCCAGAGAGAAGGGCCGCAAGGAGAGAGAGACACTGCAGCAGATGGCAGAGGTGACCCGCGAGGGCTTCCGCCTGAAGAAGATCCTGATTGAGGACTGGAAGAAGGCCCGGGAGGAGAAGCAGGTGAGGGGCCTGGTGGGGCTGAGCCAGGACGACCTGGAGGCTGGTGAGGCTGGCTGGGGTTTATGTCTGCTCCCCACCAGTGGTGTCCTGGGGCCAGTTGGTGTCTGTCTGTGCCTTGTGTCCACTTGACGTTTAGTTGTTGCTTAGGCTGGTACCAGGTGGGCGGCAGCCAGGCATGGACCTAGGCCTTGGGTGCAGACCAAAGTGGGCTTGGAGGAGGGACGCCTCTCCTCCGGGTTCTAGGGTGCTCTCATCTGTAAGTTAAGGCCAGTGACTGTATGTCTTACCAGTTCTGGGGGAGGACTCAAGACAAGGTCCTTCAACCACAGCCAGGTTAGCTCAGTAGGGTGGGTGCTGGGGATGTGTGGGGGGAGGGCCGAAGAGGGTGAGTCCCCAGGGGTGTGTCTCTCCCTGCCTGTCTGCCACCCCCTTAACTGGTAGGTCAGAGTCCTCAACTCTCCTTCAGGGCTCCCGCTTAACCCTCTGAGCAAGGGCCCCAGCTCTGTTTCTCAGACCAGGGAAGGGTCGGGTCTTCCTCTCCCACCCCCATGGCCTGGCTAGTGAGGTACCTCCTGAATTCATAGTGGGCAGTGTATTCAGGGCCAGTGAGATCCTTCTCGTGCTTAGCCACACAGTGAAGTTGGTGCCAAGTGACCTTTGACTTCATGGGCCAGCAGGAGGACCCTGGCAGCAGATCAGGTTGAGGTGTCAGGCAAAGTCTTGGGAGGGACCCTACATCCTAGGGCCCACATTCTTAGGCTGGAGCCCACCCAGCACACACGTTCCTTGCTTCCTTCCTTCCTTGAATATTTTTTATTTATTTGGTTGTGCTGGGTCTTAGTTGCAGCATGTGGAATCTAGTTCCCTGACCAAGGATCAAATTGGCCGCCTTGAATTGGGAGTACAGGGTCTTGGCCACTGAATCACCAGGGAAATCCCCTTTCTTTTTTTTTCTTTTTTTTTTTTAATACAAGCAATCAGTTTTTAAAAAGAATTTTATTTTATTTTTGGCTGTGCCGGGTCTTCATTGCTGCACGCAGGCTTTCTCTGGTTGCAGCAGGCAGGCTTCTCATTCAGTGGCTTCTGTTATTGCGGATCACAGGCCCTAGGCACGCCGGCTTCAGGAGTTGCAGTTCCCAGGCTCTAGAGCACAGGCTCAGTAGTTGTGGCGCAGGGGCTTAGCTTCTCCTAGGCACGTGGAGTCTTCCTGGGCCAGGAATCAAACGTATGTTCCCTCCCTTGGTCCCTCTGCTCTCTGAACCCGCCTTGGGGCACAGGAAGCAAGGAAGACCTCCTGGAGGAGGAGGTCTCCATCTATATCAAAATCTGTAGGTTTATTCAGAGTTAGCCAGGCAGAGTGTTGCAGACAGAAGGAAAGCCTATGTGAAGAACTAGGGCTAGTGTGTGTGGAGAGCTTTGAATGTTGTTAGGGCAGTTAAGATAGCAAAGGGGTGGATGAGGCTGGAGAGGTGGGCAGGGTCCTGGTTGTGCAGGGCCTCAGGCATGCACTGAGGTGTTTGTATTTCTCTCCAGTGGGCTGCAGAGAACCATAGTAGCAGGGGTTGGAGGAGATCCAGGAGGCGGGTGTATTAGGAAAAGATAATGTGAAATAGAGGCAGGAGAGGAAGAGGGAAGAATAGGCTGAGAGCCGGCCCCTGTCTTCTGCCTTCCCAGAAAAAGCTCATTGAGCTGCAGGCTGGAAAGAAGTCACTGGAGGACCAGGTGGAGGTGCTGCGGACCCTGAAGGAGGAAGCCGAGAAGCCAGAGGAGGCGGCCAAAGACCAGCACCGCAGGCTGTGGGAAGGTACGTCGCTGCATCCCGCGTGGCTGAGATGCCCCCTTGGCTCCTACCAGGGAAGAGTCTGGGCCCAGGAGTCTCTTGCCCATTGTCTCTTGTCTGTCGTTCCACTGGTTTTTTTTGAATCACGGCCCTTTAGTTCCCCAGTTGCCTCATTATCTTCGACTGTGTGTTGGGCATTGTGTTTAAAAGTCATTTATAGCAGTAACTTGCAGCTTTGATGAGAGGTCCTTCTCTCGAGAAGAGGGGCTTTTCTTTCTGCCTTCTTTGTGAGAACACTGGATTCAGGGACTGCAAGTCTGAAGTTGAGGCTGGAGCTTCCTCCAGCCCCCCAGGCAGAGCGAGCCGAGGTCCGAGCAAGGGCTGCCTGATTCCTGGCCCAGCTTAGCCCTGAGGGGAGTCCCATGGGGTCATAGTTATGGGGCGGGTCACCTTGGACCTTGATTTTCATTTCCCTTCCCTCACAAGTTATCAAAATGGACATCCACATTTGCCAGGCTTGGCAAAATCCTTTAGGATGAAAGTAGCTTCTACCTTCTCTTCTCTTCTTCACTTCCTCATTGCTCTGGCAACTCCTACTGCCTGGGGTTGGTTTTAAGGTGATTTTTTTTTTTTTTTTTAATGCTTGGTCCAGCATTTTCTTGCTGTTGGCAGATTGTGCCGCTGTTGTGGATAATCTGAAACCTTGGCATTTGTTCTGAGTCTGCTGTGTGCAGGGACACACATGGCGGAAGGCGGATAGGAGGGAGAGGTGGGGCAGAAACCCACTCCAGACTAGTTGAAAGACTAAGATCAAGCATTGCCAGAAATATCTGGAGCCGTGGCCCCAGCCGGTCACAGGGATGGTGACCAGCGGCTGGTAGCCTTCTGAGGCTGTGCTGTGATCTCCTCCATCTTTTTGAGCATCTGCTGTGTTCTTCCGCCCTTCCCCCTCTCCGTCCTGATTTCTCATAATCGGTAATTCAGTCGTTCATCTGACAAGCACCTGCTGCGTGCCTGTGATGTGCCAGGTCTACCCCAGGTGCCCACAGTACATCATTGACTAAGATGGATGAAGCCCTTTACCTGTAGAAGGGACAGGCTCAAAGGTCGTGAGGCTGCATCTTGTCTAGTTTTTAAGGAGCAGCAAGGAGACCATGAGCTTCCTGGGTGGTGCTAGCGGTAAAGAATCTGTCTGCCAATGCAGGAGACGCAAGAGATGCAGGTTCAGTCCCTGGGTTGGGAAGATCGCCTGGAGGAGAGCATGGCAACCTGGTCTAGTATTCTTGTCTGGGAAATCCCATGGACAGGGAAGCCTGGCAGGCTACAGTCCATGGGTCACAAAGAATCAGACATGACTGAGCAGTGCACACACACACACACACAGACCATGTTGGTGAATGAGCAGAGACTCCCCCTCTTTGTTTACATAACATCAGCTGCTTCTGTGATCAAGCCACAGAGTTCAGGGGTTGCCAACAGGGACCTTATGACCTGTCAAACCTAAAATATTTAGCGCTGGGTTCTTTACAGTAAAGTTTGCTGACCCCTGATAACAGACGCCAGTATTCTCTCCCACGCTGACGCTGGGTAGACCAGGGCACCCAGTGCTTGTTTCACAAGGATCATCGTGTTTTTGTCCCTGCTCCCCTTTCCCAGTCATCACCTGGTTTCACAAACAAGGAAGCTGAGGCCAAAGAGGCCACTGGCTTGCCCAGCTAGACTGATGCCCACATTATTCCGATTGCAGACCCTGTTCCTTATCTGCAGGCTTGAGTCACCAGCCTGCTCCTGCCTCGCTCAGGGCCCAGTTTCCTTTGCGTGTGTTGGGTCTTTGTTGCATGGTGTGGGGCTTCTCTAGTTGCGGCAGGCAGACTCAGTTGCCCCACGGCGTATGTTATCTTACGCCAGAAATGTGTCCCCCGTGTTGATGCTTTATTAGGATTAGATTATATTATTACGTTTCTATTTATTAAGTTCTATTAAATTATTGTTCTTTATTAGAATTATTAGAATCAGAAGGCTGACTTTTTATTACTAATTTATATTTACTTTTGGCCATGCCGGGTCTTCCTTGCTGCTTGCAGCCTTTCTCTAGTTGCGGCAAGCGGGGGCTACTTTTTGTTAGGGTGTGGGGCTTTCTCGTTGCAGAGCACAGGCTCTAGGCGCACGGGCTTCATAGTTGTGGCACACAGGCTCAGTAGTTGTAGTGCGCAGGCTTAGTTGCTCCACAGCATGTGGAGTCCCCTCGGACCAGAGATCGAACCCATTTCCCCCGCACAGATTCTTTGCTGGAAGCCTGATTCTTAACCACTGGACCCCAGGGAAGTCCCTGGGCCCATTCTGCCCCTTCTGGCCTGCTGATGGCCTCCCTCCATCAGGCCAGCAGTCTTCCTGGCTCCCCCAGTGCCTTGGGTGGGACAGCATTTGGGCCACCACTGGCTGGTTACAACGCCCCCTGCGGTCGAGGGCTTCCCCCCGCTCTCTGTACTCTGTGTATGTGCCATGTTGGCCTGATGGCCTGCCCACACCCCCACCAGCCCTGCGAAACTGCTGCTCTTTGTTGCTCCCAGGCCTCTGCTCCAGCCATGCCCACTGCAGACGTGTGTCGAGCGGGCTGCAGGCCCAGCGCTCAGCGGTGACACACGCCCCCTCTAGAAGATTCCACTGGGCAGCACTGGTCTGCACGGTGTATGCGTGTTGTGCTCTGTCCCCGGGTGCCTCGTTTCCTTTTACTCTTTGCTCTCCGTTTTTTCTCACTGCGGTAAAATCCCAGTCATGTTCCAAATTCACCATTTCAGCCCGTTTTCAGCGCCCGACTCAACGGTGTCAGGTACGTCCACACTGTCGACAGTGTCCAGCAGGACGTCGTTGCTGCTGTCTAGTTCCAGAACATTCCTATCACCCCAGGACAGATCCCCCAGGCCCATTAAACTGGCCCTCCAGATCTCCCCTTGGCCCTGTCCCCAGCCCCCGGCCCCACGCGTTGGCTTCCTGTTTCCATGGACTGACCTGCTCTGGACGTTTCACATGAGGAAGTCAGGCAGTGAGTGGCCTCTGTGACTGACTGCTTTCCCCTAGTGTCGTACTGTCAAGGGTCATCCATGTTGTAGCCCGGTGTCGGGACCCCTGCTTCCTTTTTAA
Source organism: Bison bison bison (assembly GCF_000754665.1). Classification (NCBI taxonomy): domain Eukaryota; kingdom Metazoa; phylum Chordata; class Mammalia; order Artiodactyla; family Bovidae; genus Bison; species Bison bison. The sequence goes on along the minus strand of NW_011495051.1, from coordinate 7,164,663 downwards.
GAGCTGCTGTCCATTCCAGCGTGTGACCCTGGTGGGGTTGTCTCATCCAGGTCCATTTTTCCCATCAGGTTTTTGGTCTCCACTGCTTGTAAGTGGCTCTTGTGTACCGAGGGGCTGGCCCTTGGTGACTGAAGTTGCAGGCGTTTTCTCTTTCACCTTTGCTGCCAGGTTCCTTTACTCTTTTTTTCCGGGCCACGTGTTAGAAAGTGAGCGACCTCTGGTCTTTGCTTCTGTTTCCACCTTCTTTTGCACCATGTCTAGCATCCTTTTACACAAGGCTGGGCAGACTAGTGCCTGGCTTCTTAGTGTGGAGTTGCTGACTCAGGTTCAGGGTTGGCACGCCACGGAGGTTGCACCGGGATTCCCAGAAGGTGGTGGGGATGAGCATGGGCTCTGGAGGCACATGGCCTGGCTTGGGCCCCCGGCTGTGCCCCTCACCAGCTGGGTGACCATGGGCAGGTCCTTTCATCCACCTGAGCCTGGGGCTCTCATCTGTGAGGACATTGTTGCGGTCTCTGGGACACAGGCTGCTCATCCTGGTGGAGAGGGCCGAGCCTCATAGTGCAGCTGCACTGGGGGTGCTTTCCTGAGTGACCCTGAGCCGGTTGGGCTGAGACAGGCCGAGGAGAGACCATCAGAGCACGTGTGGGGCTGCAGCGCCCTGCGTCCTCTGGCCACAGCTCAGTTCCCGTCTTCCGTGCTGGTGGCTTCTCCCCCTTTGCGAGACACTCCGCGGGGCCCCCAGGACATCTGCCTCACCTGGCTGCGCCCCCACCCCAGCCTCTGTCCCCTGACCTCTTTTCCTGGGGCCTCCTGAATGTGGCACACCTATGGTCCTACCCCTCACTCTGTCACGGATTGTTCAGACTCTCTGCAGATGCCCCCAGCTGCCCCTGCTGGATCCTCCATCCATCTGGCACTGCCCAGCTCCTCTGCCCCCCCACCCCCACACAGGCCAGCCCTTCTCATTGCCTAGCTCCCGCCCCCAGTCTGCCCCCCACAGTGGCCTGACTCAGAGCCCCAGCCTCAGCACCCAGAGGCCCGGGCACACAGTGAGCCCAGGGGGTGCTGGGGATGGAGGATGATGGAGCTGGTCCTCCACAGAGCAGCAGGCCATCTCCAAGGAGCAGCGGGAGCGGGAGCTGGCAGCCAGCGCCTTCCAGGAGCTGGATGATGACATGGATGGCGCGTGAGTGTGCCAGCGCCACCTGCCCCGGGCTCCCTCCTCCCTCTCCCCACCTTTAGGAAACCAACCAGAGCCCACCTCCTTGCCCTGGAGCCCGATCCCCTGGGGGCTTGGAGGGGCTGGGGAAGAGATGAGGGAAAACACCCCCTCGAGCTGGACAGGGGGACTCAGGATCTCAGTGCTTTTCGAAAGCCTATTCTGTGGCCCGGGACGCTTTAGTGAAAGACGAAATTCTGGCCAGTGCCCCTGAACTTGCTGGCCAACCCCAGGCCCACGGCTCAGTGGAGGGTGGGCTTTTGGGAACAGGGAGGCTGGGCAGGCCCCCTGGTGGGAGGCCTGGGACTTTGGAGGGTTCCTGGGGGGAGAATGGGCAGGGCGGTCCCGTTCCTGGTGGGCAGTGGTGGTGGGCGGTGGGATAGAGGCAGGATGGGCCACCATGGGTATGTGGGTCTCCTGTGGTGGAGGACGCCAGGCCACAGTGTTTCCCTGTACTGGGCTCTAAGGGTGGAAGGGAGTGGCAGCTGGGCCTTGAGGACACGGCTACCACCCCACCCCTGTGCCTGTCCCTCCCTTGTGCTCCTCAGGGCTGTGGAACCTCAGCAGTGGGTAGGAGGCAGTGGACGGGGTGGCTAGGACCTGCCTTTCCCAGGATAGAGACCAGACCGGGCCCTAACTCCAGACCTCATTTTTTCCCACTTTCCTGCCTGCCCTCTCTCTCTGCCCCAAGGTCCTAAAGCAAGTTCTCAGGAGGAGCCCTGGCCCAGGTTGGGGGGCAATTGACCAGAAGCCCATGGGCTCACTGCTCTATCGTCTTCTGCCTTTGACCCCGCAGGGTCTCAGTGGCTGAGCTGCAGACCCACCCGGAGCTGGACACGGATGGGGACGGGGCATTATCAGAAGGGGAAGCCCAGGTACTCGGCCCACCCCTTTGCTTGGGACTTCTGGAGGGGATTGCCCCAAGGTGACCTCAGGGTTGGGAGGGCGGGGGTGGCCAGAGGCAGGCCTTCTGTGGGCTACTCCCATGGAGAGTCCCCTGCTGGCCCAGGGCCAGGGTTCTGGGG
>NW_011495051.1:7161986-7162259 GCF_000754665.1 Bison bison bison | reverse complement strand
CCTCACAGCTCTGCCCTCACTGGCCTTGTCCCTGCTCCCCACCCATCGCTGCCCTGCTGGTCCTCACTCCCCACCTCGCCCTGGCCTCTGTCTCTCAGCTCCTCTCCCTGGTCTCTCCAGTCCCCACCCCGCACCTCTCTGGCCCCCGCCTCTTTCCCACAGCCCTGTGCTGCCCCCTTCTGGCAGACGCTCCTCACCCAGCCCAGCTCCAGTCTGGCCCTGGGCAAGTCAGCGCGTGCTGTGCCTGGCACCGCAGCCTGAGGGCCCCTGCAC
>NW_011495051.1:7161454-7161886 GCF_000754665.1 Bison bison bison | reverse complement strand
GGGGAAGGGATGTGATATGAGCCCCCTCTGCCGCCCCCGCCCTGCCCCTGGATGCCTCACAAAGGCACCGCCTCCAGCTCTGGCACAGGGCCACCCTGGCCAGCTGGGCGGCCCCACCCCCTCTACAGAAGCCACCCCGCCCCCAGCTGTCTGTCCCTCCCTCCCTCTTTCTAGGCTCCTTGGAAGGGATGGAGACACGAGGCCGCCCTTGGGCGATGGTGGGAGCCTGGCCCCGGCCCTGGGGGTGGGGGTGGACCCCCGAGTCCTCAGCACGACCTCTCCGCACATCCGGCAGGTGCTGCCCACTGAGTACCCACCATCGCCTCCTGCACCCGATGTGATGGAGCCCAAGGAGGAGCAGCCCCCCATGCCCTCACCGCCCACAGAGGAGGAGGACGAAGACGAGGAGGACGAGGAGACAGAGGAGGATGA
>NW_011495051.1:7159258-7160883 GCF_000754665.1 Bison bison bison | reverse complement strand
AGCCCCACCGAGGAGGACAGGATGCCGCCGTATGATGAGCAGACGCAGGCCTTCATCAACGGTGAGGGCTGACCCTGGGAGGGAGGGGCCCCTCCCTGTCGCCAGCAGGTGCAGGGGCCCAAGAAACAGGCCCCGCTTGCTCCTCGAGGGGACCTGGGGCTGGCCCAGGCAAGCCCAGGGGGCTCTGGGCCACCCAGAGGGGGTCTTCTGGGGCCTGGGGAAGCTGGCACCACCACACCAGTCCCAGGGGCCCTTCTCCCTCCTCGTGGGTAGCTGTTGTTTGTGTCGCCCTTGGCAGGCGAGGAACCAGCAGGGCCCCAGGAGCCCCGGCCCTGCTCCCTCAAGAGCTGAGAGCCGGGGCGGGGTGGTGGGGTCTGCCTGGCGGCTGGCAAGGCCCAGAGGGTCTTCCTGGGCCCTCTCCTCACCCAGAGCCAGCCCTGGGGCTGGGGGAATCAGGCCTGTCTGCGCCACCCCCTGCCCTGTGTGGGGACACCTCTGACCTCCTTCCCAACCCCCCCAGCTGCCCAGGAGGCCCGCAACAAGTACGAAGAGGCTGAGCGGTCCCTGAAGGACATGGAGGAATCCATCAGGTATGGGGGTGCCCATGCGGTCGCAGCAAGGCCACTTTTCCACTGCCCCATGGCCGCCTGCTGCCCAACTCCCCAGAGATGGTGGCGATGGGGAAGTCACTCAGGCAACCTCTGCAAATTGGAGGTGGCTCCTGCAGGGAGAGTCCCCAGGTGGTGGGGACTGGAGCCCAGGCCCCGAGAGACCCTCCGCCACTCGAGCTGGCCTTCCTGCGTTGTCCTGAGTCGGGCTGGCACCCCCCACTGCCCCTTAACCTCCGGGCCTCCCCTTTAGGAACCTGGAACAGGAGATTTCATTTGATTTTGGCCCCAACGGCGAGTTCGCCTACCTGTACAGCCAGTGCTATGAGCTCACCACCAATGAGTGCGTCCCCTGTGGGCACGTGTGGTGGGTGGGCTTGGTGGGTCTGAGCCTGAGCAAGGACGAGGTGGGGAGGGAGGGTGGTGGGCTTAGGCACAGCCACTGGGATTTGAGGTACTTGCATGGCTCTGGTGTGGGGGGTTGTCGTGGAGGCTGGGGACCCCTGTTCCCCCACCCACCAGCCCCATCCCACGACAGGTACGTCTACAGACTCTGCCCCTTCAAGCTTGTCTCACAGAAACCAAAACTCGGCGGCTCCCCTACCAGCCTTGGGTGAGTGAGCTCGGGCTAGGCCCCCTTCTCGGCCCCTCATCCCCACCCCTGGCTGCCCCGGCCGGCCCCTCTCAGCGGCCCACTCTCCCATAGCACCTGGGGCTCGTGGGCTGGCCCCGACCACGACAAGTTCAGCGCCATGAAGTATGAGCAGGGCACAGGCTGCTGGCAGGGCCCCAATCGCTCCACCACCGTGAGTGCCCGCGGGCTGGGGGAAGTGGAGTGGGGATGTGGCCCACAGAGCCCACCTGAGCCCCACCGGCCCACCCCAGGTGCGCCTGCTGTGCGGGAAGGAGACGGTGGTGACCAGCACCACAGAGCCCAGCCGCTGCGAGTACCTCATGGAGCTGATGACGCCAGCTGCCTGCCCAGAGCCCCCGCCTGAATACCCAGTGGAGGGCGAC
>NW_011495051.1:7156840-7159109 GCF_000754665.1 Bison bison bison | reverse complement strand
GCTAGGGGTCACCTCACCCACCCCACAGGGCAGGAAGCAGGTAGGGCTCCATGCCCTGCTTTTGGTTGGCCAGTGGGGCAGAGCCATGTTCCCAGGCCCCTGCTGCCTCCACAGATGGAATAAAGGAGCCTGTCCTGCTTGGGCCCCCACACCCTGGGGGCCTGGCCCGCTGTGCCCCCCACCCAGGGTATCTGCCTTCCCTCTAGGTGGGGAAGTGACTTGACCTGTGACCCCCAAACAATAAACATGATTCCTCCAACTCATCTGTGTCTGTCTGGCTTTGCTGGGGTGTGAAAGGGCCGGGGGTGGAGAGGGCTGAACATGGTAAGCAGCTGTTTAGATCTGGCTCCGGTTTGAGGGTCTCACCTGAGATGCCCCGTGGACAGCAGAGCCTGGAACCATGTAAACAGACAGCTATTGGGTCACTTCCTTCTGGGTTTCCTCCTGGGCTGGTCTCAGACCCCACCCCCTCAATCACATGTGTGCTGTGGGGAAGCCAGGGGGCTCCAGATGTGAGCTAGGCCCAGAGAGGGACAGTGGCGTGCACTCAGCCACACAGCAGGGCCAACTGGTGTGTGGAAGCACAGACACCTGAGGTCATAAGATTCTGAACTTTTATTTTTCTGGCATGAAAAGTACAAATAATTAAACAATTCCATGTAAAAGTCTGTTACCGCGGCCAGGCCTGTAATCCCGGTAATAAATAGTGTCTAAACTCAACGCAAAGTGTTCTTGTTGGGTTTTTTTTTTTTTTTTTTTTTTTTTTTTAACAGTTCTTTTATCACCTCCAACATGGACTCTGTCTTGATTTGAAACCATCCAAATAAATAACAGGATGAAGGAAGGGCTGGAGGGGCTGAGCCCCTTCCCCACGGGCCCTGCCCCTGCCCCACACAGGGATGCGGAAGACCCCAGGCCCCACCTCCCCTGGGGTGAGGGGCTGGCCTCCAGGAAGGGGGCCTGGCTGGCTGGGCTGAGTTCTGTGTTTTAGAAAAAGGAGTCCCCTCCCAGTTGGGGGTGGCAGGGGCCCAGGGCCTCAGTTGAGGGGGGTGTGGGGAGGTGCCCCCTCTCTGGAGCCCGGCCTCCCCCAGGGTGGGGAACAAACCCAGCCCTTATTGCTCACAGATGCCTCCGCCACGCTGTCCACGTGTGGACACGCGTCGCTGCGGGCGGACAGCAGAGGGGAGAAAGCCCCAAGAAAACAGAGGGAGAGGGATGGACCCGCTGGGGGGCCTGCCCTGCTGGAGGGGAGTGGGGAGGTTGGGGAGGACTTAAAAACCACAAGAATAAATAGGTTTGTGTATCAAGAACAAGCTAGGGTTTCACCAGCTAAATAGGACTGAAAAAATTCTCAAGACGAGCAAAAATAATCCCATTAAAGACCCCGGACGTCGCTGGCTGCAGGGACCTCCCTGCAGAGCACAGGCCCCCCCACGGGGCGCCGCTCGGCTACCATTACTGTTATTAATAATTATTATTACTTTAATGATTCCACTTCCCCTTTTATAAATAAATTAGGCATAACCACGTCTCGGCAAAACTTAAAGAAACAAAGAGAACATCGTGGTTCCTTTAAACTTGCAAACTGGATGAAGGAACAGAAATATACACAAATGTCCTTACAGGGCAACAAGGATAAATAGTTAACATAGCAATAAGTTAAAACTACAAGAAGCTCAATTCGGCAAAAAAGTACAAGAAAGTTAACTGGTGCCAGTTTATGTCTTTTTTTTTTTTTTTCTTTTTTTTTAAATCTCTTCTGTGTGTGTGGTTTTTTTCCTCTTCCTTTTTTTTTTTTTTTTTGTCGCTTTTTTCCTCTTCTGTTTGTGTTTTTTTGTCGCTTTTTTGATTTTTTTTTTCTTTTTGTTCCTTGCAGCAGAAGCTCCACAGACGTTTAATAACAACACCGGGAGGGGTCGGGGAGAGAGAGCTGGGCAGTCAGATGGGGCCAAGGCCAGACACCAAACGCAGGGACACCGGAGGAGGGGCTGAAACTAGGGTTTGCCGTTCTTGGTTCTGACTGGGCCCACTGTGGGGGTGAGGGCCTGCGAGGGCTCCCGAGGGCTCCGGCCTTTGGCTTCTGTTGGATTTTTTTTTTTTTTAAACAAAGAATGAAAACTAGGGGGATGGAAAAGCCCAGACAGAAGCCGAGGCTGGGGCTCGGGATGGGGGCTGCGTCCACTGCCCTCACTGATCTGGAAAGACAGAAAAACCCAACAAACTGAAAGGGGGTGACAAGTGGACGGGAAGAGAAGGGGACAAGAGAGGA
>NW_011495051.1:7155828-7156513 GCF_000754665.1 Bison bison bison | reverse complement strand
AAAAGGGTAACGAGGTATCCTGTGTCTGGATGCATGGACGCTGTGTGTGCACGCCTGTGATCGTGGGCAGCAGGGACCACTGAGGAGCCAGGAGAGATCTCTGCAGAGAACCTGGGGCGGGGCCGGTGGGGCTGGAGTGTAGCGGGTGGGGTGGGGCCAGCCGTCCTTGCTAAGGGAGGAAGTGGGCTGTGGACTGGGCTGGGGTCTGGGCTGTGACCGCTAACCTGGGCCTGAACGATGCTGTGGGCATGTCTGTGTGTCTCTGGGTGTTGTGACTATGTGTCTCCATGCTTGGGTGTCTAGATTTATGTCCAAATGAATCTGTCTCCACATGGCCACGTGCACGTGAGGTAATGTTCCCATCTTCACGTGTGCACATTTGTCCTTGGCCACACCCACCTGCGGTCACTTCCTCCCTTGGCCACACCCACCTGCGGTCACTTCCTCCCTTGGCCACATTTGCCCACGTCCGAGTCCACCATGGCCATGCGTGTGTAGCCCCATACTTTGCTCTTCCATGTTTATTGGGCCAAGGAGTTTTCCTGAGGCGTGTCTCTGGGTCCCTCTGTGCTGCTGTGTGTGTCCCTGGGGGGTGTGTACATGTGCCTGCCCCTGTGTATCTTTGCGTGGCTGTGTTTCTCAGTGTGGCCCCATGGACCCTCAGCTCCTAAGCCCTGCTCCCTGT
>NW_011495051.1:7152619-7155728 GCF_000754665.1 Bison bison bison | reverse complement strand
GTTTTTTTTCATTTTGTCTCTGTTTCCAGCCCCTCCCCCTGCTCCTCACATTCCACACCAAGGGGCTCTGGGCCAGGGCTGACCACACCCCTCTCATGTTTCACTTTTTTGGGGATTTTTAAACCTGATCCCCCCGTCTCAGGCTCACCTAGGTAACTGGGGAGGCCTGGGCAAGGGGGCCTGGGAGGGCACCCCCAATGCGCCCCACCCCAAGCCATCCGTGGAGGGTGGTTGAGGGGTGGGCTAGGGGCACATCTCTGCTTTCATTTTAGCCGAAAAAGGAAACAAAAACCTTCACCATGAACGAAACCAAGACGAGAGAGTGAACAGCCCAGCCTAGGGGGTAGGGGCATTAGGATGGGGGAGGGGGCCCCCCCCGGCACCCCCCATGCCCTGCAGACCCTCCCACCAAGTGCTCACCCTGTGGCTTCTGCAGGGACGCAAGGCCCTCGTGCCGTCCGTGGTCTGCCTGCGCTGTCTCTCTCGGGCCCCCTGTCTCTCTCTCTCTCTCTCTCTTTCTCTCTCTCTCTGTCTCTGCTGCCCGGGGAGGGTGGGGAGGGCGGCGGCGCCTCAGGCCTTGTGCTGTTTGCTGGTCTTGAAGGACACCTGCAGCACGCGCTCGCCCAGGCGGTAGCCATTGAGGCTGGCGATGGCCATGGCCGCCTCGTCGTAGTTGGTCATGGTGACGAAGCCGAAGCCCTTGCACTTGTTGGTGGTGAAGTCACGGATGACCTTGACGTTGGTGACCGCCCCGAAGGGCCCGAACAGCTGCCACAGAACGCTCTCGTCCGCTTCCGGAGACAGGTTGTACACGAAGATGCACCAGCCGGCGCCCGCTGCACCCCCCGAAAGGCCCACGCCCGCAAGGCCGCTCATGCCATCGATGGCGATGGGTGAGAACCTGGCGATGAGCGACAGGGGACTACTTTGGGGGTCACGCGGGCTCTGCCCTGACCCCCGGCATGCCCCCTGACCCCTCTTGACCTCTGACTGTGCAGTGACCTTGGGACTGTGTGACCCTGCATTGGCCCTGTGACCTCCATCTGAGACCCCATCCACCTTAAACCTCACACTCTGAGCCACTCTGAGACACCAGCCCCCATCTCCACCCTGACCTGAAGCCCTGTCCTGACCTCTGACCCTCTCTGAATGTTAGGTCCTCACCCACCATCCTTCCCTGAGTCCCAACCCACCTCCTGAGCCCATGACCTTGGACCCCACCTGATCCTCAGCCCTGTTGATCCCTGACCCCTTCCCCTCACCTGGCAACCACTCTCCCCTTGGCATTTCTTCCCACCCAATTCCTGTCCTCACCAGCCACTCAGACACCACCCTGACCTCACCCTTGGCAATGCCGCCTCTTTTGCCACACTGGCCATCCTGCCAGGAGGAGGCCCACCCGGAAGGGCAGTGCTGGAACCAGGGTGCGAGTGTGGCCTTTAAGTGTCCCCTTCTGGTTATTCAGGTCTCAGCTCCGTGGTCACCTCCTCTCTCTGGCCCTCTTCAGCTTTTTCCTACTTATGTACATATGTATGTACATATGTGGGCTTCCCAGGTACTGCTAGTAGTAAAGAACCCACCTGCCAATGCAGGGGACATAAGAGACCTGGGTTCGATCCCTGAGTCGGGAAGATCCCCTGGAGGAGGGCATGGCAACCCGCTCCAGTATTCTAGCCTGGAGAATCCCACGGCCAGAGGAGCCTGGCTGACTACAGGCCATGGGGTCGCTAAGAATCAGACACAACTGAAGTGACTTGGCAGGCACACGTGTACATGTGTATGTTTTCGGGGGTTTTTTTGGCTGCACCTCGAGGCACGCAGGATTTTAGTTCCCCGACCAGGGATTGAACCTGCTCCCTCTGCAGTGGAAGCTCAGTCTTAACCACTGGACCACCAGGGAAGCCCCCAGGCCTTTTCCTATTTAAATCGGATATTTATTCTCAGCTCCATCTTCCCTGCAAGGTTCGGTTCCGGCTCCCAGGCCCAGAACAGCTCTCAGCACCAGTCGGCCCTTGGGAGAGGTGTGTGGAGTCAAAGAACAGAGGAAGGGGCAGAACTGGCTTCACCACATTCCGCGCTGGCTCCCTGCCTTCCTGAGGCTCCTCTACACCTCAGGACCCAGGACACCAAGGGCCTTAAGCTGTTTATATGATTGCTGGGCTCACTCTCTCCTCCTGGACTTTGCAAAGCCATCTCTGCTGCCAGGAACCCTGATTCTCTTCTGGCCCCGAGTGATGTCTCCATTGGATGTCCATCAACTTGTCTCCTACCCTACCTCCCAGATCACTGTTCATCTGTCTCCTTCCCCAAAGGACTGAGATAAGTAATAATATTAACAATAATCATAAGAGCTGCTGCCTTTTACTGAGCGAGCCCACACTGTGTGCCAAGCATCAAGCTCAGTGTCATTCCATTTCCACCAGGGCCACCAGGGGCAAGTCTGACTGGGCCACGCTGGGTTCCCAACCCCAAGCCATGCTCCTGGCACTCAGCATGTGCTCAGTAGCTCTTGATGGTATAGACACAGGGACCTTCAGAGGATCAGGATGTGTACAGTATAGCAGGGGCCTCAAGGTTCCTTGCCAGCTAAGAGGCAGAAAGGGGGCATCCTGTGACCCTCAGCAGAGATGACCAAGAGTGGCCAGTGGGGGCACAGCTGTGACCCAGGCAACCCTGCCTGCCTTTCAGTGGAATGGAGAAGGCCACAGATAGGCCGTCTGGGTCCAAATTTCACAGTAGCCCTTTCTAGGCACTTAGCAGACTCAGTATTCCCCAGATCTCTTGATGGTCACACTATGCCCATACATGGGCAGTCCTGGGGGTGAGGTGGGGGAGGGCTCCATCAGGGCAAAGGTCCCAGGAGGGAATACGGAGGGGCTGGGGGCAGCAGGGCAGGGGCACTCTTACCTCTTGACTCCATAGGCCATGTTGAGCAAGTTGTCCAGCCTGTGGAGGCAGAAGGGGTGGTCACTGGCGGCTTCTGGGCACACCCCCTGGCTGCAGTGTCACAGATCGGGAGAGCCTGCCCTCCCCGCCCCCAGCCAGCAGGCCAGCAGTGCTGCTGGCCCTGCCCCCTCCCGCCTGCTCCCCGCCCGGCTGGGCACCGCCT
>NW_011495051.1:7140971-7152469 GCF_000754665.1 Bison bison bison | reverse complement strand
CACTCACTCGGGCACCGCCTCATGCCGGTCCTGCTACCCACTCTTCACTGGCATCCTCGCCCTCCCACACTGGACACCCCGTCTTGCTCTCCCATGCCACCCCCCCACTTGCCCCCAACTCCAGCTCTTGGGTCCCTAGAAGGGAAGTTTCAAGTCTCTTCTCCAAAGTGCCTGGGTCAGGCAAGTGACACGGCCTCTCTGAGCCTCAGGGTCCCTGGGGACCCTTTGTCCCTCAAGGGACAAGATGGGCTCTGATCTCATGGCATCACTGAGCAGAAAAAGCAAGGGTGCCTGCCCCCCAGGGAGCACTCTGTGGCTTGCACCTGTGGAACCAGCAGCTGGAGCCACGTGCCCAAGGGAGGGGGCAGCCGGGGCTGACCCGATCGGGTAGTTCTAGAACTCTTGACGCCAATAATAATACTCACAGTGGCCTGTGGACATTGAGTGCCTGCTGTGTACAAGGGCCTGGCCTCAACACAGGACAGGCCCCCACATTTCCTCTTTTCTGCCCTCAGCAGCCCCAGAGTGTGGGCATCGTCCTGGAGTCTCTCCACTGTGCAGGAACGGGGTTCAAGGAGGGCACCTGCAAGCCTCGGGCACCCGGTTCTGGGGGTCTGGGGTATCTAGGGGCAGGGAGCGGCAGGGGCTCACCGAAAGCGCTGTGTCTGGTGGTGCAGGGGGCCTGCGTAGCGCCGGGCGGAGGACTGGTAGAGCTGGGTGAGCAGCGCCTGGCCCGTCTTCTGACTCGGGTTGTTGGCAAACTTGACCGTGATGGGCTCAGCCGCACCCAGCGGCTTCTGCCCGTTCAGTCCTTTGATGGCCTCCTCGGCTTCGATCCTCTTGTCAAAGCGGATGAACCCCACACCCCGAGAGACACCTGCAGTGGGGCGCGAGGGCTTCATGGGGACCCGCCCCCTCCTTTGTGACCCCGCCCCCTCCTCCCTGCTGTTTGTTTCTCCACCTGGGTGTCTCTGTCCTGCGTGCCCCTGCCAGGTGAGCCCTCCCCGGCAGCCTCACCTGTGACCTGGTCCACCAGGATGCGAGAAGTGATGATGCGGCCGTACTGGGAGAAGAGCTGCTCCATCTCTTTCTGGCTCATGGTCTTGGGGAGCCCGCTGACGTACAGGTTCGCATCTCGGATAGAGGCAGAGCTGGGTCTGGCATAGGATACCTGGGGGAGGGGGTCAGGCAGACAGGGCTGAGGGCAAGACCCATATCACAGATGGGGAAAGAGAGGCAACACCCAAACTGCCACTGCGCGACAGACATCCCTCATCCATTTACTCAACAAATACCATGAGTGGTCAGTCACCATGGGCAGTGGGCAGGAGTCAACCGGGGAGTGGTCAGAGGGGACGTGGCTGTGACCAAGATAATGAACGTGGCTCGGCCTGCGTAGAGCGACGACAAATACCTGCGCCTCTGGGGGGCGGGGGGGGCACGTGTCTCCCTGGGGACTTTGGAGACCTTTGCGTCTCTAGCTCATGCTCTCAGGCTGGACATTCCAGCAGCATCGACACGTCTGACTTCTTTGGAAAGTGAACCTGGGGTGCTGGCCGGTCTCTTCCCTACTACACTGGGCACCCTCAGGGTCACTCAGATCTTTAGCCCACAGCTCAATCCTGACAGCTCCAGAATGTCTGAGCCAGCACTGGGACTGGCCCCTGAACTGCACACCTGCGTGATACCTGCCTCCAGGTGTCCTGTGAGGAGGCTTCATGGTGGAGGAGTCACACTCAGCAACCCCAACTTGCCTCCACTCAATAATGACAGTTCTGTCGTTCCAGGCGCTCAGGTCCCCAGCCTTGGGTTGTCCTCGACGTGTCTATCACACCCACATCTAAACACCATCATCCTATCGGCTCCACCTTCCTCCTTATCCAGAATCCACCTACTTCTCCCCATTTTCCTCCCATTGCTCATCCAGACCAGTGTAGCAGGCTCCACCCTGGTTCCCTGCTCCACTCCACACCCCCCCACAGGCTGTTCCTCCCACAGCAGCCAGGGGGCACCTGTGAGCATCTGAACCAGGTCACATCCCTCTGCTTAGACTCCTCTGTGTCTCCCACCTTCTCAGAGTTCAAGTGCTTCTCATGGCCCACAGGGCCTTGCATGACCTGACCCATCACCACCCCCCACGCTCATTTCAGCCCACTGTCCCCCTCAACATCTCTATTCCAGGCACACAGGCCTCCCTCCATGTTCCCCAAACACTAGGTTTGCTCCACCCTCAGGGCCTTTGCGCTTGCTGTCCCCTGGGCTTCCAACTCTCTTCCTCGCCTTTCTTCTCCTCCATGCCTCTTGTGAAATATCCTCCTGGTCCTTTCCCATCCGCATTTGGTCCTCCACCCTTAGCCCCGTTCCTCTCTCAAAGCCCTTCTCTCAGTTATGAAATAAGACACATTTCCCTATGACCCTTCGATTCATTAATTGTGGTCCAGCCCAACAATGAAACTCTCTGCAACTGTTTGAAAAATGGTGGATGTGTATATTTATTTCCCCGAAACAGTGGTGAGTATTGTAAAGTGGGGGAAAGAAAAGTCCATTTACAGAGCAGCGACTATTGTGTGACCCCATCTCATTGTGTGTTTATCAATGTCCTGGAAACATGGTCTAGAGGGCCCACCCCCAAACGCTAACAGGGTGAGCTAGAGCTATCGGGGGCAGGGGGGTGGGAGGATAAGCTCCTTCCTCCCTTACTTCTGCTGATGTCTATCTTTCTGTTTCTTCTAAATTAACCTCTGGGTAGAGGAGGTCATTGTCAAGGGCCCAGCTTTTGTTTAGGGAGGTGAGTTGCAAGGGCATATTACTTCACTAGAAGTCACTAATTAAAAAATGAACAAAATGAAAAAAAAAAAAACAAACAAAACAAAAACAAAAAAAAATGAACAAAATGAATAAATTGGGCCAAGGGTATATTGCTTCTGGAGTGGGGGCAGGGAGATTCTAATTGATGCAATTGTGCGCACCCGGGGCCCTCCAGAAAACTAAAAGACAAACATCACAGCTGCTATATTTCAGTAATAACAATGAAAACTCATGGCAATGTATTTGATGGCTTCCACTCTTCCCCACCCTAGGGGCTGTGCCTTTTTTAGAGATGACGACTTGTTGATGGATTGGAGCTGGGGGACGGGGGAAGGGACGCTGAACTCCTAGGTGGGTTTTGGGGTCAGGGGTCATCCAAGGCAGAGTCGGCATTCAGGGTCCTTTCCCATCCTTCCATGACGTGGGCTGATCCAGGTCCTTCACCTGGGTATGGGCTCCTCCTACACCCCTTGACCAGGATAGGGCTTGGCACACAATGGATGGCTGGAAATATTTGGGGCACAACCTGCTGGAACACCTAGTTAGGACCAGCCAAACACCACAGCCACCCAGGCACACACACACACGGGGCCACACTAGGATTCCCACTGCACAGCTCTGGTGACTACACCACCAGGAGGGGGACACAAGGCCATTGCCACATTCATGGAACTCCAGGGTAATTACAGTAAGAATCATAGAACCAACCACACACCTGTCACACCACTGCACAAGCCCTCGGTGTCACACACATCCCACCCCGAATGGGGCACAGCTAGACACACCCACACAATTTCACCATAACACACAAACACCCTGTCACAGCAAGACACACCCACGCAGCCCCACCAGGTCACAGCCGGAGTTGTAGTGTGTCACAAAGCACCTACAAAGAAAACCCCATGTCCTCAGAGACAGAGAGTAACACAACCTGAGTCTATAAGACAGAGAGTAACACAACCTGAGTCTATAAGAGCCAGGCCCGCAGGATGACAGCCACTGACCTAGCCACGGGGTCCCACAGACACCATGTCTTACAGCCTAGGGTGCCACGCACTACACACGCATGCCACATCACCCGCATACAGTAGCCCTCAGGGTCATACAGTTCATCACTAGGGTCCATCCTCACAGCCTGGGGGCTTCTGGGTCCACTTGGCCACAGAGGGACCCATCAGACCCTTGTCAGCCTCCACATCAGGGAGAGGAAGAGATTCCAGCACCTCTGTTTTTATGCCAAACTGGGGGCCAGATGGGCATCCTCCCCAGCCTACCCTCCCCCAGGATTCAGAAGCAGATTTGTGGGGTGGAGCCCAAACACCCCCAGGCAAACCCGGAGAGGGGGTTTCCATGGTGATTCCCCCCCCACCTTCCCAGGGAACCTGGGCTCTCAGGGTCCCAGCTGCAGCTGCTGAGAGGGGAGGTCATGGGGGGGAGGGGCATTGCACAAAGGTGGGGGAAGGGCCCACCCCTAATCCCACCCTCCCAGACCCTAGTTAGGCTCCAGATGGCAGATGGGCCCCCCTCTCCCCCATTTCCATGACAAAGGCAGGGAGGGGGCTGCACACCAGACCCTGGTCACTCCTACAGCTGAGGGGGTGGGTACCTCCAGGGCCTGGCTGACTCCTTGAGTTGCCAGAGAATGTGGGGTTGATCATCTCCCCATCAACAGGTGAGGAAACTGAGATTCAGAGAGCCAGAGTCATTGGCTCTGGGGCCCCAGACAGAAAGCCTTTGGGGAATGATTTGAACCCCTTAGGGGATGAGCCATGGGGGAGGACGGGTGGCCGTAGGGGGAATGGACATGTGGGGAGGGTATGGCCAGGGGGGTTGGGTGGCAGTGGAAGGGTCAGTTCAGGTGGGTGGTAATAAAGAGGAAATGGGCACAGCCAAGATGGGGAGTCACAGGAACGAGGGCGCTGACCTTGATGGTCTTCGTCTGCAGTTTGAGGCCGTTGAGGGTGTTGATGGCTTTGTCTGCATCGTTGGGGTCAGAGTAGTTCACAAATCCGTAGCCGAGGCTCTGCCCTGCAGGCAGGACCAGGACGATGACCTGCCAGGGTCCTCCCAGACCCAGGCCTGAGAGGCTGACCACCCCCATCACAGTTATGAGAACCAGGATTCCACCCTTATTTATTCCCCCAGTGTACCACCCTACCCCCAGGACACCTCAGACCCCTCCAGTATCCCACCTAGGGTTGCATCTGTCTCCCCATCACACCTCACATTCCACCAAGGTCCCACCTGCTCCTACCTGGGCTCACACCTGGCTCCCCATCATACCTCAGGCCCCACGAGGGTCCCACCTGCTCTCATCACCTCCCACCCGGGGTCACTTCCGGCTCCACATCACACATGTACTTCTGAGGCTGCCACCTCCATCCCCTACCCCTACCCGCCAGAAGCCACACCTGTGATCTTGTCCCGAACCAACTTGCAGGACTCGATGTCACCAATGCTGCCGAAGAGGCTCTTGAACTCATCCTGGGTCATATTCTGGGGCAAGTAGTTGACAATGAGGTTTGTCTTGCTGTCATCAGTGGCTCCGTTTGTACCAAGGAGTGGCCCGTTGGGCAGGGCCGGGCCGGCCGGGCCCCCTGCCACCTGAGACTCCATGGCGCCGAGTATCTGCTGGAGACAACAGGCCACACCCACTCATGGCCCAGTCCCCACACCAGGGTTTGTGGTGACAGATGTGTCATGTCTGACATAGGCTTGAACATTCAGAGGGGATAAGGTATTATTCTTACAGCCCCTCCCACTCCTTGAGCACTGGGCAAAGCATTTTGTGTGTGATTTTACCTGGAAAAAGTCCATATATAAATGCCATATATGCCCTTTTGCACATATGCTTGCCCATTTGTCTAAAACCAATCTACACTTTTAGAATAATGAAATGGATACTTTTGTATTCAGAATTAAAATTGCAACCTTTTTAATTCACTATGAAACCCTCATAATCCCATTCCTGACCTTGTACTTTGCTCTTCCCACCAAAGGCAAGTCCTATCCAAATATGTTAATATTTCTTTTGCTTTATGCATAATTTTCCCACTAGGTGTTTACACCTCCCCACCTGTTTTTCCACTGAGCCATTTTGGATTTTTTCTGTATAACATAATAACATCTGCAAATAATGATATTCTTCTTTATCGCCAATCTATACCTATTATTTATTTTTCTTGTCTTATTGCAGGGGCTACCTTGTGATCAGTTCAGTTCAGTTCAGTTCATTTCAGTTGCTCAGTCGTGTCCGACTCTTTGCTAGTGGCTTTTTATTCTTGAAACATTAAAGGAAATGCTTTAAATATTTCACAGCTAAATATGATCCTTACTATAGGTTTTTTGGTAGATGACTTTTATCAAGTTAAGAATGTTTAATTTTATTCCTAATATCCTAACAAGATATTTTTTAAAGGAATGGATATTGAATTTTATTGACTATCTTTTTCTACATCTATTGAAATAATTTTTTTTGCTTTACTATATTACTATCATGAACTGCATTAATTGATTTTCTAATATTAAGTCAACTTTCCTAAGCTAAACTAAACTTGGTCATGTTGCAGTTTTGTTTATATACATTGTTTGATTTGATTTGCCACATTTTTTGATGGTTGTTTGGGATTTTTAACATCTATGTTCAAGAACGGGCTTCCCTGGTGGCTCAGATGGTAAAGAATCTGCCTGCAATGCAGGAAACCCTGGTTCAACTCCTGGGTTGGGAAGATCCCCCGGAGAAGGGGATCTTTTACCTGGAAAAAGTCCATCCATATATAATGAAGACTCTACCAATCTATTTGGGTTTCTAGGTGAGGGCACCCTATTCACCAACTGTGCCATAGGAGAAGACCTAAGGAAATGCTGGCTACTTTCCCTTCTCATGCCCGTGACAGACAATACCAACCAATCCCAGCACTGTGGGGAGAATACTACCCACTCCAGTATTCTTCCTGGAGACTCCCACGGACAGAGGAACCTGGCGGGCTACAGTCCATGGGGTCACAAGGAGTCAGACACTATGTTTTTTGATCCATGCAACAGCTCAGTAGAAGTTAATTATGCTATGACAAAGAATATGAGGCTCAGAGATGTTAAAGAACGTATTAAAGTCACACAGCATATCAGTGGTGGCATTTGGAATGCAAATGCAGACCTGTCTACACCTGAAGACCACTCTCTACCATTCTCTATGAGAGTCAGTCAGTCAGTCAGGCACCAGCTCTAACTCCTTGTTTTGTGTGCTTGGATATACTCCTTATTCTCTTGGGGTCCTCTGACTCACTTTGCTGAAAATTCAAATAATTAGCCTTGGCTATCTTAAGAGTCATGTAGAGAAAGAAGAATTTGAAAGCCACATCTGGGCTCAGAAGGAAACAGTGCTGCGGTTGGTTGGTATTGTCTGTCATGGGCATGAGAAAGGAAAGTAGCCAGCATTTCTTTAGGTTTTTCTCCTATAGCACAGCTAGTGAATAGGTTTCCCTCACCTAGAAACCCGAATAGATTGGTAGAGTCTTCCTAGAGGGATGAATTAAGAAGGATTTAAAGCCATATTCAGTTTCAGGAGGAAAGACCATTGTGTGATTGATTAGCAATGTCTATTGCGGTGATAGAAAGAGCCAGCAGGTTCACATCATCTCAGTCATCCCTGCCCCAAAATATCATACCATAGTTGTCCCCAGATTTTGGGCATATTGTGTACTAGGCACAGAGCAAGGCCCTCTACAGGCAATTTTTCTTTTTTCCTTATTCACAACTCTGAAAAGAAGAGGGTTTTATTTCCTCAGCTTAAGAAATGTTGTTTAGGTGCTAAGTCTTATCTGACTCTTTTGAACCCCATGGACTGTAGCCTACCAGGCTCCTCCATTCGTGGGATTTTCCAGGAAAGAAAACTGGAGTGGGTTTCTATTTCCTTTTCCAGGGGATTTTCCTGGCTCAGGGATTGAACCTGCGTCTCCTGCATCGGCAGGCAGGTTCTTTACCACTGAGCCACCTGGGAAGCCTGTTTAAGAGATGCTACAGAAAAAAATAGAGAGAGAGAGACTCTGGACTAAATGGGCTTTCCAGAGGGCACTAGTGGTAAAGAACCTGCCTGCCAATACAGGAGACTAAGAGATGGCGGTTTGATCCCTGGGTTGGGAAGATCCCTTTGAAGGAGGGCATGGTGACCCTCTTCAGTATTCTTGCCTGGAAAATCCCACAGACAGAGGAGCCTGACGGGTTACGGTCCATAGAGTTGCAAAGAGCTGGACACGAATGAAACGACTTAGTATGCACGCATATGGACTAAATGCTTGTGTCCCTCCAAATTCATATGTGAAACCCTTATCCCCGATGAGATGGTATTTGGAGGCGGGGCATTTGGGAGGTAATTAGGTCATGAGGATGGAGCCTTATAAAAAGGGCCAGATGATCTCTCTCCACCATATGAAGACAGTGATAATATAACCATCTGCAAACCAGGAAGCTGGCCCTCACCACGAAACCAAATCAGCCCACACCTTGATCTTGGACTTCTCAGCCTCCAGAACTATGAGAAATAAATGTCTGTTGTTTAAGCCACCCAGTTAATGGTATTTTAGTCAGCCTGAGCTGACTAAGACAACAGATGAGGAGAGTGAGGTTCAAAGATGTTTAAAAAATTACCAAGATCATGCAGTCCCTAAATGGTGAAACAGGGATTTGCACATGAGCTTTAATGATGAGAAGTCTATAGTTCTGACTTCTACTGCCAACAAAGCCTAGTGCTGGCTCTCACATTTTCCAGCTGTGTCCTTAGGTATGCTGCTTCACACTTCTGGGCCTCTGCTCCATTTTCTTGAAAACTCCAACAAATTACCAGTATAGTGACCAGAGAACAATCTAAAACTGATTGTGGGTGCAGCTGGAAAGCATTCTGGGATCGGTTGGCTATGTCTGCCGTATACACAGTCATGGGAAGTGGAAGCAGGCTTGTCCTGTCCACCAGTCCTGCTATTAATAATCATCCCGCTCCACTGACACCTCCCGTGTCCGGTACCCGGGAAAGAACTCAGAGACACTGCATGATATAAATGGAGAACTTGATTTCAAACCTGGATATGTTGGACTTCAGAGCTGTTTCTAATGACTGGCCAGCACACTGGGGGCAGCTCTGCCACCATATGGCTGTATGTCCTCGGGGACAATCTTGGCTCTTCTTTGGGCTTCTGCTTCCTTGTCATTTATTCTTATTTAAAGGATGGCTCAGAGGGTCAACTCCCCTGCAGCTCCAATTGGCTGGGAGTGGCTATCTGGGAGATCTGCCTGGAGAATTATTCTTTATTTTTTTCCATTTTTGGCTGCATCATGAAGCTTATGGGATGTTAGTTCCCTGATGGGGGATTAAACCTGGGCCCTCGGCAGAGAGAGCATGGAATCCTAACCTCCGGACCACTGGGGAATTCCCTGGAGGATTATTCTGAAGCCACATCCAGTCTCACCAGGAATACAGACTTGGTTGATTAGCAATGTCTGCAGCAGGCTCCTGAAAGAAAGCAATAACGTACACTCCACACATCAGCATCCTGGTCTTAAAACAACACTTTACTAATAACATAGCCATGAGTTGAGGGCCTGCTATGTGCCAGACAAAATTCTCTATGTGAAAATTCCCAGGCAGTTCTCCCAACATTGAATATTATGGAGCTCTTTTCATCATTTAACAGATGACAGATGAGAAAGCTGAGTCTCATTGAAGGAGAAGGGGTTGAAACAAGGTTGGGTAGCACACAAAAAGTGGACCAAGAATTCAAATCCAGGGTTTAGACCCAAGAGCCCACTCTCTTGGTGAAATGGCCAATAATAAAAATAATAACAATAACAAAGCAAAGCCGAGCACCCACTCAACCCCAAGCCCTGGGGATCACTACATTTAAACCTACTCTGTTGGCCGAGTCTACTCATTCAACTCAACAAGTTATTTACTAGCTGCCACCAAGCTGCTGCTTCCACCCTCCTCACTGTGTGTCCTTTGACACTCATGCTGCCTCCCTGGGCCTTTGTCCAACCACTAAAAATATGCCACAGAGGTCCCCCATGTATGGAGAGCTGGAGTCTGAATTTATGTCTGGGTTCAGCAAGTTATTATTCTGTGATCAGTTAATGATGTCTATGCAAGCCCCAAAAAGCAGGACATAGTACGCAAGGCACATCAGATTCTAGCTTTGGAAGCCCTACTATATGCACTGAACATGTATAATTTTCACTGTTTTTCCACAATCATGCTGAAAGCTGGAGATTATCTCCATTTCTCAAATGGAGAAATTTAGGTGAAAGGAAACTGTGACTTGCCCAGGATGACAAGGAAGTGGCAGGGATGGTTTTTGGGTTTGATTCCTTGATCTGATGACCCTAGAGCCTACAAGGTTACTGGTTCTCCACCTCCCTGAATGCTATCATCAACTTGGATGGGGTTAAGAGGAGATTGGGGGGTTCCCACTAGGGATCTTGAAGCCCAGCCTGCTAATCTCAACCTTCCCCCACCCCATCTCCCTCGCATCTGTGCCAGAGCTTAAAGGGATCAGTGTCGCATTTCCTCCGAGGCTGAGCCGGCTGAGCTGCTAATGGGGATCGGATTGGTGGAGGCCACACCCTCTCGGGCTTCAGCCCACAGCAAATGCATGGCCCAGGATGACACAGGAATCACAGAGACCTTCGAGGGCTGAGGGCTGTCCCAGGACAAGGATGGAGAGGTGAAGTCAGAGGGGAGGAAGGCAGATTAAAGACGGAGCAAGTGGGAAACTGCCCCCACCCTCCCGCCCACACTCTCTCTGGCTCTTCCTCTGGGTCTTTCCCTCTTTCTGCTACACTTTTCCTGTTTCTCTTCTCTGTCCGAGTCTCTCCCCTCCGTCCTTCTTTCCCCTCTGCACCCTTCTCTGTCTCCCCTTCCGTCTCTCTCTTCCTTCAACTCTTTTGTACTATCATACAAACATCTGACATATGGATTTTTGCAGTGAACACACCTGAGATCATTTTGCTGTGTCAGACCCCTTGGCCTCCAGCTGTGCCCCGGTCCTAGTCACAGTGACAGATGCTTGGGCACCCACGACAATAGGGCATTGAGTGGCTATGCATGGTAAGGCTGGACCACCACGTGGTGCTAAGTGAGCCTCCCACTTCTGGGTCCTTCTCCCTTCATGCAGGGCCATCACTGTCTCAACTCATCCTCTGACTTCCTCCCAGCCTGTCTCAGTGGTGGGTCTCTGCCTGAGTACTTTCCATTAGAGTACTTTCCAGGACTCCGAGGGCTCCAAGGCCCTTGTGTGACCTCTGATCACACGTTCTCCCCTTTGTGCTTCAGCTTCCCTTTTTCAAATGGGGGCAGAGATCAGAGCAATGTATGCTGGGCTGTTCTGGGGGTGCTGAGGGTCCTCAGGAGGCCTCACTTACGTTCCTAGACCTGGGTGAGGTGCATGAGACAGTGAGGGAAAGGAGCTGGCCTGAGATCACACAGCAGGAAAGGGTGGCCTCTCTCAGGCCTCCTTTCTCAGAGCCAGGTGGGTGGGACTCAAGGTCTGGAAGGGGAGAGGCCCAGGTATGGAGGGAGTGCTGAACATACCCCCACCCATTATGCTCTCTACTACTCGAAAAAGAGGTCCGGAAAGAGATACAGGGTACAGAGACACACACGCAGAGACCTGACAGACAGAAAGAGCGAAAGAAGGAGGCCC
>NW_011495051.1:7139311-7139822 GCF_000754665.1 Bison bison bison | reverse complement strand
GCTCGGTCCTACCCCCCCATCCAGGCCTAGCTAGGCCTGGTCCTACCCCCCCACCCCCATCTCCTCGGAGCCTGTGCCTAAACCCTCTCCGACTAGATTCCCTCTCAGCGACAGGGGAATACCTACAGTGACCATTCTTGTGTGCCCGGCGGGCGCGGTCCGTGTTGAGGGCGGCTCCGAGGGTCGTGCACTCTTTGGGGGGCGCTCGATGCTCAAGCCGGGGTCCTGCCGGGGCGGCCTCTGGTGCGGCCGCTGCAGAGGTCTCGGTGAGGGCAGCGGCTCCCTCGAGGGCCGGGAACGGGCCCGAGCCCGGGTACGCGAACGCGGATAACCGGGCCCCGGGGTGGCCTGCGGGCAGCAGGGGATGGAAAGAGGGAGCGGGCGCGGGATTGAGAACGCCCCCTGCGCGGCCCCGCGGGGCCCGGGGAGGTTGCGCTTCCCGACAGAGATCTCGGCGTTCTGCCTTTCGCCGCCGCCCCTCGGCCCGGCCGGTCCGGTCCCCGGTGTTCAG
>NW_011495051.1:7136582-7139211 GCF_000754665.1 Bison bison bison | reverse complement strand
GCGCTGGCCAGGACTTCGCACACACAGAAAGCACACACAACCTTGGGGGCTCCAATTGCCAGATTCGGGCCCTTTTGCCCTCACGGATCTTACTTCCTGCGTTGGCGCCCCTTCTTGGGCGGGCTTTCGGCCTGGAAGACAGAAAGCGTTCCTCTCTGTCCAGTACCCGGAGCTGGAGAAGCAGAGAGGGTGAGGAGGTAATGATGGCTCGATTGTACTGCCTTCAGAAGGTGCTGTCCACGTAGAAGACTGTAGAGGGACGAGGAACCAGGACTTCACTGAACAGAGGCCTGGGTCTCCTGCGTCCCTCCCATATTTGGGAGAACCACATGGAGGAAGGTGGGGGTAGCTGAAAACCTTTTCTGCCTGCAGAAAGAATTGGGATCCTGTGGATTTTGAGCAGGGAAGGTTCTCTAGAATTCAGAGTGGGTGGGGAATGGGCATACCACAGTCAGGGGCCCTGCTCCAAAGGGAGTGAAGAAGTTTGGGGCTCAGGCTTCTAGGCAAACTCCGCTGGTGTCTTACAGACCCGGGAAACCATCAGACCCTTCTCAGACCCCATAAACTTCGGGTAGACGGTTTTGCCGTGTAAATGTTCTGGCTTCCGGGGCTCGTGATTGATCGCTTGTGGAGTCCCGCTCCCTCTCTGCTAGGGGGCGGACCTGGCCTTTCTCTCAGGCGATACGGGGTGGCGCAGTCTCCTTTGGAACGCAAGTGCACGTTTTTGTCGGGGCGCCAGCCAGTCTCGAGGAGGTGTTCTCACTAGAGCACTTAGGGGCGCCTTCGAGTGAGGCTTCAGCACCACAGACAGCGGTCCGACGGCCCGGTCCAGGGCGCTGCAGGCGGGGGAACCCGGATCCCCTAACTTGAAAGTCGCAACCTGAATTCCATCCTCGTCCCTGCACGCCCTTTTAGGTTCCAGACTGTCCTAGAGTGCCATTAAACCCAAGGAGGAAAGCCTAATTTGACCAATCAGGGATGGCCCCCAAGAGGGCGAATTGAGGGAAGATGCCTTCGAGATTGAGCCAATGGAAGCGCGAGCAACCGAGAGCGCGGCCACGCGAATGGAAAGGGAAGACCAAAATGTAATGGCCCGCGCAGTCGGGGCGGTGGCGATGCGGGTCCCGAGCTGGCCCTATTTGGATTTGCCTGGGCGACCTCGCTGTCGACCCCGGGCACCCCGACCGATGGCTTGTTCCCCGCCGCATGTTCCTCCTGGCTCCTGTCGGATCGGAAACTGTGCTCGTGCCGGGAAGGCTACTTCTGGCCGCGCAGACCCGGCTGCAGTTCCCATGGAAACTGCTGGCTCCCGGTTGTGCGGGGATAGCTAAGGGGGCTGAGCTTCGCGGGGAGGCTCGCGGGGGCGGCCCCAGCAGCCGGACTCGCTCATCCTCGCCGACTCATCCATCCCCGGCTGAGGTAGCTCCCAGTCCGAAGAATAAAATGAAGCCTAGCTGCGGCCCCGCCCCCACGAACTGGTGAGGAACCGGCGGGGCCAATCTGCGCGTGGCGCCACAGGGCTCCCCCGGGCACGTGCCCCGGCTCGCGGCTGCGGTCCCCGGAGTCACGTGGCTGCGGCCACCAGGGCCCACGCGGCTTGCGCGCCACCTGGCGGCCTCGTGGCCTGGAATCGCTTCCCATCCCTCTCCCTGACGGCCCGCATTGAGGAGGCGGCCGCCTCAGCATCCTCCTCTGGGAAATGGGGCCAAAGCAGCCGCCCTGCCGCTGCCAAATCCCTCCCCACCCCCCGCGGTTTCCTGTTCCAGGAACACGCCGAGCCCAGTTCTACCTCGGGGCTTTGGCACTAGCTGTTCCTTCCACTAGGCATTTGCCTTCTCCGGCTTCCTTCAGGGACGGAACCTTTATCATTCTGGTTAAATGCCACCACCCTAGAGAGCCCCCCAATGCCCCCGGACCACCAACCTAAACAGCAGCCCCAGAAACTAATTATCATTCTACTTTCTGCGCGGCGCTTGTCACAGATGTTGATGTTTAACTTAGGGGTTTACTGAACATCTCCCCAACTGGTCCCTGAGCACTCCGAGTGAGGAATAAGTGTTCTCTGATGGAATTAAGAGAGGAAGCCAGATCCCGAGTCCTGAGAGATGTTCAATAGCTTCCAGGGCCCCAACATTCCATCCCCGACCTTGTCAGAGGAGGGAGTGGACAGGCCTGCCAGGCCCAGGTAGCCGAGGCAGAGCGGAGGTTGACAGGAAAGTGTGCTGTCCGCTTCCGCCTTGTTCAGGAAAGGACTAGGCTGGAGACAGAGAGGGGTCCGCCCGCCTTCCCCCAATAATCAAGCCTAGGGAAGAACATCTCCTTTCTTGCTCTTTAATCTCGCTCTTCTCTCTTGACACAGTTCCAGCAGTGCAACCCTAGGGGCCAGCTCCAGAAATCGGGCGGGGGTGGGGGACCTGCCCCGGGGGTCCAGCCCTAGAGCGGAGCAGGGGCGCCTCCTTCCGGCCCGCGGTCCGGGCGGCCCCCCGCGGATGTCCCGGCCCTGACAGGCCCGGGCATGGTGTCCAATCGGACGAATAAATAGGGGCGTTCAGTGGTCGGGGCGGATCAGGCGGGCTTGTGGTCCGGGTGGCTTTTGAGCGTGTGGAACTTGACGCTGTCCAGCTTCTCG
>NW_011495051.1:7134607-7136347 GCF_000754665.1 Bison bison bison | reverse complement strand
GGGCGGTACCACCTGGGGGATACTCTGGAAACCCCAGAGGCAACGCTGGGGGCGTCACCCGCCTAGGCACTGCCCTGGGCGGGTCCGGGCCCGGATGCCCTTCCTCCCAGCCCCTCGCCGGAAGCCCGTCACTCACTGCAGAGGCGTCTCGCCTGTGTGCGTGCGCCGGTGTACCTCCAGGTGGTTCTTCCTCTTAAAGGACTTGCCGCAGGTTTCGCAGGTGAATTCACGGACACCTGAAGAAGACTATGATAACTAAGGCAGCTAAAATGAAGCGCAGCTACATCCTCGCAGGAGGCTCGGAGGCTGCCTAGGAAGGCGATTAGGCAGAGCAAGAATCTGAACTCAGATCCCTGAGGGGCACAGGACGCAAACTGCCAAGCCAGAGTGGGCCTGAGTTTGACCCAAATATTTCACCTATTGGGGCGATTTCACATAAAAATCTAAAGTTCAGGCTTCTCGAAAAGTCTGAAGCCGTGCCCTCTCGCTGGGCACGGGGGGAGGCACCAGCGCTCCCCACGAACCTATAGGCTATGACCTGGGTCAGGGAGGTGCTTGTGGCAGACGGAACAGAAATCCTGTCTCAAGTCCACTTCCCTACCCTGGGGTGGTTCAGTGTTCCTGCTCAGTCCTGAAACAGCTCCCACATGAGCATTGCTTGCAGAAGTGGGGAGCCCAGAGGCCAAGCTAGGGACGAGGCAGCCAGCCCCTGCCCAGCTACACATGACTCATAACAGTAGGTGTCCTTGTGGCCATGCAGCTCCAGCTTACTGACCACTGGGGACGTGCCCAGTGAACTGCTTTACTTCCACCATCTCACACCAGCCCTTGCGGTGGACATGGAGGAGGCTCTGAGAGAGGCAGCCCCAGGCCCAGGTTGCACCCTGCTCCCAGCCCTGGCTTCCAGGCCCAGGGCCCCCTGCCTGTAGCTCAAGCTGCCAACCCAGCCCTGGGCCTGACCTGAGTGAATGATCATGTGCCGCCGCAGGTGGTTGGATAAATAGAACTTCTTGCCGCAGCCAGGATGAGGGCACACTTTGGTCTTCCCTTTCCGATGCACGAGGTTGACGTGGTTCTGGGGGTGAGAGGGGCAGGAGTGGGTGCCATGGGCCCACTTGGGAGCTCTACAGGGTGGGGACAGATAGGGGCCGGCGGGGGCTTGCCCCTGCCCTTAGGAGGGACTCCCAGACCCAAGCTGGGGCCCAGGGGCACAACTGGGATCAAAGAGCAGCTTAACCGGGCACCTGCTCCAGTCAGACTCTGGGCTGGGGCATCCGTCAGCCTCATCAGAACCATGTCAGAACCACGGGAAGGGGCTGCCACCAGCCCAGCTTGTGGATAGGGAAACTGAGGCTCTGGAGGCTTAGTGGTTTGGTCTTGTCTTACAGGTGGGCAGTGACAGGGCTAGGACTGGAGTCCAGGGCTGTCAGCCTCACAGTGACTCTTTCTGTGCTGTTGAGCTGCCCCCAGAGCCTGGAGCAGGCAGCCCCCAAGTCATTCATTCCTTTGTTCTTTAACTCACTGGCACAACCGCTCCAGTGTGCAGCACCAGGCCTGGCACACAGATGGGGCTCAATACGTGCTTAATGAAAACATGACTTGGCAAATTCCAAGTTCTCTTGGAGCCATGTCCTGTGCCAGGAGTGGGGTTGTGATGGAACCCCGTCTCTGCTCTCAGGGCACCCTCTCCAGACCCCAGGGGGCACACTGCAGGCATGTCCTGGTAGTGCAGTGAGTGAC
>NW_011495051.1:7132891-7134411 GCF_000754665.1 Bison bison bison | reverse complement strand
GTGGGCTTCCTGGCAGAGGGGCACACAGAGTTAAGCTTGGAGAGAAGGCACCCTGAGCTGACAGGGTGGCCTGGGCAGAGGCGGGGAGAGTTCAGGTGCTGGAAGAAGGGGAGTGTGGGGGGAGCCCCTGGGGCCAGGCAGGATACAGGCTGTGCAGAGACAGTGGCTGGCCAAAGGAGCAGGATGGGCAGGGCTGGAGGACAGGAGGGGAAGGCACAGAGGTGATGCCTGCCTCTCTGTGGTGAGGCTGAGACCAGCTGGGGCCAGGTGTATGCGTGCGAGACAGGCCAGTGGTGCCTGGAGGCCTTGCCCCACAAGCCACAGTGCCCAGATGCCTTGCACAGGCAGCCCTGCTGGGCCTACCTGGGTGGGGGGCTCACCTGGAAGCTGCTGAGGGCCACGTAGACCTGGCTGCAGCCCTCGTAGGGGCAGTGGAACATCTCCAGCAGGCCATCGGCATCCATCACCCGCGACCTCTTGCTCCGCCGCCTCCTAGAGGGAAAGGGGCCTGTGGCATCGGTGCTCCCGCACCAGGAGCCGCTCCTAGTCCCTGCCTCCACCCGCCTGGCACCCACTTCTCAGGCTCCTTGGGGATCTCGTAGATGATGGCGGACATGTCGCTGCCCTCTAGCTCCTCCCCGTCGGCCTCAGCGTCAGGCTCGGCGCTCTCAGGCACCGTCGCAGCCAGCTCGGCCATCTCGGGGGCCACCAGCTCCTCCTTCTCCTCCTTCTTGAGCACGCACAGGTCCTCCTTCTCTACGGGGATGGACACAGAGTGAGTGCCCACGGGGACTAAGGCTGTTGAGAAGCTCATTCTGGGGTCACTCCTCGCCCTCCCCTCGCCAGGTCCCAATGTGCCCCCCCTTCCAGCCCCCGGACTGGAATGGTTCCCCCAGACCTTTCTTGGTCTCAATGCCTGTCATGGCAGCAGGGTCCATGGTACTGGGCGGGCCACCCTCCGGCTCTGTCTGTGTGTAGGCAGCCACGCCCTCCATCATGGCACAGGGCACCTCATCGCCCAGGCCCCCTCCGGGGGCACTGCTGCCAGCTGCCATGTTGAGGTGGATGCCCTCGGCCGTGAGGGCATCGTAGCCGGGGCCAGCGATGATGATCACCTGCGACCCGGGCACCATGCCTGGCATGGGACAGCTGGCCACCACCTCGCCCAGTGCCTCCTGGGGCACGTTCTCAAAGAGGGTGCCAGGGCCCGGGCCCACTTGTACGGGCACGGGCACGCACACCACTGTCTCCAGGGCCTCTGGCCCGCTGCTGGCCGGGTTGGGGCATAGCGGGTTGCCCTGCTCAGCCAGGCTCTCCACGTGGTGGACGTCGAAGGGGATGTGCATGCCCTCCTGTGTGATGAGCCCACTGCTGCCCGCCGGGCTGGTGGGCGTGACTGCCGCCGTGGCCACTGTCGCCTTGGTTGGCTGGCCCTCGGGGGGCTCCTCGGAGTCAGAGCCAGAGCCGGAACTGGACGAGTCAGAGCTGCCGGCCACCAGGCCATTGCCCACTGTGGTGAC
>NW_011495051.1:7129790-7132738 GCF_000754665.1 Bison bison bison | reverse complement strand
ACACTCAGGCTTCCTGGCTCCTCCCTGGTGGCTCCTTCTCAGCCTTTTCTGTTCTTATGAGCCTGGCAAGCTCTCGCTGGGGCTTCTCCTCAGCTCTCCACTCACCCCAGCATATTGGTCGGGCTGGCCGCGTTAAACACCGCCCTCCTCCTGGACACCAGCCAGTCCAACAATTGGATTCAGTTCTGTCACCATCTGTCCAGAGACCGTGTCTGACCCCGTACGTTAAAGAACTCAATCCCACAAGACTGCCCCCACTTCAGATACCAGTCACAAGTCCCAGATCACCCATACTTCCAGCTATAAAGTGGAGGCTCTGGCAGACCTCTGCTCAGTTTCAATAATTTGCTAGAACAACTCACAGAACTCAAGAAAGTGATCTGCTTCTGATTACAGTTTTATTATAAAGGATACATCTCAGCATTTGCCCGATGGAAGAAAAACGCAGGGCAAGGTAATTATGTGTGCATGTGTGGGGCCCGTCATGGAGCTGAGAGGCTCTCTACAGATACACCAGTCTCCCAGCACCTCAACATGTCCACCAACCTGGACGCTCTCAGAACCTCACTGTTTAAGAGTTTTTAAAACTTTATGTATTTATTTATTGGCCGCGCTGCAGGGCGTGCAGGATCTTAGTTCCCTGACCAGGGATGGAACTTGCACCCCCTGCAGTAGAAGCACAGAGTCTCAACTACTGCTGCTGCTGCTGCTGCTGCTGCTAAGTCGCTTCAGTCGTGTCTGACTCTGTGCGACCCCATAGATGGCAGCCCACCAGGCCCCGCGGTCCCTGGGATTCTCTAGGCAAGAACTGCACCGCCAGAGAATTCCCAAAAGTTTTTATAAGGAAATGGCTACCCACTCCAGTATTCTTGCCTGGAGAATCCCATGGATGGAGGAGCCTGGTGGGCTACAGTCCATGGGGTCACAAAGAGTCGGACACGACTGAGTGAATTTCACTTTCTCCAGCCCCCGTCTGCTTCTGGGGGTTGGGGCTGGGGCTGAGAGCTGCCACTGGTGACTGGCTCCCATCCTAAAGCCTTCTAGGGGCTCATCCCTGAGTCACTTCATTGGACTGTTCCCCAGGTGTGCAGCATGTGGGATCTGAATTCCTCAACCAAGGATCAAACTCATGCCCTCTGCAGTGGGATCAGAGTCCTAACCACTAGACTGCCAGGGAATTCCCCAGCAATAAAGTATGTTTAAATTAAGGAATGTACCTTTTCCCCTGCAATGCTATTGCACACTTAACAGATCACAATTTAGTATAAACATAACTTTTACATGCACTGGGAAACCAAAAAGCTCATGGGTCTCCCTTTATTTCGATATTTGCTTTATTGAGGTGGTCTGGAATGAAAGCTGCAACGTCGCCTAGGTCTGCCTGCATCTATTTTTATTATAGTGCCATCTCTCCCCATGGCCTGGTGCCTCCGGTGGACAGTTCTCACCCGAACCTCCTGTGGAGGTACAGACTGTCACACCTCACTGCGTCCTCCACTGCTCTCTCTGGTGTGTGTGGGGGTCTTATGGGCGTCTCAGACTCTGGTTTGAATCTCCCCTCAGAGAAAGGCTCAAAGACATCCCTATCTAAGCCGGTGGCAGCTGTGCCCGTCCGACTGCTCAGGCCAAAGTCCTGGGGCTCTCCTTGACTTCTCCCTTTCACACCCACTTCCAATCTGTCAGCAAAACCTGTTGGCCCTGCTTCCAAAATACATCCCCGGGCAGGCAGCTTCTCCTACCCCCGCCCCGCAAATCCTGGGGAGAGTCCCACCAGCCCAGAACATGCACTTCTTTCTAATGGGTGCCCCTGCTCCCATCCTTGTCCCCCACCAAGTCTGTCTTGTCCTCAGGGGTCAGAGGGAGCCTGTGAACACCTGCTTAGGTCATCTCCCTTTCTAAGAATCTGCTCATTGCTTCCTGTGGAAGAGACAGGGCAGCTGCTCACCGAACAACCCCCCGCCCTGTGTGCCCCCCTCCCCCGTCTCTTCCTCCTGACACCTGGTGGACTACATGTCCCAGCAGCCTTTGCTGTTAGGCGTGGCAATACAGATGAGTCCCAGTAGAACAAGAGTGGAAGTGAGCTGTGTCAGGTCACAGGAGGTGGGGTGCATTTGTGTCAGCCTCTGGCCTTACCTCAGTTAATGCCCTTCCCAACTGACTTGGCATACCAGCCAAACTCTTCCATGACCACAAAGCCCGCAATCTGCCCCCATCATCTCCTCTTCAGCCCCAATGACCTCCTTTCCATACCTGGAGATGCTGGGCAGGTTTCTGCCTCAGGACCTTTGCACTGGCCACTCGCTCTGCCAAATCCTCTTTCTGCAGATGCCTGCATGGGCTCCTCCCTCACCTCCATCACAACCTTCCTCAAGTGATATTTCTTCAGGGATGCTTTGGACCACTTTGTTTCAAATTGCGCCCTTTTCTCTCCTGTTTTTCCCCCAATACTTGCCACCTTCCACTTCACTCTAGGTTTTACTTGTTTATCTTGTTTACTGTCTGCTTCTCTAGACCATAAACTCCACAAAGATGGGGGGTCCCTGTGCACAGGGTACCAGCTGTTTGGTCCACGTTGAGCTCAAGTTTGTAAGAATGAGGGAATCCAAGACCAAGGCTGTGATGAAGTCCAAGGGGGCCAGGCATCTTACCCAGGCATTTGGTACTAATGTCCACACGCAGGAAGAAACTGGGGACTGGGCAAATGAATGACTGTCCCTTCAGCTACTCATTCGAGACACAGCTGGGGTATACTGTCTGGGTACTACATATCACATCTACAGTCCCAGAGGGTCATGTGGAGAATACAGGCTCTGGAGGGGGATCCCAGTGCCCACTCCTCCACCTGTGTAAAGTGGGGGTGCCTGCTAACCTCTCTGGGCCTGGGGCTAACTTGGCACCCACCCAGGGGGTGTTTGGGGGTATTTAAATGAGTAAATAGGACAGTAGGG
>NW_011495051.1:7129365-7129690 GCF_000754665.1 Bison bison bison | reverse complement strand
GTTGGGCTGGGCCATCAAGGGATCCTTCTGGGTACCACCCCCAACCTAGCCAGACACAGAGCCAGATGGGCCAGTCACATGACTCCCAGGAGCCTTGGTTTCCTCAACTGCTAATGACGGGGCAGTGGGGAGGGTCCAGGGTGGTTCAGGGCAGGGCCTGGCATCAGGAGGACAAGATGGCCACGGGGCTGGCTGCTCTCTGGGAGCCTGGCTGACACACCACGGGACAGCCGTTGGCCGGGGTGCCCACCCGGAACACCTCTCGCCCACGGCTTCCCCTTGGCCAGCTGGGATGCCACCTGCTCAGAGATGCCTGCCAGCCCCG
>NW_011495051.1:7128633-7129265 GCF_000754665.1 Bison bison bison | reverse complement strand
TTTTAAATAAATATTTATTTATTTGGCTGCACTGGGTCTTAGTTGCAGTACTCAGGATCTTTAGTTGCAGCATGTAGGAGCTAGTTCCCTCACCAGCAATTGAACCCAGGTCTCCAGCATTGGTAGCGAGTAAGTCTTATGTGCTGGACCACCAGGGAAGTCCCAATTGCCCCTCCTTTTAACACTCTGTAATCTTTAGGGTGGACTGAGCCCTGTGGCTCCACCCTGGAGTGGGAGCAGCTTCCTAGAGAGTTGGGGCCTGGCCAGGGCATGTGCCTGGATTCCCAATGACAATGTCCAGCTGTTAAGTGGACACTAGACTTCTTGCCAGTTAATAATGATGTTAATGACAGAATTGGCCGTGCACCCACCAGCATCCTGTGGTCCTGGTGGGAGGTCCGCCCTTGGCAGAGAGCTGGTAAGGGTGCTGTTGAGGGGCCAGGGCTGGAACAGGGACACAGCCACTCCCTCCCCCTCCCCCCCGGCCAGCGCTCACAACAGACCTGGCCAATTGCTCCCAGCATTCATTCCTGACAGCCCAGACCCAGAATCCACTGGTGTCACAGTTGGGCTGGGCCATCAAGGGATCCTTCTGGGTACCACCCCCAACCTAGCCAGAAGGATCCCTTGAT
>NW_011495051.1:7125718-7128533 GCF_000754665.1 Bison bison bison | reverse complement strand
GACCCCACCCTCAGCTCCAGCAGGGTGCCTGGCAGTGGGCCCCAGGTTTCTTCTGGTGCCAAGCTCCTGAGGCAGGTGGGCAGCCCCTCACCACCCACAACGTCTCCTCTGCTCCCCCACCAGAGCCAACGGGGCCCTCCTAGTCCTGAGCAGGCCGCTGGCTCACGTGTGTGTGTGTGTGCGTGCATGCATGCGACGTGGAATGGCAGGTGAAGGACTGGGGCAGTGAGAGATGAGCATGCGGGGCCAGTGGTTGGGGAGGGATAAAGGGATGAAAAGGGGAGTGAGATGGAGGAGAGACAGTGGGGGGTAGAAGGAAAAGGCATGAGATGATGTTGGGGGCAGAAAGAGTGAGGACGAAATACAGAAAGATAGGAGGGGGAAGTGGGTCTCTGGTCTTCTTGACCAGAGAAAGGTCAAGAGCAGAGAATGGGGCACAGGGAGAAGGAGAACAGGCTGCAGGGAGGGCAAGAGGATGAGGTTCCTGAGAAAGAGGCGGAGAAGTAAAGGAGAACAAAGAGGCCAGGAGAGGCCCAGCACCTGCCAGGCCCTCCAGCCACTGAGCTGGGTTCCTGGATCCCAGCTCTGCCTGCCCCTGACCTCGGGCACACTGCGTCACGCCCTGGTGGTCCCTTCGCAGAATGGGGACCAGCTCTCGGGCTCTGTAAGGACTCAAGGACGGCAAGATCACCCAACGTCAGGGCCGTGTTACTTGCTGTGAGGTCTGTGATGCTGGCCTGATGCTGGCAGGGCCCCAGACCCCGCAGGCCATGGTGCGCCCTCCCTGCTCCCCCAGCAGACCCACCTTTGTCACTCTCAGGGTCCGAGTCACTGAGCGGCTTCAGGGGGGAGTGCAGGTCTTGGAAGTAGCGGTGCCCGGCTTCACACTGCCACACAGCCGTGGTGTACAGGCCGAAGGTGGGGTCCAGCTCAGCCAGGTGCGGCTCGTAGGGGCAGCGGTGCTTGTGGTCCTCATACCAGATCACCACGTTCTTCAGGCAGTTCACATTGCGTCGCCGCCCTGCACACACAGGCCCGGGGCAGCGTGAGGGGCAGTGGTTGCCCCCCAACCCCGCCCAGCAGCGGGGCCCCCAGAACCATCCTCAGCCTTAAGGCTCCCCAGAGGTTAAGACACCCTCCTGAGTCCTGTCCGGGCCTGTCCCCAGTACACAGATGAGGAAACTGAGGCTCAGAAACTTGAGGCCTGCCCTGGAGACAACAAAGGCTAGCCAGGGACTGTCCCCACTGTTGGGGTTGAGTCCTACGCACGACAAAGCCTGGTACCTGGCAGGTGCGCAGCTGTCAGCTGCCGGTTACAGTTAGGATCGTCCTCGTCAGCTTGGCATCTCCTGCCTGCCCAGCTCAGTCACTGCACCCTGCTCACCCAGCTTTTACCTCTGCCTCTACCCACCACGGCCGACAGAAGGCACCTCTGAACACTTGGGCCAAGTCACCACCCTTCTCTGCTCAGAATTTACCGGGGCTCCCATCTCACTGGGGGTAAAAGCCAAAGACCTCCCCGAGGTTTCCCAAGCCCTGCATGTCCTGCCCCGTCACCTCCCGCCATCACCTCCTCCCATTGCTTCCCTGATCACGCCACTCTAGGCTCAGGGCCTCCTCCCAGATCCTCACCTACAGAAGTATGGTCTGGCCTTAGGGCCTCTGCAAGGGTTCTGTCCTCCTCCTCCAGACACCTGCCCTGCCCCTTGCCCTTGGAGCTGGACTGCCTGGGCTAAAATCCCAGCTCTGCCACTTCCCTGTAAGTGGCTCAGCTTCTCTGAACCTCAGTTTCCCCTTCTGGGCCGGGAGAGGATAATGGTCCCCACTTCCTAAGGGCTGCCGGAGGCAGGGAGTGACGACATCCATAGGGCCCAGGACAGGTAATGGTACCTAAGATTCCTGTAATGATCCTAGTCCTGCAGCTGATGGGGAGAAAGGTGTGCCCTTGACTTTCCAGGCTGGGGGATGAAGAGGGAGGGGGTCTAGGAAAGGTCCTGGGGCTAGGGATGGTGCTGGGGCCACCAACCCAGTGATGATCATGGGGTACCACCAGCAGCCACCTCTCCTGCCCAGCACTTGCCTCCTTATCTCCTCTGGGATTGAGAGTCACGGTCTTAGCTCAGCTTCTGCATCTGACCATGAGAAGGGGAAGGGGAGGGGCTCACTGACATCAGACGGATGTCCCTGGACCACAGGCCCTCACCCTGCTGGACGTGGCCTAAGACCCACTGCCCCACGACTCGGGGTCTTGGCCAGGGGGTTGGGAGGAGCTCCAGCCTCTGTTCCAACAGCCCACACCCAGCTCCCCTCGAGCCTGGCACACCACACGCCCTGTAGGCTGGGGCACAAACAGTTCCCTCTGCTCTGCCTGGCTCCTCCCCGGCTGACTCCCACGCACCGGGCAGGAGAGCAGAGGAGCGGATGGGACCCCTTGGGAGATGCACAGACCTGGGTTTGCAGTCTGGCCTGGCCACTTTCTGGCTGTGCAGCCTGGGGCAGTGACTCAGCCTTTCTGGGTCAGATGGGGGCAATGAGAGCACTCTCGCTGGGCACAGCACTGGTTCAGGTTGCCTCCGACCCTTCCTGGCCCCACTCCCACCCAAGCCCCAGGCTGGGTCAGGCCTCTCCTCTGGGCCTCCTGGTGCCCCTACATCCCCACCCCAGGCCTGCTTGGTCTCCCCCCGACCCCCCCATCTTTCCTGTGAGACTATGGGCTCTGGGAGGCCAGGGCTGACTCTGCCCCATCTCACATGGTGCCTGGCATGCGTGGGCCCTCCATAAACCATCTGCGAGGGAGGGAGGGTGGGAACCATCC